>NC_047109.1:29180852-29494602 GCF_902500255.1 Thalassophryne amazonica
TACAGACACCTGTCTAGTGTGTGTGACAATATGATGCATTGTTTCATCAGGAAGGTGGTTCATGTGGGAGGATCGGCACATATGCGCAGAAAAGAGATGTGTACCCACAAAAGACATCGGTCAGTCTAAAATGTGTGGCTTGTGTGTGTGTTGGGGTGGTGTGGATGGGGATATTTTCTCATCTGATGGATGAATATAAATTGGATACTTATTCATTTCCCATGGAGGTCACTTTTGACTGGGAACACCACAGATACCACAGTAACAAGGTTGACCAAACCACTCAAAATTCGATAAAAGTGGTGATCATCACTTTTATATGTTCAAGTGCACAGTGTGGAGGACACCATGAGACCTTGAGGCAGTCAGATGTAAAACGCAATATTCATGGGTGTTTTAAGTTGTAAATCGGTCAGATTTGACCCGAACACAATAGGAAGGTTAAATTAAACATTGGAAACCCCATTTAATGTATATTTTACTTTATATCTTAATCAAACATGCATCAATCACTCTTGTATTTACCTGACAAAGTTTGATCCAGAACTGAACCGGTGTCACATACTTTTCCTTCCCTTGTATTTTTCTTTCCCCAACACACATTTTGCACATGCAAGTTAGTCGGAAAACCGAGCATGACACAGCACATATCAATATCTCCCCCTCTCGAAACATAGAGTAAATTGGTATTATTATTATTATTATTTATTTATTTATTTTTAAAGACAATTGGACGTGAACAATAATTTTCCTTATGGAGTGTCAACTAAAAGCAAAATGTAAAGAGGAAAGAATCACAGCAGTACAAAAATAAACACTAAAAGCACAAAGATGCACAGTAAAATGAATGAAAACTATTTATTTTTTTTCGAGCTGTCAAGGGGACTGTGCCAAATGGTTCACTACATTCCTATAAAATCAGAATTCATGCATAATCTCAGTGTGGATTTGGTCTTTACATAAATTATAGACGGCTGTAGAAATCGCTGTGTATTTCAGATAGCTTTGTACACGACTTGGTCCTCCTACATAACCGCTCCCTCTGGTTTCTCTCAGTAGACCACTGAACAGTACACATGCATGTGTATCCATAGTAACTACTGTGTGGGTGTGAGAGGACACTAAAGAGTTCTGACACACATGTCCTTTGTCAGCAGATGGAGACATCCATAATTCAATGTGGACACAGTTTCATGCTGTTTCTCTTCTGGTCTCATCACAGTTCTCAAGACAGAGACAGAGCACACACATGCAAAGGACAGAGGGAAATACAACTGTTAGCAACTGTTGACTGAGATAATTCATTCATTCATTCATTTTCTTCTGTGTATCTGGGTCAGGGTCACAGTGCCAGCAGACTAAGCAGCTCATCGCAAGCTTCATGCTCTAGACCAGCCCTCCAACTCATGGCCGAGCAGATCTAGAGGTGTTCCCAAACTGATGTAATGCCTCCAGCATGTCCTGGTTTTACTATGGGACTCCTCCCAGTTGGACATGCCTGGAAGACCTCCCATGTGGTATCCTGCAGCTGCCCGAATCACCTCAGCTGGCTACTTTTATTGTGATTGAGCTGTGAATAAACTTTCAGTTCCTCCCAGATATTTCAACTTCTCACGCCATCCCTGAATGTCAGCCAGGATATCCTGTGGAGGAACCTCATTTCCGTGGCTTGCATCCACAGTCTTGTTCTTTCAGTCACTGCCCAAAGCTCATGACCATAGGTGAGGACAGGAGCATACATTGACTGGTCAGTTGAGAGCCTCCCTTTCTTGCTTAGGACTTTCTTCACCACAAAGGTCCGGTACAGCAGGACCATAGATGCAGCACCGATCCGTCTATTACACTCATGTTCTATCATACCCCCACTCATGAACAAAAAACCAAGATACTTGAACTCCTCCACCTGGGGCAGTAGCTCTTTCCTGACCCAGAGGGGACAATGGTCTCAGATGTGGAGGTGCAGCTTCTCATTCCAGTTGCTTCATGCTCGGCCTCAAACCTGTTCAGTACAGATCAGATGCCACTGTCTGATGAAGCCAAACATCAGCACATCATCAGCAAAAAGCAGACATGCAATTTTGAGGTCACCAAGGCTGTTTATGGAAATTATGGAAAGAACTAATAACAAGGATTTGAGATCAGTCTTTTAAAACTGCCACAGATGACTCTGAACCCATTAACAGAGCTCATGTTATCGTATCTTAACCAGCTAATGTTGATTACCAGGTGTCTCAAAGATATTACAGTTTTTTGTTTTTTTGTCACTGTTGCTTGGTACAGCTAGGAAATGTACCAAACAACAGTGTCCAAAGGTGGCAAGCAAAACTCAGGAAACACGAGAAAAACACAAGGGTTGGCAACAGGAAGTCAAACATGGCAAATCAACATGAGAAGACTGGGATGGGAACCTAGTGTTCTGAGACTGGAGTGAAGTGTTGTGAATGGCTAAACAGTGTGTGACTCAATGAACAATGTTCTTCTCCCCTTTTGATTTTGATCTCAAGCCATCAAACCTAAAAACAAACCGATGTTAGTCTCACAACCAGTCAGCTCAAGGAGCAATCTGTCTGAAACTCACAGAGAAAATCAAAAAACTGTTTTGTTCTCACGTAGTCTTGGTTTGGTTCAGGATTAGGACGGTCTGTGAACATGTTACATACCATATTCCACAGACATTAAAGCCACGTTTGAACCAACTTCTGCACAAAGGTTTTCTTTTGCTTGTTTTCTCATTGTAATTACTCAGGTGCACTACAGATGTTGACACAAACATACACGACATGTCACCCTCACCCACATCACTTGCAGCACTCTCCAATTGATTGGTTGCTGTCCAACAGAGCTTGACCTGCATGTTTTTCAACTCTCCATGCTCCACCCAGTGATAATTTATGTAGATAGATGAGCTCAGCCAATCATGACCTGAGAAACACAAGCTGTGGTAAAAGTGGGCAGACATGGAAAGCGGGCAGTGCTTGTGCTCTCCAGAAACAGCGTTGGTCTGCTCTGATTTGTTTTTGTGGATGATTGATTAAGGCAAGGATAAGAAAAGAGCTGATACTGGGAAAAAAAATCCAGCTTCCCAGGGATAATAATTTACAATAAACAATTCTCTCTTGAGTAAAGTCAATGATCCTTAGAACAAGCCCCCTCACAAATGGAAAGAAAAAGCTCTATTCGGATGGAACATTTCCCGTTCCCCCTGTAAAATGTGCAGTTTCTGATGAAAGATCACTCGAATCAGTCGCAAACACACCTAGTCCTGAAATAAAAACATCCCTATCAGTAACTGACACATCGTTTTCCATTACTGAAATCGCCATACTGGAGAAGACTATGATATGAACGATGATGGTACAAGCTCACTTGCGGACACAACATCGGCAGTTTCCGACACAGTTCAGCCTTTCTGGACAAAACAGCCTCGTTTCCGGAGAACATGATGATTTATTATTTCTTGAATACAGAGCGTAATAACTGATACAACTGTCAAAAATGTACACATTGAAGGACAACAGTTCCAAAGGATGAAGGAAGCCCAAAATGGAGAGTCATCACACATCGGTTTTTATGTTATTCAATACACGAGGGTGTGACAAAACTGTGTTTCTTCACTACAATGGAGCAAAATGATACTGTTTCAGCAGGATCGTGCAAGGGAAAAGGGGGTGAAAGGGGCCCTAAAATTGTGCTCAAAATGCAACATTTGGTACCTCAGTTTCAAAAAAATAAAAATCCCAGGGGAAGCACCCCGGACCTCACCTGTGGGATAGTAACCCCCTCCGACACCCTTCTCAGCACTGGTGCTCAGAGTTTCTGATTTTTTTACCTCACCCTACTTACATGTCTGGACTCAAAGAAAAAAAAATATATATATATATTTTCCCTTGTTTTTTTCACTCAGGGTCTCTTTTTAAGAAACACTATAAGAAATCAAGAAAAAAATATTGTGGCAGTCAGTAACGGTTACTTTTTTAGACCAAGCAGAGGAAAAAATATGGAATCACTCAATTCTGAGGAAAACATTATGGAATCACCCTGTAAATTTTCATCCCCAAAACTAATACCTGCATCAAATCAGATCTGCTCGTTAGTCTGCATCTAAAAAGGAGTGATCACACCTTGGAGAGCTGTTGCACCAAGTGGACTGACATGAATCATGGCTCCAACACGAGAGATGTCAATTGAAACAAAGGAGAGGATTATCAAACTCTTAAAAGAGGGTAAATCATCACGCAATGTTGCAAAAGATGTTGGTTGTTCAGTCAGCTGTGTCTAAACTCTGGACCAAATACAAACAACATGGGAAGGTTGTTAAAGGCAAACATACTGGTAGACCAAGGAAGACATCAAAGCGTCAAGACAGAAAACTTAAAGCAATATGTCTCAAAAATCGAAAAATGCACAACAAATGAGGAACGAATGGGAGGAAACCGGAGTCAACGTCTGTCACCGAACTGTAAGAAACTGCCTAAAGGAAATGGGATTTACATACAGAAAAGCTAAACGAAAGCCATCATTAACACCTAAACAGAAAAAAGCAAGGTTACAATGCGCTAAGGAAAAGCAATCGTGGACTGTGGATGACTGGATGAAAGTCATATTCAGTGATGAATCTCGAATCTGCATTGGGCAAGGTGATGATGCTGGAACTTTTGTTTGGTGCCGTTCCAATGGGATTTATAAAGATGACTGCCTGAAGAGAACATGTAAATTTCCACAGTCATTGATGATATGGGGCTGCATGTCAGGTAAAGGCACTGGGGAGATGGCTGTCATTACATCATCAATAAATGCACAAGTTTATGTTGATATTTTGGACAATTGAAAGGATGTTTGGGGATGATGAAATCATTTTTCAAGATGATAATGCATCTTGCCATAGAGCAAAAACTGTGAAAACATTCCTTGCTAAAAGACACATAGGGTCAATGTCATGACATAGGGTCAATATCAACGAGCAGATGTGATTTGATGTAGGTGTCAGTTTTGGGGATGAAAATTTACAGGGTGATTCCATAATTTTTTCCTCCGAATTGAGTGATTCCATATTTTTTCCCTCTGCTTGGTCTAAAAAAGTAACAGTTACTGACTGCCACAATCTTTTTTCTTGATTTCTTATAGTGTTTCTTAAAGCCAGAAAGTTGCCATTTGAAATGACTTTAGTTTTGTGTCATGTCTGCGATCTGCTTTTTTTCTACAAAATTAAACAACTGAATGAACATCCTCCGAGGCCGGTGATTCCATAAATTTTGCCAGGGGTTGTACTTTCTGCATGCACTGTACATAATTTGAGAAAGAGCAAATGTTTGTCTCACATTTGTGCTGAGCTGAATTTGCATGTCCTTGTCCTTGGATGTCATTAAGTCCTGCACAGTGCTGAACTGCAGTAATGTCTGAAGCATCTGTGCTGTTAAATGTGCGTCTGTTCCTTCCTACACGGCCACTCTCCACCGCCGTTCCAGATTGCTGATGCAATTCACGTGTGGCAGATGGAGCTGTGAGTTTAAGACAGACCTTGTTGCTCTGTTAAAAATAAATTGCACAGTGAGTGTGAGTGCACTCCCGCATGTTGGCTGAATTTGTTGTTTGTTTTAAATCCGACAGGGTGGCTGAGGTTAACTGATTAATTTTGCCTCTGTGCGCAATAAGTCTTACACAGGGTTCCAAACATCACACAGATCTGTGTATATAATGTCACAAAGCCCAAAAGACAAACGTTTGAAATTCACCTTCTTAGGTGGGAATAATATTTATCCATATAAGTAATTGTTTGTGTAGGCAGCACAGTGGCTTATTGGTTAGCAAGACGGTCATAGGATCACTGCCCATCTGGTCCTTTCAGTGTGCAGTTTGCATGTTCTCCCCTTGTTCGTATGGGTTCCCTCTGGGTGATCCAGCGTCCTGTCAGTTCCAAACACGAGCTTCAGGGGAGCACACCACAATCGTGGAGATGATCAGAGAGGAACAGCCACATCTGGAACTGGATACCAACTGCAACACTGTCACTCATTTGCATGTGTGGTTGCTAAGTTGCGTCTCCAATTGCTGTCCAACAGTTGCGCCCCGGTGAGATAGGATCTTTAGCTTTCGTACTCTCTAGTGAATCTTTTCCATGTTAGTTATTCATTGTTACCTCCAGTGATTCTCCTCTGTGGTCATTATGTCATGCTTTTATTCTGACACCTCCAAGTTTTCTCTCTGAAGATTTACTTCCTGTTCACTGGTTTACCAATTCTCGTGTTTCTGCACGTCCATGATGTATTGTTTACCAGCCTCTATAACCTCTCATAATGTATCTCCTCACCAGAATGTCTAGCTATATGCTTGCTCTCTTGTGTTGTTTCTCAGTGTTTGCTTCTCTCTCACCATCACATGCTATCATTCCATTTTTCCTTAGTATTGTTTGTGAATTCTGGATTTGGGGGCCTGGTATGCTTGAGCTCTGTGTACTGAACCTCTGTGTTTTTGGACAGCTCTGCTGCTGCTTCCATGGTTGCTTATTGCACTGATTTCTTGTGTAACTGGCCTCTAAGTGACCAATCATCTCACCTGCCACTTCTAGGACTGTATTCAAAAAAGTACAAACACCATCTTTGAGTGTCTTTAAGCGCTCTCACACAGCCTGCTGGAACTCACTCACTCACTCACTCACTCACTCACTCACTCACTCACTCACTCACTCACTCACTCAGTTACTCCAATTAAGGGTCATGGAGGGCTGGAACCTATCCCAGTAGTCATAGTGCATGAGGTGAGGTACACCCTGGACAGGACACCAGTCTGTCACATGGCCACATACACGTATAGACAAACAAACACATACACACCCACCCACACACACCACACACACACACACACACACACACACACACACACACACACACACACACACACACACACACACACACACACACACACACCTACAGACAACTTAAGGTTTCCAATCCAACTGACCTGCATGTCTTTGGATGTGGGAGCAAGCCAGACCACACAGAATGAACTCACACAAACACGGGTAGAACATGCAAACTTCACACAGAAAGGCCACAGGTGGGAATCGATACATGACCTTCTTGCTGTGAGACAACAGTGCCAACCACTAAGCCAACATGCTGCCCACCTGCTGAAACTGTTTTCATTAAACCAGCTTTATACCAACCATTGTTGTGGTTTTCTACGTACATTGGGGTCTCCTGTTCTATCACTACAATAAAATTTGCTTGAGTTGGCTGCTCAATTATATTTGTCAACACAATTGAACTTTTTCATTTTTTTTTCTTTTAAATTAGTACAAAGGAAAGAAGCCACTGGCAATGTGATCCACCCCTTTGATTTGATCAGTTTTCTTGTCCAAAATTTCTTCTTTGGTCCACTCCAACAGAAATGGTGTGAGATCGTAAGCTGATTGTGTACAAACCTGTTATCGTCTCATGTAAAGTTTTTCAGTGCCCTTTCCTATGTAAGAGTTTGTGTTCCCAAATAATTCTGTCTCTAGTAGACATATATGTTCAATATGTTCTCCATGTATGTAGCTTGAGTGACTTCCAAAGCCCAGATCTGGTGGCCACCAAGGCCACTTCTACTTAATATGAGTGATATAATTTAACATTTTACAGTTTTTCTTTTGTATTTCAAGATGTTCATATGTTTCTTTTTTTGCTGGACAGTGGAGACTGGAGACAGATAGGAGACATACTAACAGTATATGATCAAAATAACCTGACATTGTCTGTTTATTCCTGGGCACATCCAAACCAACAAACTTATTTTTCTACTTACTATCCAGAATTACATTTTGTAATTTAACCTTCCATGTTTAAATAACAAATCCTATTTTTGTACACTGACAGACAGAAGATCAAGCAAATATACAGAGATCCTAACTAGCTGAGACCCAAAGATGTCATTATCAGCTCTGAGATGTCATTAAAGGCTCAGTTAGCGTGTTACTGTGATTCTGGTCACAGCAGCTGGCAGGGCTGTTTTTTCCTCACCATATGATCAGACAGTGTGAGAGTGTGAAGGTCACTTCGGTGTCACGGAGGCAGATGTCTCTGTCAACACGATCCAGCGACAGAGATCCCAGTTTGTGGTTAAAAAGCCGCAGCAGTCAGAACAGTGCAGGGTTCAACCCGACACAGAACAGACGAGAGCTGAGGAGAATTTTTATGCCTGTGTGATACCACACAGGATGAAACACATACTTCTGCTCACAGCTTTCACAGTGAAACACTCACTGATATGATTCTGAAGGTGACAACTCTCCAGTGCTTTTTAGGTGTATAAATATAATCTACAATTAGTATTTTAGCTTGTGCTGCAGTTCTTTGCTTTTCTTCTTCACAGAAATGGTTCCCCAGACAGCAAATGGATCCAGGCTGGATGTAATCCAACATCCATTACCAATCCTGAAAACGGATGCGGTCCAGACAGTTTTTGCACCCTGGCCCAGATCCGGCATGGCTCCACTTTACAGTTCTGGAAGAGAGCCGAACCAGATCTGAACAGGATCCGCAAAAGACCAACCATTTACAGACCATATATGGCACGGATCTGGGACAGATGTGGTCCACATCACAGCACCGTGGCAGGAACATGGGGCATAACAATAAGCAATTTTATCTGCACTCGGCAGAAACTATCCATTAGCGGTTATAAACTCTGTACTCTGTAATCATGATCGTCACTGAGGTTTTTTTAAATGCTTATTGCAAAGCGATTTGTTTCTTTATGACAGTCAAGTTGTATAAGTCCACGGACACTGATCTGTGTGTTATAGATACAAATCAGTTTCCTTGGATCCACGGAACTTACCCCTGTAAAACTTGTTCCTGCCACGGTGCTGTGATGCGGTCCACATCTGCCCCAGATCCGTGCCAGATATGGGGTGTAAATGGTTGGTCTTTTGCAGATCCAGTTCAGATCTGGTCCGGATCTGTTCCCGAACTGTAAAGTGGAGCTGTGGCGGATCTGGGCCAGGGTGCAAAAACTGTCTGGACCGGATCTGTTTTCAGGATTGGTACCAGAAGTTGGACTACATCCGGCCTGGATCTATTTGCTGTCTGGGTCATTAACCTGCTCAACACTGTTGCCAACTAATTCTCAGAGAACATGTTCAAAGGCAGGTCAGTTTATTGTTGAATGATCTGATGTTGGGTCATAGGTGTCAAATTGACTCCTGAAAGCGCAAAGAAGGTACAGGTTTCTTTGGAACCACCAACTCCAAGAGGTAATTTCACTGATTAACAGCAGACAGGATGAAGACCCCCCCCCCCAACACACACACACACACACACACACACACACACACACACACACACACACACACACACACACACACACACACACACACACACACCCTTTACCATTTCTGGAGTCAGGTTGACACCTGTGTTAGGTGATGGCATTATTACTGTACATAATGATGCAAAGTTGTGACGTGATGATGTCATCAACACGTCTGTCATCATCATGTCACGAGTGGTGTCTAAATGCCACTCGAATACCCAGAATGTGTGTAGAAGCCGTCACAAATGATTTGTGCACATTCGGCATGCAGCTGCACCAGAATCCAGGTAGCCTGCACTGAGACCACAGTACGAAACAGGAAGAAATGCAAACAAAAGAAAAAACAAAATAGAACACAGCACTGTTGCCTCACAGCAAGAATGTCATGGGTTCGATTCCCACCTGTGGCTTTTCTGTGTGGAGTTTGCATGTTCTCCCCATTTTTCATGGGTTTTCTCTGGGTGCTCCAAGTTCCTCCCACATTTAAAGACATGGAGGTTAGGTGAATTGGAAACTTTACATGTTTCCCTTGCAAAAGAGGTCTCGATCTCAATGGGACTAACCTGGTTAAATAAAGGTTAAATTAAATAATTTCACTCAACCTCCTTCAGCCTCCAGGATACCAGCTGCAGCAATAGGTGACATACCCCTCTGTTCAGACCAGCAAAGGGCTCAAATGATTGAGCTCACAACTTTCCCCTACCAGGCTGTGGAGCTCAGCCACACTGTCCACACTGGTACACGTGTGTGTCCTTGCTGTCAGTTAATGCTCCACATAACAGACAGATTGCATGGCCATTGCAATTGTATGGCACGTGGCGTGAGATGTAGCGGCTCGTCACGCTGTCCAGTGAGATGCCGTTGGTTGCAGAATGCTGCATCATATGGGATGTATATGGGATTTATATGGGATGACGTTTTGTGAGCTGACAGTGGGAGCTGTCAGCAGTATGGCATGTGCAGCACAGGGTGCTGCGTGGTTGGTGTCCGCCCAGTGCTGTGACATGCAGCTGGAACCATGGGAATGTATCTGTTAAATGATGTCCATGATGCATATGACAGCCTGTCCAGATGTGCATGATGCACTGGACAGCGATTGCACTTCACTCAGGCCACTATTCGAGCTGGGTGAGCTTCATATTTTCCACATTATGTTATGTTACAACCTTATTCCAAAGTGGAGTAAATTCATTTTTTTCCCCTCAAAATTCTACCTACAACAACCCACAATGACAACAAGAAATAAAATTTTCTTTTAAATTTTTGTAAATTTATTAAAAATATAAAATGAAGAAATCACATGTATATAAGTATTGACACTCTTTGGTCAAAACTTTGTTGATACACCTTTAGCAGTAATTACAGCCTCAAGTCTTACTGAATATGATGCCACAACCTTGGCGCACCTATCTTTGGGCAGTTTTGCCCATTCCTCTTTGCAACACCTTTCAGGCTCCATCAGGTTGGATGGGGAACCTCGGTGCACAGCCATTTTCAGATCTCTCCAGAGATGTTCAATCAGATTCACGTCTGGACTCTGGCTGGGCCACTCAAGGAAATTCACAGAGTTGTCCTGAAGCCGCTCCCTTGATATCTTGGCTGTATGCTTCGGTCATTGTCTTTCTGAAAGATGAACCGTCACCCCAATCTGAGAACAAGAGTGCTCTGGAGCAGGTTTTCATCCAGGATGTCAGATCAGTCGTCCTGTCCCCTTTGCAGAAAAAACAGTCCTAAAGCATGATGTTTCCACCCTGATGCTTCACAGTAGATATGGTGTTCTTGGAATGCCAGTCAGCATTCTTCTTCCTCCAAACACGACGAGTTGAGTTTTTACCAAAATGTTCTACTTTGGTTTCATCTGACCACATGATATTCTCCCAGTCCTCTTGTGGATTATCCGTATGCTCTCTGGCAAACTTCAGACGGGCCTGGACACGTACTGGTGTAAGCAAGAGGACACGCCTGGCACTGCAGGATTTGAGTCCCTCTGTGCATAGTGTGTAGCCTTTGTTACTTTGGTCCCAGCCCTCTGTAGGTCATTCATCAGGTCACTCCGTGTAGTTCTGGGATTTTTGTTCACCATTCTCATGATCATTTTGACCCCACGGGATGACATCTTGCGTGGAGCCCCGGATCAAGGGGGATTATCAATCGTCTTGAATGTCTTCCATTTTCTTACAATTCCTCCCACAGTTGATTTATTCACACCAACCTGCTTGACTATTGTAGATTCACTCTTCCCAGCCTGGTGCACGTCTACAATTTTCTTCCTGGTGTCCTTCGACAGCTCTTTGGTCTTGGCGATTGTTGAGTTTGGAGTCTGACTGTTTGAGGCTGTGGACAGGTGTCTTTTATACAGATAATGAGTTACAACAGATGCCATTAATACAGGTAACAGGTGGACAGAAGAGATTCTTAAAGAAGAAGTTACAGGTCTGTGAGAGCCAGAAATGTTGCTTGTTTGTGGGTGACCAAATACTTATTTTCTAAAATTCTTAAAAAATCCTACAATGTGATTTTCTGGATTGTTTTTTTCTCATTTTGTCTGTCTAAGTAGGAAAACTTGCACAGTCAGGGGCTGACAAAATACTTTTTTACCCCGTGCATATATATATATATATATATATATATACTTTGCACTGGGATACCAATTAAACAACTGCAAATTATACAGGAGACAATGCTCATACGGCCAAGGGTATTTTAGCATCACATTATATTAAGATTTAAATTAAGATTTAAGTCATAAAAAATTCTTTGGCACCACGACATTTTTATTCTTTAGCATTTAAATAAGGGATTCATAATATGAAACTACCAATCATAAATATTGTGCTGTCTGCAAAAAAGTTTGAATTTTGACGCCTGAAGGGCAGAAATTAATGAGGTTATATATCACGTGAGGGCTTCCCCCAATCTGAGAGAGCATGCTGGGAAGGACATGACTACTGCCAGATGGAGTAAAGAAAATCAGTGTGATGTCAGATGGCAGAACATTCTCCAAAGCAGCTTATTTCTGTATGAATCTCATATGTATCTTATACAAGTATATTTTGAAAATTGTTAACAATAAATACACACTTCTAAATCTAAAAATGCTGTTTTTGAAATCAGATAACACCTCTGAGATGATTTAGAAAACATCTTACGGATGTTAGCGTGTACACCCTGGAAACCCGCATCAAGCAAGTCGGCCAGGTCACAGGCAGTGGTGGGCACAGTTCAGATAATCTGATATCAGATAATTATCAAAGCTAATGTTTTTGTAGTGATTAGATTTCAGATACGTTTTAAAACCATCACCGGACCAATTACTTCCGATAAATTTCCTTCCAATAACTTTCAGTCCGATAACATATTTTTTGCAGGTAAAGTGAGCAAAGTTTAACAGTCAAAAACATTTGTACACCCTAAAATCAAACATTTTAGTCTGTCTGTTGTGTGTTTATTTATGGCAGTCTGGCTGCTGCTTGCTGTTGACGTCATCATTAAGCGCAAAACGTGACTGGCCGGTCAACGTAGGGAGCATTGTTTGTAGTGTAGTTCAGGTTCACTTTGGACATTACAGTGTTTCCATCCCTTGTCCCTTGGAAATCTGCTGCAAAACCCATCACACATCATGCAAAAAGAATTATTAAAATATCTTAAGAACACTGGATTACTTCATCACATCTAAACAAATGACTATGGCTGCCAGTAGTTAAGGTTTAGTAAAATCTCAGCAATCACTCATCAGCCCGGTCGGTGGCGGTAAATGCACCTGAAGCTGGTGCCATCCGCCATAGGATCTGAAAGAAGAGATGAAGTGTTATCGTCTACTCAACACAAAAACAAAACAGACTAATTTTAACATTATTTTATTTTTTTTATTTTTTTTATTTCTTTGTGACTGACGGTATCACCAAGACTCGTTGGGAGAGAGGAGCTCTCACAGCGCAGCTGTGTACAGAGAGATGTTTCTTCATTGTTTAGACCGTTTTGGATAATCTCAGGATGATTTTTTTTTTTTTAGATGAATCCCACTGAAACTAACAGGTAAGAATTTATGTTTACTACATGTATTTTACTTTGCCTTAATACATTAATGGAAGTATTTCGGTTGTTTTAGCCACAGAGTTAAAAGCATGTGGAAAAAGCGTCAGCTTTTAGCTCGTAAATGACAGTGTATCTAATACCGAGATAAACTGTGACTTCTAATATTGTATTTTACTGCTTTTGAAAGATGATTAGTGTTCGGGATTTTATTTTTTATTTATTCATTTTCATGTGTTCTTTGTGTTTGTGATCCTTGAATTTACCCAGCAGCCCCTGCGGCACTTAAAGTGAAACTGGTTTATCAGAAGCCGACAGTGTAATCTGATGTGGCCACGTCCAAATCAATAATAAAAGTTATCGGTTATCAATTATCTGTAATAAAGATAATTTTTTTTTTCAGTTTATCGTCATAAAAGTTAACCTTTCAGTTATCTGATTAATGATTATCAAAGCTAACTTTTTGGTTAGCTGTGCCCACCACTGGTCACAAGGTAATCTCAAAACCTCCTACATGCACACAGGCACTTCCTGTTGCAGTTCATCTGCCCAAAAGTAACAAAAAAGACAATATTCACTGTGGATTTCCCCCCAGATAAATATGTTCTCTTCATTAATTTGAGTTTTAATTTACAAAATAAACCAACATTATAATACTTGGATTGTAGTAGAAACAAACTGTTGTTGGTTTTGTGAAATTTGAAAGACTGTATAGCTTTAATTGAAGCATGTGTTCAGTGAATCACATAATAAAGAGTCCTTGCACAGTGACCCCATTACCCCTCAGCAATGTGACCTTGACCTTTGACTTTCTACAACCCCAATTTTAATGAAGTTAAAATGTAAATAAAAAAAGAATACAATGATTTGCAAATCCTCTTCAACCTATATTCAATTGAATACACCACAAAGACAAGATATTTAATGTTCAAACTGATAAACTTTATTGTTTTGTGCAAATATTTGCTCATTTTGAAATGGATGCCTGCAACACATTTCAAAAAAGCTGGGACAGTGGTATGTTTGCCACTGTGTCACATCACCTTTCCTTCTAACAACACTCAATAAGTGTTTGGGAGCTGAGGACACTAATTGTTGAAGCTTTGCAGGTGGAATTCTTTCCCATTCTTGCTTGATGTACGACTTCAGTTGTTCAACAGAACGGGGTCTCCATTGTCGTATTTTGCGCTTCATAATGCTCCACGCATTTTCAATGGACAACAGGTCTGGACTGCAGGCAGGCCAGTCTAGTACCCGCACTCTTTTACTAGGAAGCCACGCTGTTGTAACACATGCAGAATGTGGCTTAGCATTGTCTTGCTGAAATAAACAGGGACGTCCCTGAAAAAGAAGTTGCTTGGATGGCAGCATGTGTTGCTCCAAAACCTGGATGTAGCTTTCGGCATTGATGGTGCCATCACAGATGTGTAAGTTGCCCATGCCATGGGCACTAACACACCCCCATACCATCACAGATGCTGGCTTTTGAAATTCGCACTGGTAACAATCTGGATGGTCTTTTTCCTCTTTTGTATGGAGGACACAACATCCATGATTTCCAAAAACAATTTAAAATTTGGACTCATCAGACCACAGCACACTTTTCCACTTTGTGTCTATCCATTTAAAATAAGCTCGGGCCCAGAGAAAGCAGTGGCATTTCTGGATGTTGTTGATGTATGGATTTCACCTTGCATAGTACAGCTTTAACTTGTACTTGTAGATGTAGCGACAAACTGTGTTAACTGACAATGGTTTTCTGAAGTGTTCCTGAGCCCACGCGGTAAGATCCTTTACACAATGATGTTGGTTTTTAATGCAGTGCCATCTGAAGGATCGAAGGTCACAGGCTTTCAATGTTGGTTTTCGGCCTTGCCGCTTAATGTGTAGAAATTTCTCCAGATTCTCTGACTCTTCTGATTTTATTATGGACTGTAGCTGATGGAATACCTAAATTCCTTGCAATTGAACGTTGAGAAACATTGTTCTTAAACTGTTGGACTATTTTTTTCACACCGTTGTTCACAAAGTGGTGATCCTCGACCCATCTTTGCTTGTGAACGGCTGAGCCTTTTGGGGATGCTCCTTTTATACCCAATTATGACACTCACCTGTTTCCAATTAGGTGTTCTTTAGCATTCATCAACTTTCCCAGTCTTTTGTTGCCCCATCCCAACTTTTTGAAATGTGTTGCAGGCAAAGTCTATCAGTTTGATCATTAAATATCTTGTCTTTGTGGTGTATTCAGTTGAATATTGGTTGAAGAGGATTTTCAAATCATTGTATTCTGTTTTATTTACATTTTATACACTATCTCAACATAATTGGAATTGGGTTAGTTGAAGTAAAAAAGAAGATATAAATATTATCTTAGGTACCCACTTTAGACAAAGGAATAATCCAGATTATATCTGTGGTGGATATAATATACATGCTACATAGATGGAGACCAGAATCTTACAATAGGCATAATTTTGATGTACTTTTGTGGGACCTATTTGGGTGATTGTTATTGCACGATTGTATTGATACCATTTTTAAAATTATTGGGGCTGCTCAAAAAAGGACCTTGCTAACTTGTCTGGGTGCAGTAAAATAATGGATGGAATCTCATGAGGAATTACCACCAAGTTAGTTTAGGTTTGTGCTGATTTATATTGGTATTGAGAGGGACATATATTAAGATATACCCTTCCAGAAAATTGGAATGGAATACCCACCATCATTTCCTTATTGCTTCATTAACCACTATTAATATGATGGGAATGGACTTAATTCAGTATTTTAGGAATTACTGAGCAAAAAGGAGACCTGCTTATATTTTACATATATTTAAAAGTAGTAGATATAAAATATAGGCCAGTTCCCCAATTGATGCCCTACGAGTACCTAGAACTGTGCCTGATGAATCTAAACTGGTTGTTCTAAATTGCAAAAAATGTGGATGTTTATTTCAACGTGCAAAGATGACTAACCTGACCAGAGGCTCTGTGACTGGACTATATGAATAATTCACAGCCATTTCATTGAGGGCTTACTCAAACATTTTCTTCTAGCAAAAAAAGAGTGTTGTAAATTTCTTCCAAAAAATATTGCATCTGATGGCCCTGTAATCAGAACCCTGACTGGACTGGTCTTAAGATGTGCTGAGGGACTGGGGCCCAGGTGGTGTGGTTCTGGGCCCCCCCTCTTGATGGGCCCTGTCGGCACCCTGCATGCTTCCCTCGGGTATGGGGTTGCTTCATGTGCCTCCGTTTGGGGGGGGGCGGTGTCGGGGGTGTGTTCCGGTGCCATCGGGCCGCTCCCTTGTTGGTCCGTTGTGCTGCCCCGGTGGCTCTGGTGGCTGCCCTTCCTGGCCCCTGTGCCCTTCCGCTTCCCTTTTTCGCCTGGTTCCTCCTGGGGCCCTGCATCCTGGGCCCATTTCCGTCATCGCTTGCAGTTGTCCGTATGGCTTCCGATGCGCCGGAGTGGTCCATGTCTTATGGTAGGGTTTTGTACTTTTATCTTGGCCCAACACACCAGCCACAGTAGTGATCGGATATATAGCTGTGATCTGGGTCTCTGTGTGTGGTTGGTTATGTGTTCATGGCCGACGCCACAATTTGGTTTTGGGTGCTCTCAAGGGGATCAAGACTCTGGTGTCCTAGATTAGGGTATGAATGCTCACTAACTAGACAACAGACTGTTGCTGTCACTGCTTGTTCATGTGTGGTGGTTTGTTCCGGCACTATGTTGGGGCCCCATCTCCTCGGTGTCTCACTTCACAGTTATTGGTTTCACCACTTGTGTTTCACCACTTGTTTTGGTGGTCGGTCCCTCCTGATAGAAGTTGTCAGTCGGCTTTGAGTAGGATGTTGTAGGCTGACCGGGAAGGGTGGATGGGGGTCACACACGCACATCATATTCACTCACGCACTACATACCTTCTGTCCTGCAAGAATAAATTGCATATATGTGTATTAATGTTCATAAATTGTTCTGCCAGTGTGGTATTTACCATTACTATATATGCAGACAGGGGAAGAAAAAAAAAGATGTGCTGAGGGATTGGCAATGAATTTTGTATCAATAACCTAATAGTTGACTGAGTTAGTTGACCATTTTGGCAGGTTCACAAGATGGAGCCCCTCTGTGGGACACATCTCTGGAGACCCAGGCCTGTTTTTCATGGTGACTTTGAATAAATTTAAAATTGGGAAATAGTTTGACATTGTACTTTGTGAGGGACAGCATTACAATAAGAACCAGGTCAGATTAACATCATAGTGATGTTTATGCGGCAGTGCTAAATTATAAGAGTGACAGAAAATGTCCAGATGCAACCAAGAGATGATGCTGCCAACTATGATGATGAGTTTGAGGCGTACAGTATTGGGTCTACTGTTTGATCATTGTGATTAAAATGTGATGAGTGTACAGAAAATCTCCATGAAATTGTACAATTCCGATGTAGGAAATTATAATAGTTAAACAGGAGGGAAATGTTATCAAAGTTAATGCTGGTAATGCTCTGTCAAATATATTTAACATTATAATTGTCTTAGTCATTGATTGAACAATGTCATGTAAGAGGAAGAGCACAGATAAGGCTGATGAGGTGAGACATTCATTCATCAGTGCATGATGAAGAAGAAAGCAGACTGCGTGGCCTGACTCTGTGATTGTCTTATGCTATGTGATGAGACGAGACATTATTTCATCAATGCATGATGAACGATCGATCGGGAACAGACTTTGAGACTGACTATATTACACTATTAAATTATTTAATTCAAGGAACTTTGGCACACCTTGGGACTGTATATAAGTGGCATGAAAACTGATTGTACTTGTATTTGTCTTCAGACCTACACTCTGTATGACATCTACCTTTAAAGCTTGAAATAACAAAATACAGTAGTGTTCAGAATAATAGTAGTGCTATGTGACTAAAAAGATTAATCCAGGTTATGAGTATATTTCTTATTGGTACATGGGAAACAAGGTACCAGTAGATTCAGTAGATTCTCAAAAATCCAACAAGACCAAGCATACATGCTATGCACACTCTTAAGGCTATGAAATTGGGCTATTAGTAAAAAAAAGTAGAAAAGGGGGTGTTCACAATAATAGTAGTGTGGCATTCAGTCAGTGACTGTCAATTTTGTGGAACAAACAGGTGTGAATCAGGTGTCCCCTATTTAAGGATGAAGCCAGCACCTGTTGAACATGCTTTTCTCTTTGAAAGCCTGAGGAAAATGGGACGTTCAACACATTGTTCAGAAGAACAGCGTAGTTTGATTAAAAAGTTGATTGGAGAGGGGAAAACTTGTACACAGGTGCAAAAAATTATAGGCTGTTCATCAACAATGATCTCCAATGCTTTAAAATGGACAAAAAAAACAGAGACGCGAAGAAGAAAATGGAAAACAACCATCAAAATAGATAGAAGAATAACCAGAATGGCAAAGGCTCACCCATTGATCAGCTCCAGGATGATCAAAGACAGTCTGGAGTTACCTGTAAGTGCTGTGACAGTTAGAAGACGCCTGTGTGAAGCTAATTTATTTGCAAGAGTCCCTCTTTTAAATAAAAGACATGTGCAGAAGAGGTTACAATTTGCCAAAGAACACATCAACTGGCCTAAAGAGAAATGGAGGAATATTTTGTGGACTGATGAGAGTAAAATTGTTCTTTTTGGGTCCAAGGGCTGCAGACAGTTTGCGAGACGACCCCCAAACTCTGAATTCAAGCCACAGTTCACAGTGAAGACAGTGAAGCATGGTGGTGCAAGCATCATGATATGGGCATGTTTCTCCTCCTATGGTGTTGGGCCTATATATCGCATACCAGGTATCATGGATCAGTTTGGATATGTCAAAATAATTCAAGAGCTCATGTTGCCTTATGCTGAAGAGGACATGCCCTTGAAATGGGTGTTTCAACAAGACAATGACCCCAAGCATACTAGTAAACCAGCAAAATCTTGGTTTCCGAACCAACAAAATTAATGCCTCGCAGATGTGAAGAAATCATGAAAAACTGTGGTTATACAACTAAATCCTAGTTTAGTGATTCACAGGATTGCTAAAAAAGCAGTTTGAACATAATAGTTTTGAGTTTGTAGCATCAACAGCAGATTCTACTATTATTGTGAACACCCCCTTTTCTACTTTTTTTTTACTAATAGCCCAATTTCATAGCCTTAAGAGTGTGCATATCATAAATGCTTGGTCTTGTTGGATTTGTGAGAATCTACTGAATCTACTGGTACCTTGTTTCCCATGTAACAATAAGAAATATACTTTTAGTCACATAGCACTACTATTATTCTGAACAGTACTGTATCTTGGAAACTGAACATGTTTCCTATGGTGTGTCATTTGTTGTCTGTGTCAACATTTTTAGGTAATTTTTCCTAACATTTTACAAAGCTGACTGTTTAATGGTCATGTCCTTAGGAAACTTGGTCTGTTTCCTCATTTGTTCATATATTCAGTTTTTCCCCACCAGCAGCTTACAAGTCACTTCAACTGCTATTGCTTGTATGATGAACATGTTTTGTCTCATTCATCTCAGTTTGAGTCCTTCCATTCATCAAGACCTCTGGTTCAACAGAGCAGTTCATACTGTTTGAAAGTTCATTCAGTCAGTTTTTTGTGATTTAGCAGCCTGTGCAGGCAAAGCAGTCAGCCTTTGTTTTCTTGTCATCCTCTGAGAGTAGGTTTTATTTGGAACCACATTTTTGTATTTCCTTCATGTGCTCACCTTTCCTCCATCCTGAAACACTCCCTGAATGAACAGAGGTACCAGCATGAGCAGGTTAATACAGTATACAGCAAACTAATAGTTCATGCAGCTCAAATTCTTGCTTCTTTGCTACGACAGTGAGTGCTTTCTGAAAGTGGGAGCCAAAGAAATGACTCATTGGCTCAGAAGAGTCAGATCTAATTTTTCACTTGAATGCGTTGGTCTTTAAAATTCAGCGGCCACGAATGGATTACAAAACTGTGCACAATCAGGTTTATTTTCAGGATTGTGTGTGTGTGTGCACGTGCGTGCGTGCGTGCAATATGCATTGTCTTACACAACACTAATATGTGATACTTGCACATCCAGTGAAGCACTGTTTATGATAAATGTCTGCAGACTCGACATGTCGAAGATCAACTCATGGCTGGATGGTAATGGGTGCTTTCCTGTCATGTCAGAGCACAACCAAAAAATGGGGAAAGTTGAAGCAGGAATTAAAAATACCGAAATTTAAGCCTTATTTCCAATTATAATGTAGGAGACATGGCATTTATGAGATGACTGTCATGGCCTGTTCTGTCTGTTCATATTTTCTAGTTTTTATTAACACTGGTTGGTAGAGGTGTAATGATGCATCTTGTCAAGCCTGTATCAAATTATATTGTTTGTTTTTAATGAGTACCATATGTTGTGATATGTATCATATTGTGCAGCTAATGTATCTTTACACTCCTACTGTTTGGTAATTTAAGAAGTCTGTTGTGTTGTAAATTTTGTTTCTTTACTATGTCTGTTTTCAATACGTTTGTCACGTCATCAGTTACTGTGTATTTTAGGGCCCCTTCACACATAACATGAAAGACACAGAAACCGGTAGACAATCCACAAACTAAAAATGAAATGGGGAACCATGAAACATTCCACCTGCTGTTGTGAGGAATGCACATTTGGACAGCTGTGTACAAATCGGCGGCACCAGTTTAGTACACACTCATGTTCGCGCGCACAAACAGTGCAAGCACGTGGAAAGTCGTGCACACAGCAGTGGAGGAAAAAATGAAAAAAACAACACAATTTAAAATACGTAATTCTTGTTATAAAGAGTGGATTTAGCCCCGTCTTGACATACACATGGAAGTAATGAAATGACGTGGATCACTGTTCTCTTTCATGTTTTACATGAATTACCTGATGCGCTCCAGCCAGCCAGCCCCCATGTCATGAAGAGTTGGCTCCCTTGTCATGAAGAGCCGGGCTCTTGCGTCATGAACGCATCAGCAGTGATCTGTTGCAAATGTGATCT
Source organism: Thalassophryne amazonica (assembly GCF_902500255.1). Taxonomy (NCBI): domain Eukaryota; kingdom Metazoa; phylum Chordata; class Actinopteri; order Batrachoidiformes; family Batrachoididae; genus Thalassophryne; species Thalassophryne amazonica. The sequence continues at coordinate 29,202,211 of NC_047109.1, forward strand.
GTGTTTTAATTATTAAAATGTGGGGAAATCCCACAGTGACACACGTCTCGCAGGGGCATCCCGTGGGGTGAGATTCTGCATGCACGATATTCAGCAGCTTTGCGGTCTTCTAATGCGATGGTCAGCTGAAGCAATATGTTTTAATTTATTCTCACATGAGGACAGCATCCCAATGTCCGCACTTCACGCTATAGTTATGCAACACACTCCATGAGCCATTTGTGTTTGGTGGGCGGGGAGGGGGGCGACACACTTCACACACCATTTGTGTGTGTGTGTGTGTGTGGAGGGGGGTGTTCAGCACAGACACACCCATGTGAGTTGCTTGATTATGCCACTTTCGTGTGGCACTTAGACACTTTTCACAGACAGCTCGAATGTGATTGCATGCTCTCTACTATCGTACTACTATGGCCCCACATTTTCTAAGCGTGCAGCGAGCAGTGTTCGATGTTCCTCTGTGACACCTGGAATTTGGGTGACACCTGCTGAGAGGGGGATCGAATGAGCACGTGCAGGGCATTCGCTGTCTTTCGGCCACTTGTGTGCGCGAATGTTGTGGCGACAGGTGTACGAGGCATTTGAGGTGGCTCCAATTTTTCACAAATAGTATGTAATTCCTCCTTCGTGCGCTAGTCGGCTTCAGTCGTGTTATGTATGAAGGGGTCCTTAGTTTTATGCACCTCTATGTTTTTATCGTCTTGTTAATTACACTGCATAGTTCTTGCATCTGTCTCGTATTGTCTCATCACAACCCACAGGATTTTAGTGTACTGTTCTCTGTCTCTTTTAGTGGCTCAGCTTGTTTGATGGTCAGTTCAGGAGTTTGTCAAGGTCATGTGTCACATCAAGACAAACAACCACGGTAGGTCAAGTCGTCATGCTGTGCCATGCTGATACAGATAACGAGTTCCAACAGGTGGAGCACAGAAGAGCTTCTTAAATAAGAAGTTACAGGTCTGTGAGAGCCAGAAATCTTGCTTGTTTGTGGGTGACCAAATACTTCTTCTCCACCAAAATTTACAAATAAAAAAATTTAAAAATCCTACAATGTGATTTCTTGGATTTTTTTTCTCATTTTGTCTCTCATAGTTGAAGTGTACCTATGTTGAAAATTACAGACCTCTCTCAGCTTTCTAAGTAGGAGAACTTGCACAATCAGGGACTAAATACTTTGTGGCCCCACTGTAAATATATACCATGCAAACTTTCACACAACACCATGCCAAGTCCTCATCATATGTTAGGCCAAGTCAAGCCTTCAAGTGAAAACAAATCTTCAAAATGCACCACACCAAGACTTCCTGTCATGTGACACTGAGTCAAACCTTTACATCAAGCCAAGCCATCACCCCACACCATGCCAAGCATTCCCACCATGTCATGGTAAATCAAGGCTCCATGCCAAGTTAAATATTTTTGCCACACCAACATCCCCAAGTATTCAAACCCATATCAAGTCTTCCCCATTCCACAGCAAGAGTTCATGGCAAATCCATTTTTCAATGGTACAGCAAGTCTCCTCTCACCCTTAAGCCACAGCAAGCCATGACCCTGTGAAGTCCTCACACCAAGTCTTGTCATTCTGCCAGGTTTCCATAGTGTCACTTCCTCAGCTCAGTACTCTTACCCCCTTTATTTTGGATATGCAGAAGATCATGTGGCTCTGTAGTCCAGGAATTGCACAACCAGTACATAGAGTTGGCTTCTATTTCAGGTGCTTCAGGCTGCTGATTTGGCTTTTTGGACAAGACTTTTCATCTGCATTGTCTCAGGCAGCCAAGGTGTAACTGGGTAACAGCCATGTCTTAGAATCCCATCCAGGAGTCACAGACTCTCATTCACTTCCAAGTTAAACCTGGGTCCCGCCAAATAATGAAGGATGAATAATGAGCCACGCATGTTTTCTTTGCTACGAGAGGGTTTCTTCAACTATCATGGGACTTTTGTGGCTCTGAGTGGCTATTTTCGGACCGGCTGCCCTCTTGCGGACACAATTCCACCTGCTCTGTGCGCTGGATGCTGTATATAAAATAATTATTTTGTAGCAGATTAATCATTTTCTGCCAAACCTTGGATGCTGAAAACACCTCTAATCGCTTCTGGAATCACAGAGGACTGTTTCATCTGGACGCTTGTTTCTTCCTCTCTTTCCTGCTCCCTGTGGAATGTATTTTGAACAGCTTAAGCTATATAGATAGCTATATAGATAAAACAGTTCCTAGCTGTAAAAGTATATCTATAGTTGATTTAATATCTTGTTAATGGATCACATGAGCTCCGCTGTGTGTGCGCACTACGCACTGATGCAGTGACTCATCACGCTCCAAAGGAGCATTTAGGCAGAACACCAGCTCATGAAAGAGTGATTTTTCAGTCAATATTGGACAAACACAAAGTTAAGATTTGGATGACTGCGTGAAAGTGGTTGTGTGTTTAAAGCCGCGGAAGAAATAACTCCAGTGCAGAGCACAAAAGACCGATTTTGAAGACATAACACAAAGTTAAAAGTTGTATCACGGTGACTTGTAAACTGCGGAAGAAATAAAGGAATATATATATATATATATATATATATATATATATATATATATATATATATATATATATATATATATATATATATATATATATAAGAAAGTGATCCACATGTGCGTAATTAAAGCGGCCGCCTCATTGTTTACGCAAAAGAGTGATTTTGCAGAAATAAATGAAACCACAAATTTTAAAGTGGGATCACGGTGTGAAAATGACTGTTTAAAGCCATCGAAAAAATAAAGCCAGCAAGCCACGGATGGAAAGGAAGCCAGTGAGAAGGAGCACAGAGGCGGCTGTCCAGGAATGGACAGAGCACGTGCAAAAGAGCAATTTTGCAGAAATAAACAGACGAACACAAAGTTTAAAGTGGGATCACAGTGTGAAAATGACTCTTTAAAGCCAGGGAAAAAATAAAGCCAGTGAACCGCGGAGCCAGCGAGGAGCACAGAGGTGGCTGTTCAGGAGCCCTTGGTTCGATTCTCGCTGGTCTGGTGCATTACAGATGGACAGCAGCCTGTTGCACAGCGCACAACCACTGGACTGTACTGGAGTGCCTATTTTTGGACTGCATTTAAAAAATGTGACATCTTTAAATGCTGCTGTGAATTTGTGAATTAAAAACCCACACTTTAAAGGGACCATCAATCAAAATTACTTCAATAATGTTTTCCCTAGATTGCCCACTGATTACATGTGCAAATTTTTGTGTTGATTACACACCAAAATCACCAGAGTTGAATAAACACAGGCAGTGTTAAAGTTAACATGAGAAAAATGTTTACGTGTCCACTCTTTTCAGTGTTAAATTCACACTTGAAAGTGTTTATTGACGAACATTCACCTCAAGTGAAACTAGGGGTGGGTATTGCCAAAGAAGTCACGATTCAATTCGAATCACAATTCACATGCCACGATGTGATTCTATCACAATGCATCACAATACTTGAATTACTGCGATGTATTGTGATATTTTCAACATACTTCAGTGAAAATGTAAAAAAATACAGCCATTACCAGTGGCTGACTGGCTGTGTATGATCTGTATAGTGTCTTCAATTGATACATAACTCAGAGCAACTCAATTCATAACCGAATTTATTGAAATGACTTTGGAGGCATGTTTGGACTTTGGAGGGATGTTGTCGGGCGGTGGAAGGAGTACTTCAAGGATCTCCTCCATCCCATCATCACGTCTTCCAAAGAGGAAGCAGAGACTGGGGACTCAGAGGCGGACTCATCCATTACCCAGGCCGAAGTCACTGAGGTGGTTAGAAAGCTCCTCGGTGGCAAGGCTCCTGGGGTGGATGAAATCCGTCCTGAATACCTTAAGTCTCTGGATGTTGTGGGACTGTCTTGGCTGACACGCCTCTGCAACATCGTGTGGCGATCGGGGACAGTGCCTCTGGATTGGCAGACCGGGGTGGTGGTCCCTCTGTTTAAGAAGGGGGACCGGAGGGTGTGTTCCAACTATAGGGGGATCACACTCCTCAGCCTCCCCGGTAAGGTCTATTCCAGAGTACTGGAGAGGAGAATTTGACCGATGGTCGAACCTCGGATTCAGGAGGAGCAGTGTGGTCTTTGTCCTGGTTGTGGCACACTGGACCAGCTCTACACGCTCCATCGGGTGCTCGAGGGTTCATGGGAGTTCGACCAACCAGTCCACATGTGTTTTGTGGATCTGGAGAAGGCGTTTGACCATGTCCCTCGGGGCACCCTGTGGGGAGTGCTCTGGGAGTACGGGGTCCGGGGTCCTTTGCAAAGAGCTAGCCGGTCCCTGTACGACCGCAGCAGGAGCTTGGTTCGCATTGCCGGTAGTAAGTCAAACCTGTTTCCAGTGCACGTTGGCCTCCGCCAGGGCTGCCCTTTGTCACCGGTTCTGTTCATTATTTTTATGGACAGAATTTCTAGGCGCAGCCAGGGTGTAGAGGGGGTCTAGTTTGGGAACCACAGAATCTCGTCTCTGCTGTTTGTGGACGATGTGGTTCTGTTGGCTTCATCAAATCAGGACCTTCAGTGTGCACTGGGGCGGTTTGCAGCCAAGTGTGAAGCATCCGGGATGAAAATCAGCACCTCCAAATCCGAGGCCATGGTTCTCGACCGGAAAAAGGTGCTTTGCCCTCTTCAGGTCGGTGGAGTGTCCTTGCCTCAAGTGGAGGAGTTTAAGTATCTCGGGGTCTTGTTCACGAGTGAGGGACAGATGGAGCGTGAGATTGATAGACTGATCGGTGCAGTATCTGCAGTGATGCGGTCACTGTATCGGACCGTCGTGGTGAAGAGAGAGCTGAGTAGGGGGGCAAAGCTCTCAATTTACCGATCGATCTACGTTCCGATCCTCACCTATAGTCATGAGATTTGGCTCATGACCGAAAGAACGAGATCGCGAGTACAAGCGGCCGAGATGAGTTTCCTCCGCAGGGTGGCTGGGCGCTCTCTTAGAGATAGGGTGAGGAGCTCGGTCACTCGGGAGGAGCTCCGAGTTGAGCCGCTGCTCCTCCACATCGAAAGGAGTCAGTTGAGGTGGCTCGGGCATCTTTTCCAGATGCCCCCTAGACGCCTCGCTGGAGAGGTGTTCGGGGCACGTCCCATTGGGAGGAGGCCCCGGGGAAGACCCAGGACACGCTGGAGGGACTACATCTCTCGGCTGGCTTGGGAACGCCTTGGGGTTCCCCCGGAGGAACTAGGGGAGGTGTTTGTGGATCGGGAGGTCTGGGCGGCTTTGCTTGAGCTGCTGCCCCCGCGACCCGACTCTGGATAAAGCGGAAGAAAATGGATGGATGGACTTTGGAGGCAGGTGCCATTAAAACAAATATTACTGTTTCAACAAGTGGACACACTAATGACAAAAAGTGCATAGGATTTATAAAACTAAAACTAACAAAATAAGTTAGTTTATTATATTTTTAAACTAAGCTGCTGCTTAGTTTAAAAAGAGATTAGAGCATGCCATAGGTATTAAAGGCACTGCGCTGCGGTGGTTTGAATCATATTTGTCTAATAGATTACAATTTGTTCATGTAAATGGGGAATCTTCTTCACAGACTAAAGTTAATTATGGAGTTCCACAAGGTTCTGTGCTAGGACCAATTTTATTCACTTTATACATGCTTCCCTTAGGCAGTATTATTAGACGGTATTGCTTAAATTTTCATTGTTACGCAGATGATACCCAGCTTTATCTATCCATGAAGCCAGAGGACACACACCAATTAGCTAAACTGCAGGATTGTCTTACAGACATAAAGACATGGATGACCTCTAATTTCCTGCTTTTAAACTCAGATAAAACTGAAGTTATTGTACTTGGCCCCACAAATCTTAGAAACATGGTGTCTAACCAGATCCTTACTCTGGATGGCATTACCCTGACCTCTAGTAATACTGTGAGAAATCTTGGAGTCATTTTTGATCAGGATATGTCATTCAAAGCGCATATTAAACAAATATGTAGGACTGCTTTTTTGCATTTACGCAATATCTCTAAAATCAGAAAGGTCTTGTCTCAGAGTGATGCTGAAAAACTAATTCATGCATTTATTTCCTCTAGGCTGGACTATTGTAATTCATTATTATCAGGTTGTCCTAAAAGTTCCCTAAAAGCCTTCAGTTAATTCAAAATGCTGCAGCTAGAGTACTGACGGGGACTAGAAGGAGAGAGCATATCTCACCCATATTGGCCTCTCTTCATTGGCTTCCTGTTAATTCTAGAATAGAATTTAAAATTCTTCTTCTTACTTATAAGGTTTTGAATAGTCAGGTCCCATCTTATCTTAGGGACCTCATAGTACATATCACCCCAATAGAGCGCTTCGCTCTCAGACTGCAGGCTTACTTGTAGTTCCTAGGGTTTGTAAGAGTAGAATGGGAGGCAGAGCCTTCAGCTTTCAGGCTCCTCTCCTGTGGAACCAGCTCCCAATTCAGATCAGGGAGACAGACACCCTCTCTACTTTTAAGATTAGGCTTAAAACTTTCCTTTTTGCTAAAGCTTATAGTTAGGGCTGGATCAGGTGACCCTGAACCATCCCTTAGTTATGCTGCTATAGACGTAGACTGCTGGGGGGTTCCCATGATGCACTGTTTCTTTCTCTTTTTGCTCTGTATGCACCACTCTGCATTTAATCATTAGTGATCGATCTCTGCTCCCCTCCACAGCATGTCTTTTTCCTGTTCTCTCCCTCAGCCCCAACCAGTCCCAGCAGAAGACTGCCCCTCCCTGAGCCTGGTTCTGCTGAGGTTTCTTCCTGTTAAAAGGGAGTTTTCCTTCCACTGTAGCCAAGTGCTTGCTCACAGGGGGTCATTTTGACCGTTGGGGTTTTACATAATTATTGTATGGCCTTGCCTTACAATATAAAGCGCCTTGGGGCAACTGTTTGTTGTGATTTGGCGCTATATAAAAAAATTGATTGATTGATTGATTGATATGTCTGTCCAAGTAGGTCAGCTAGAGAACAGCGTTTGGATGTTTTTGATGAACATGTAGCAGACATGTCTTCTTGGTCAGGGTTTTGGCTGCCATCCTCCATTGATTCTGCCTGAAGTCCACTTGTGCTTTGCTGGAAAACAGTAAATCAACACAATCTTCAGAATTGTGAATGATTTTATCTTGCACAATAACATTTCCAGTGACAACTGCATTTACCTACGATGGATTTATTTATTCATGAATTTAGTTATAAATATTTATTTATTACTTATTTATGCTTTTAAACTGTGAAGATATGAATTTATATTTTATATTTTTAAAATAAATTTTAACTGTATTGCTGTTAATGTTACCTGTAATGCCCACTTGGTCCTGGCAGCTTCTGCAGTTACTCCATTGTAGACATCTTCCCTCTCGTCCTCGGAAAGGAAAGGTAAGGCCTTAAAATGGGGATCAAGAGCCGAGGCTTTATACAGAGCCTCCTTTTCGTTTAAGTATCTCTTGATAAGATCCTGGCACATTGTGGTTTTAAGTTCCCTCGTCAAGGTGGAATCACTCGGATTGTCTTGGAGCTCATGGACGAGTTGGGAATGGAGTGGTGCTACAATAGATAGCGTTGGACTGGCCTCCTCTGATATTGCGAGTGTAGCTACTTTCATAGGTTTCATGGCAGCGACAACCTCCTCAGCAGTTGTTATGTCAGACTCGGTGAGTGTGCAGATTTCCTTCTCAGACTTGTGTATTTCGGCAGACAGGAGCGCAGCGTGGATGGCAGGCTGTTGCTCTAAAAAGCGCTCCAGCATGTTGTGCACGCTGTTCCAGCGAGTGGCAACATCGGCAATCAATTTGTGGCGAGGGAGGTTCAGCAAAGTTTGCTTCTCACGCAGTACGTGGGACGCAACAGTGCTGCGTCTGAAAAAAGTTGTCACCCGTCTTACTCTCCCTAGCAATCTAGTGACAGTGGGGAGTTTCAGGGCATGCTGGGATGCCAAATTCAGTGTGTGAGCAAAACACCTGAAACGTGGCATTTCGGCCAGCTGTGCAGCGATGGTCATATTCGATGTGTTGTCCGTTACTATTGCAGGGTCTTTGTTAGTTAACTCCCATTCTTCCAGTGCCGCTCTCAGCACCTGGGCAATGTTGGTGCCGGTGTGGGACTCAAACAAAGCCCTGGTTTGCAACACATGGGAAACTAATTCCCAGCCCTCGTCAGTGTGGTGCGATGTTATGGTGAGGTGTGACTCCGTGGCTCGCAAAGTCCACCCATCGCATGTTAGGGCAACACTTTCTGCGGAGGCAAGGGATTTTTTAACTTGTAGCTTTACCTCTTCATACATCTGTGGGACCATTACTTCTGTGAATTGTTTTCGGCTCGGGATCACATAGCGAGGCTCGAGTGTGCTTATCATTTTTTTGAACCCACTGTTCTCTACCACGCTGTACGGCAGTAAATCCTGGCAAATAAACTCAGCAATCGACTCGGTGATTTTCTTGGCACGTGTAGATAAAGGGGCTAGTTTGCAATCAAAGGTTGTTTGTCTTATTATTGGTTGCGGTGCTGGCTGCTCTTGCAGTTTTTCTGGATGGCGCCTCCGCATGTGTGCCTTTAAGTTTGTTGTGTTCCCACAGTATTTCATTGCCGTGTTACAGTCTCTGCAAAGTGCGTTTGTCATGTCGATTTCTTGTTTATCTTCTTTGTTTTTGAAGCCAAAATGCGCCCAAACATCAGATTTAAAATTTGACGGAGGCGGACGGATTTTCTCTGTTTCTTCCATGTTGTTTTTAAGAGACGCATCGCAGTATCCCGGCTGGAAATGCTGTTGGCACGAAGGCAGCGGGCGTCAACACCTCCATGGCGACATCTACTGGACTTGAAGTTGTATTCCACTTGCTTTTGGCTGATGTTCGCCAACCATTCATACAATTTTATTTATTCATTTTTTAAATTAATAATCGATACTTGGCGTCAAGAATCGATGCAGTAGATCGCGAAAATTAGTATCGCGATGCATTGTCATGACGATTATTTTGCACACCCCTAAGTGAAACTAGCAACTGCAGCATTCTGTCCTTATCATTATTCCTTTTTTTGGAATTACAAAATAAATAAATTAATTAATTAATTCTTCCATCAGTCATTGTTCTCATTATTTTTTTTTCATATCCAATGGAATATATGAATGTGTCCTAATAATGATGATAATTTAGATAACTTACAGCTGGTAGTCACTCGAAATCATTTACACGTCTAATTCATTTTTCCTTTTTACCAGGATCCAAAAGATCAGTCTACTGACTACATTTCCCAGAGCTCTTTGCCAGACACTAATCTGTCATATGGTGGTCGAGGGTCATATGATGATTTTAGCCCAGGCTGAAGAGCTGTAATCTCAGCTGAATCATCCTCCTCACCACCCTCTCGGCGGAAAGGTAACGCTGCAGGAATCACTCTCTTTTCTCACTGTGTCTGTCAGATATGTTTTATGCTGCAGCAGAGGAGGAGAGAGGCGGATGGCACAGGGAGGAGGCAGGGACCAGGGGGATGGGAGGCCATAAGACATGTATCTGTCTTGGTTTGTGGAGACAAGGAAGCACAGATGTCTGCAGTGTGTGTATCTTTCTACTGCTCGTGTGTCGTCCATGTGGTGTGTTTTTGTATTGACACTACAGTGTGGGACAATTCAAATTGTGTAAATGCATAATTGTGCTTTTAAAGTGTTGAGGCTTATTGTTGTGTGAGTCAAACATGAAAAGATAAGGCCTGCTTTCTTTATTTGTCTATTGTTTCTTTATGTATGGACAACACAGGCATTGCTGCGTCCTGATTTTGGCCTCTGACACTCTTGACTGTGACCTCGGGTTTATGTTGCTTCTGTATAAGGCCTTAAAGCTAGTGTGTAGGATTTAGTGCATCTAGTGGTGAGGTTGCAGACTGCATGTGCCATCGTCAGTCACTGTTTTGTTTCCTTTTATGTTTTTGTTTTTTTGGTGATGGGGATTCATGCTCCCTTGCCTTCTATTTCCATAACGCAATATGTATTGTAAATGTATATTTTTTACGAAAACTGGGGTTCAAAGGTGTTAGCTTGCCTTTGCAACCAGCAGGCAGTATAGGGCATCAAAAACTGATGGATCATCTTTTTCCTTCAATCTTATGGCCACGCAGGAAAATTAAAACAGCGGAGTAAGTATGTAACTATATCAACATAGCGGCCAATAAGGGTGCTGCTCCCGCATTTATATATGGAAGGGCTGATTTTAAGCTTATGAACTAGGGCTGGGTATCGATTCAAGTTTCAAGAATAGATTTAATTCTGATTCTTAAGATTCATTATCTTAAGATTATTTTGATCCAATTCGATCCAATATCAATTTGGGTTAGTGTTATTAAAACCGTTTTTTTTTTTGAGCTGTTACCTGATTGTCTATTTATGCAACATATTAATACTAGTATTATATTGACATTTAACACCAAATTAATGAAGTATTGGTAGTTAGTAATGATTGCTACTGGTGAAAATGACAAGGACCAATTCCCCTACCAGAATGATAGACAAGTACAGATCCAGGGCAGCCAAAAGAGGGTGCCAGAGGTCTCTTCACAAAGTTCATTGCTCCTAAACCAGATTTCTACACTCTTCTGTGTTTTGGTCTGATGCCTAGTTTCTTTTGAGTTTAAAGTAAGACTGTAACAAAGATTAAAAAAAAAAACTATGGCTTTACGTCACAAAATTTGGCCCTCAAAATGCAGGCAATAGTGCTTAAAGAGGGTTATACTTAAAAGTTTGTATTGTATGCCCCCCCCGCCAACAATATTCCCGCCTGCAGTGATCGCTGCTCCACAATGGGAAAAGTTCTCAGCAGCTATTGTCCTGCACTGGGGAGAAGTCCTCCTGCAGGATAACTTTTCTCCTGCAGCAGGAGAATGCAGCTATAGGACATTTTTCTCCTGCAGGAGACCTTTTCCCATAGTGCCGCAGTGAGCACTGGGGAAAATGTTTTCCCACAGTCCACACCAGAGAACCTTCATGCGCTGCCCCACGGAAAAGGCACATTATGAGGAATGGGAAAAAAAAAAAATCAAACTACTGTGTGAAACAGTAGATAATTCTCTTTTCTTGCCTGCAACAACATACAAGAGTTCCAGGAGTCACAACTGACATCTTTGCGGACCTGCTGCTTCTGATTTAGAAGCAACGGTTTCCACAATCAATGTAGAGAAATGATCATTTTCCTATTACCCACACTACAGCGTAATGGCCCAACTGCAGTGTAATTTTTTTTTCAGGCAGCTCGCAAGAACATGATATACAGTGTGTGTGTGTGTGTGTATATATATATATATATATATATATATATATATATTATATATTATAGTATATATATAGATATACACTCAACACTTTGGTTTTGCTCCCATTTTGTATGAGATGAACTCAAAGATCTAAAACTTTTTCCACATACGCAATATCCACCATTTCCACTCAAATATTGTTCACAAAACCAGTCTAAATCTGTGATAGTGAGCACTTCTCCTTTGCTGAGATAATCCATCCCACCTCACAGGTGTGCCATACCAAGATGCTGATTAGACACCATGATTAGTGCACAGGTGTGCCTTAGACTGCCCACAATAAAGGCCACTCTGAAAGGTGCAGTTTATCACACAGCACAATGCCACAGATGTTGCAAGATTTGAGGGAGCGTGCAACTGGCATGCTGACAGCAGGAATGTCAACCAGAGCTGTTGCTCGTGTATTGAATGTTCATTTCTCTACCATAAGCCGTCTCCAAAGGCGTTTCAGACAATTTGGCAGTACATCCAACCAGCCTCACAACCGCAGACCACGTGTAACCACACCAGCCCAGGACCTCCACATTCAGCATGTTCACCTCCAAGATCGTCTGAGACCAGCCACTCGGACAGCTGCTGAAACAATCGGTTTGCATAACCAAAGAATTTCTGCACAAACTGTCAGAAACCATCTCAGGGAAGCTCATCTGCATGCTCGTCATCCTCATCGGGGTCTCGACCTGACTCCAGTTCGTCGTCGTAACTGACTTGAGTGGGCAAATGCTCACATTCGCCGGCGTTTGGCACGTTGGAGAGGTGTTCTCTTCACGGATGAATCCCGGTTCACACTGTTCAGGGCAGATGGCAGACAGCGTGTGTGGTGTCGTGTGGGTGAGTGGTTTTCTGGTGTCAGTGTTGTGGATCGAGTGGTCCATGGTGGCGATGGGGTTATGGTATGGGCAGGCGTCTGTTATGGATGAAGAACACAGGTGCATTTTATTGATGGCATTTTGAATGCACAGAGATACCGTGACAAGATCCTGAGGCCCATTGTTGTGCCATACATCCAAGAACATCACCTCATGTTGCAGCAGGATAATGCATGGCCCCATGTTGCAAGGATCTGTACACAATTCTTGGAAACTGAAAATGTCCCAGTTCTTGCATGGCCGGCATACTCACCGGACATGTCACCCATTGAGCATGTTTGGGATGCTCTGGACCGGCGTATATGACAGCGTGTACCAGTTCCTGCCACTATCCAGCAACTTTGCACAGCCATTGAAGAGGAGTGGACTAACATTCCACAGGCCACAATTGACAACCTGATCAACTCTATGCGAAGGAGATGTGTTGCACTGCATGAGGCAAATGGTGGTCACACCAGATACTGACTGGTATCCCCCCCAATAAAACAAAACCGCACCTTTCAGAGTGGCCTTTTATTGTGGACAGTCTAAGGCACACCTGTGCACTAATCATGGTGTCTAATCAGCATCTTGGTATGGCACACCTGTGAGGTGGGATGGATTATCTCAGCAAAGGAGAAGTGCTCACTATCACAGATTTAGACTGGTTTGTGAACAATATTTGAGGGAAATGGTGATATTGCGTATGTGGAAAAAGTTTTAGATCTTTGAGTTCATCTCATACAAAATGGGAGCAAAACCAAAAGTGTTGAGTTATATTTTTGTTGAGTGTATATATAATATACCGATCTTTGGATTATTGATCGATCTGTGGGAATTAAAATGAGAAGTGATTTAAAACTGGCGAATCAATCTTTTCAACCTAGCACTCTTATGAACACGTACTGATTTGTTGTTGTAAGTAACTATGCAGTAATCAACAGATAGTTATGAATGGTAAATTATATTTTGCTTAATTAACACCCCAGCTCCTACACACTTCTGTCAAGATTCGGCCCATTCAGTGTCCTGGTCATGGTTCTATTGCCTTACCCTACTTCTGTTTTTGAATGTCTGTTTGTAGTCTCTGTTTATCTTTCATCTTCAGTGTTTTCTCATCTGGTTATGTTCCTTTTGTTTTTGATTGCTTTCTCTGTTTATCATTTATTCTCTGTTGTGTAATGATTTTTTGCATTATCTGTATTCCATAAGTCTCTGGTTTTGTTTTCAGTTCATTATTTATTTTCTAGTTAGCCAGTAGTCAAGTATCACCTTTTATTCTTTAGCCATCATGAGTTCCTTTCTAGTTTTTTTTTCCCCATTCTGTTTCTTTTCATTGTTTAATCATGAGTTGAATCACTTGTTGTTTTGTATTTCTCATTTGTTGTATATCTGTTAATCATATCTTTGCCATTGTGAGTTCTACTTAGTCTTTGCTTTTTATTTTCTTATTGCATTTGCATTCTGCCTTTCATGTTAGTTGTGGTTGTAATTCCCTTTATGCTTTAGCCATGTGGTGAGTTCTGTTCTTAGTTCTGTTCTTAGTCTCTGCTTTTTATTTTCTGGTTCCTGTCACATGAGCAATTTAGTCTATGGTTTTCTGTTCTTTTTATCTCTGTTGCTTGTGGGTGGTGTCACTTGCACTTAGTTGTTTTGTCTGTCATGCCCACCTGTTGTTCCTGTCTTGTCAGGCCACGCCTCTTCCTGAACCTTCCCTGCACCTGCTTCTCATCTGGCCCTGATTACTCCCTCTGTATTTAAGCTGTCACTGCCTGTCTGTCCCCTGCCAGTTTGAAGTCTTTTCACATCCTTGCACCCTTGTCACAGTCTTGGTTGCCTCATTTTTTTGACCTCTCTTGTTTTCGCCGATCTTGGTTTTTGAACCACAAATCTGCCTCTCGTCTACCTGCTACTGCCGCCCCGTGGCATTACTGTGTACCATACCATTGCCTGTTTTTTGATAGACTTTTATTGCCACTACTCCTCTGTCTGTGAGTCTACATCATGTGTTCTATGACCTTTTGTGCCACACCACATTGAGCCATTACAACTTCAGCTTAACCTAATTGATGATGAAGTTGTTGAACAAGTTTACTGCTGAAGGTGACAGGTAATCTTACTGTTTTCCAGTGGCATGCAAAATTCTTTGATTTTTGTCAGTTTAAATAGTTATTTTCAGTTGCTTTGATAATCAACTAATAATTTAACAGACAATACTGTAAAAGAGCCCGTGATGGACACATGTAAGCCTCTTCGTATAGTTCCCGATCTGATGTATCACAGATCGGCTGTTATTGTTGTTAAAGTTATGGGACAAAAACTTCACTGAGTCTCAAAAATCACTGATTATGTGGAAGAAATCCCGTGAGAGCTGTGTCATTAGTAAGCTCAGCAGTGCTCAGGCAGATTTGAGATGCACAATGCATGATGGGAAAAGGACAGATTCAGAGTGGTCATAAATATTCAACTCTTGAGGAAGATATTTTGGTGTAAAAAACAAAAAAACAAAAAACAAAACAAAAACAACATTGTCTTTGGTCAGTCCAATAAATCACTCATGGGAACTTTGGCACAGCTTTGTGGTGTCACAGTTAGTTTTAATATGAGTGTTGCATCACAGCGCAGGGTGATCCTGTACAGCTGCATCTTGACTGGATAAAGATTCACAATAAATGATGGACAAAAACCAATAGCTGGTCTGAATGCCTGAAGCAACATGTTTCCCAGTGAAGAGAAGCCAGATATTGTTCATCTCTAATGAGGAGACTACAGCTAAAAGTATAGCAGTCAGTGCAGGGCCTGTATAGTTCCAGATGGATCACGATATTGTGGTAAAGTGTCAATTACCACACAACCATAATCACCTTAAACCGTAATTTGGGATGCACAATGGCAATAGTAGCATCTGGTGCTGGTTTGGAGACTGCCTCATGTAATTATAGTTGTGTTATTTACGGTAATAAACCTTGGGGTGAATGGACAGGAAGGTGGAAGAGAGAAATCAGTGATTTGGAAATATTTTAAAGTCCGGAGGACACGACATCCATGATTTCCAAAAACAATTTGAAATGTGGACTCATCAGACCACAGCACACTTTTCCACTTTGCGTCTGTCCATTTCAAATGAGCTCGGCCCAGAGAAGGCGCCGGCGTTTCTGGATGTTGTTGATGTATGGCTTTCGCTTTTCATGGTAGAGTTTTAACTTGCACTTGTAGATGTAGCGACAAACTGTTAATTGACAATGGTTTTCTGAAGAGTTCCTGAGTCAACGCGGTAAGATCCTTTACACAATGATGTCAGTTTTTAATGCAGTGCCGCCTGAGGGATCAAAGATTATGGGTATTCAGTGTTGGTTTTGGGCCTTGCCGCTTACGTGTAGAAAGTTCTCCCGATTCTCTGAATCTTCTGATTATATTATGGACTGTAGATGATGGAATCCCTAAATTCCTTCCAAGTGAACATCGAGAAACGTTGTTCTTAAACTGCTGGACTATTTTTTTTCACGCAGTTGTTCACAAAGTGGTGATTCTTGCCCCATCTTTGCTTGTTGAACGGCTGAGCTTTTTTGGGGTTGCTCTTTTATACCTAATCATGACACTCACCTGTTTCCAATTAACCTGTTGACCTATGGAATGCTCCAAACAGGTGTTCTTTGAGCATTCATCAACTTTCCCAGTCTTTTGTGGCCCTTTCCCAGCTTTTTGAAATGTGTTGCAGGCATCCATTTCAAATGAGTAAATATTTGCATAAAAACAAAAAAAGTCTGTCAGTTTGAACATTAAATATCTTGTCTTTGTGGTGTATTCAATTGGATATAGGTTGAAGAGGATTTGCAAATTATTATACTCTGTTTTTATTTGTGCCTCTTCATTTTATGGTTCCTTTAGGGCAGGGTTCGGCAACCTTTGAGACATTGAGTGCCAATTTCAAATTTTAGGGTCGATGAGTGTGCCACTATCAACAATAATGGTAAAAATGACACAAACTACAGGAATACGTTCAACAAATTCAAAGCAAACAGCAACGTATTTAACTAATCAGTGTGGGCTGAGACTAAAATGAATCATAGGCTATGTCTCAGTTAATATATCTTGTCTACCAGTCAGTGTGATCCCTGTCCTTGCTTTTCTTGGCTGAGCTTTTTTATCTGGGGTTCGTAGTTTGTCACTTTTAATTGTAAACATGCCTCAGAATGGTCCGTTATCAAACGGCTGCGGATGGGGCTGAGCACACTTTTCATGTGCAAAAATACCTGCTCACACAGGTATGTTGAGCAGTTCACAGGAAACATTTATTTCTGTATGTATTTATTTATTTATGTTCATTGTTAGTTGCTTTATATATTCTGTTGTGTTTCTATTCAGGTTCTTTTTGTCTTTCTCTAAAATTATATATAATGAGTATATATTGTATATAATAATCATTATTATTAATATATAAACAAAAATACACTCAACAAAAATATAAATACAACACTTTTGGTTTTGCTCCCATTTTGTATGAGATGAACTCAAAGATCTAAAACTTTTTCCACATACACAATATCACCATTTCCCTCAAATATTGTTCACAAACCAGTCTAAATCTGTGATAGTGAGCACTTCTCCTTTGCTGAGATAATCCATCCCCCTCACAGGTGTGCCATATCAAGATGCTGATTAGACACCATGATTAGTGCACAGGTGTGCCTTAGACTGTCCACAATAAAAGGCCACTCTGAAAGGTGCAGTTTTGTTTTATTGGGGGGATACCAGTCAGTATCTGGTGTGACCACCATTTGCCTCATGCAGTGCAACACATCTCCTTTGCATAGAGTTGATCAGGTTGTCAATTGTGGCCTGTGGAATGTTGGTCCACTCCTCTTCAATGGCTGTGCGAAGTTGCTGGATATTGGCAGGAACTGGTACACGCTGTCGTATACGCCGGTCCAGAGCATCCCAAACATGCTCAATGGGTGACATGTCCGGTGAGTATGCCGGCCATGCAAGAACTGGGACATTTTCAACTTCCAAGAATTGTGTACAGATCCTTGCAACATGGGGCCGTGCATTATCCTGCTACAACATGAGGTGATGTTCTTAGATGTATGGCACAACAGTGGGCCTCAGGATCTCGTCACGGTATCTCTGTGCATTCAAAATGCCATCAATAAAATGCACCTGTGTTCTTCGTCCATAACAGATGCCTGTCCATACCATAACCCCACTGCCACCATGGGCCACTTGATCCACAACATTGACATCAGAAAACCGCTCACCCATACAACGCAACACACGCTGTCTGCCATCTACCCTGGACAGTGTGAACCGGGATTCATCCATGAAGAGAACATCTCTCCAACGTGCCAAACGCCAGCGAATGTGAGCATTTGCCCACTCAAGTCGGTTACGACGACGAACTGGAGTCAGGTCGAGACCCCGATGAGGACGACGAGCATGCAGATGAGCTTCCCTGAGATGGTTTCTGACAGTTTGTGCAGAATTCTTTGGTTATGCAAACCGATTGTTTCAGCAGCTGTCCGAGTGGCTGGTCTCAGATGATCTTGGAGGTGAACATGCTGGATGTGGAGGTCCTGGGCTGGTGTGGTTACACGTGGTCTGCGGTTGTGAGGCTGGTTGGATGTACTGCCAAATTCTCTGAAACACCTTTGGAGACGGCTTATGGTAGAGAAATGAACATTCAATACACGAGCAACAGCTCTGGTTGACATTCCTGCTGTCAGCATGCCAATTGCACGCTCCCTCAAATCTTGCAACATCTGTGGCATTGTGCTGTGTGATAAAACTGCACCTTTCAGAGTGGCCTTTTATTGTGGGCAGTCTAAGGCACACCTGTGCACTAACCATGGTGTCTAATCAGCATCTTGATATGGCACACCTGTGAGGTGGGATGGATTATCTCAGCAAAGGAGAAGTGCTCACTATCACAGATTTAGACTGGTTTGTGAACAATATTTGAGGGAAATGGTGATATTGTGTATGTGGAAAAAGTTTTAGATCTTTGAGTTCATCTCATACAAAATGGGAGCAAAACCAAAAGTGTTGCATTTATATTTTTGTTGAGTGTATGTATGTATGTATATGTGTGTGTGTGTATATATATATATATATATATATATATATATATATATATATATATATATATATATATATATATATATATATATATATATATATATATATATACGAGGGCTGTCAATAAAGTATAGGTCTTTTTTATTTTTTTTCAAAAACTATATGGATTTCATTCATATGTTTTTACGTCAGACATGCTTGAACCCTCGTGCGCATGCGTGACGGTGACGTCATTCGCCTGTGAGCACTCCTTGTGGGAGGAGTCGTCTAGCCCCTCGTCTGAATTTCTTTGTCTGAGAAGTTGCTGAGAGACTGGCGCTTTGTTTGATCAAAACTTTTTCTAAACCTGTGAGACACATCGAAGTGGACACGGTTCAAAAAATTAAGCTGGTTTTCAGTGAAAATTTTAATGGCTGATGAGAGATTTTGAGGTGATACTGTCGCTTTAAGGACTTCCCACGGTGCGAGACGTCGCGCAGCGCTCTCAGGCGCCGTCGTCAGCCTGTTTCAAGCTGAAAACCTCCACATTTCAGGCTCTATTAATCCAGGACGTCGTGAGAGAACAGAGAAGTTTCAGAAGAAGTCGGTTTCAGCATTTTATCCGGATATTCCTCTGTTAAAGGAGATTTTTTAATGAAAGACGTGCGGCGGCACAGGAAAAACACCTCCGTGTTGATAACCATTTGTAAAATCCAGGCGGCTTTTGATGGCTTTCAGTGGAGTGAGTATATGAGAAATTGTTTAACAGCTGGACATGTTCCAACTTGTCCTTAAGGCTTCCAACGGAGGTGTTTTTCCTGTGGCGGAACATCGCGGCGGCTGCGAGCCGACGCTGCAATCCGCCCGCACGTCTTGCATTTAAAAAAAATCTCCTTTAGCAGTGGAATATCCGGCTAAAATGCTGAAACCGACTTCTTCTGAAACTTCTCTGTTCTCTCACGACGTCCTGGATCAATAGAGCCTGAAATGTGGAGGTTTTCAGCTTGAAACAGGCTGACGACGGCGCCTGAGAGCGCTGCGCGACGTCTCGCACCGTGGGAAGTCCTTAAAGCGACAGTATCCCCTCAAAATCTCTCATCAGCCGTTAAAATTTTCACTGAAAACCAGCTTAATTTTTCGAACCGTGTCCACTTCGATGTGTCTCACAGGTTTAGAAAAGATTATGATCAAACAAAGCGCCAGTCTCTCAGCAACTTCTCAGACAAAGGAATTCCGACGAGGGGCTGGACGACTCCTCCCACAAGGAGTGCTCACAGGCGAATGACGTCACCGACAGGCATGGAAAAACTCACGCATGCGCACGAGGGTTCAAGCATGTCTGACGTAAAAACATAGGAATGAAATCCATATAGTTTTTGAAAAAAAATAAAAAGGAGCTATACTTTATTGACAGACCTCGTATGTATATATATATATATATATATATATATATATATATATATATATATATATATAGTATTGTGAAAATGGTTCGAAAAATTTAAGACATCATAAAAGCATTAAAAATGATAAAATGATAAAAACCTTAAAACAGTTCATAAACGATAGTCAATAGGAAAATTGTGTTCTATTTAGGTGCCATATTTCAGTATATAGCTCGTGTAACCTCTGCGAAATGTCCCCTGCTTTGACTGAAACTCTCTGAGCTGGTCAGAGTGTTGGTAACAGCCAGTTTATTTCTCACCATC
The DNA here is from genome assembly GCF_902500255.1 of Thalassophryne amazonica. NCBI lineage: Eukaryota > Metazoa > Chordata > Actinopteri > Batrachoidiformes > Batrachoididae > Thalassophryne > Thalassophryne amazonica. Next base: position 29,222,134 of record NC_047109.1, read on the forward strand.
CCTGCATTGGTGAACAAAGGCACTTCTCCGTTTCATGGTAAATCCTCCGTTGCACTGAGGATTACCCATAATTAATATTCTGTAAAATACATTGGCATTGTGATCGCATAGTGGATTTAGCATTCATGGAGTTAAAAATGAAAATAAAATACAATCTCATAAATTTACTTTATATAAAGCAACCAATTAAAATAAAAATATAGTTTTCACTTCAGGACTTTGACTGTTAGCTTTTTTAAAACATTTTTCATAGAGAGCAAATTAGTATATAAAACAGTACAAAAATATTTAACAAATCACTTGATAAATTTCCCACTCATGGACTACACACTAACATACCTGCATTGGTGAACAAAGGCACTTAATTCAGTCATTGGATAACAGCTCATTCTCCGTCTGGAAAGATGGTACCATGTGGGTGTTAGCTAGCTATGCTAACCGGCAATAAAATATCTAAAACGATCTCTTGACTTCACTAAAACATGGTGAAAATACTGTCAAATAAACAAGATTCAACCAAAGAAAACCATCTTAGCTCCAGCAACGTTTGCAATTAAGATTAATTTATCCACAGGCAATCAGAGACATGTTACCTCATGGTGAATCCTCCGTTGCACTGAGGATTACCCATAATCCTTTGCCTTTATTACCCGATGCAGTTACCACGTTCCAACAGTAGATGGCGTAGTTTGTCCATTTAGCAGGATTTTACCTGAACTATTTAACTGTTACACTCGCACCACAATATGAGTTGCATAACCTCAAAATCTATCTATCTGTCCTTCTTTGTCATCACTGTGTCCCATGGTTCTTGAAATGGAGCAATATCTCTACCTGCTGGACATTTACCACCAATACAATAGAATTAATGCAGGTACAAGAGACTTTCCCCAAGGGCTCTAGTATATGCATGTGTATATTCTTTCTTGCAGTCACGTGGATAGTAGAAAGGTCTTGGGAGTTTAACAAACCAGTCTAACATGTTTTGTGGACTTGGAAAAGGCATATGACCAGGTCTCTTGAGGTGTCCTGTTGTGTGTCGCTGTGGGAGTATGTGATACTCCTGTCTTTATATGACCAAAGTAGGAGCTGTGTTTGCATTCGCAGCATTAAATCAGACCTGTTCTTAGTGGGTGCTGAACTCCGTCAGAGCTTCCCCTCATCACCACTCCTGTTTGTGATGTTCATGGATGGGATTTCAAAGTGTGCTAAGAGACCTGAGGATGTCCAGCTGGGTGACCTCAGAGTTGCATATCTGCTTTTTGGAAATAATGGCTTCTGGTCTGTTGGTTTCACTGGGCTGTAACCTCTGATGCATACTTAACAGGTTTGAGAATGAGAGTCACACCGACTGGGATGACAATCAGCACTATCAAATCTGAGACCATGGTCCTCTGTCGGAAAAGGGTGGACTTTGGGTCAGGGGAGAGTTCTTGTTCACTACTGGGGAAAGTTGGAACATAAGATTGATAGATGGATTGGGGCGGGGTCTGATGCTTTACAGACGTTGTACCAGACTGTCGTGATGAAGAAGGAACTGACCCAGAAAGCAAAACTCTTAATTTACCAGTGCATTTATGCTCCTGTCCTCATCTGTGGTCGTGAACTTTAGATCATGACCAAAAAATAAGGTCCCGTATACAAGCGGTGGAAGTCAGATTCCTCCGTCGGGTATCTGGGCTTGCAGTCCTGGACAGGGTGACAAACCAAACTATCTGGGAGGGACTGTGATTTGAGTCACTGCTTCTTTGCATTGAAATGAGCCAGCTGAGGTGGTTTGGGCATCTGGTTAGGATGCCCCTGGTCACCTCCATAGGGAGGTCTTCCAGGCACAAACAAGTGGGAGGAGTCTCTAGGGAAAACCCAGGACATGCTGGAGGGATTATATTTCTCACCTGGTTGGAGACCAACTCGGGATCCCCGGGAAGAGTTACAGGACTTGGCCGAGGATAGGGTAGTATGGGATGTGCTGCTTGATCTGCTGCTGACATGGCAACCTGGTGTTGCAGACCGAACGGTCCCCCTAAAAATCGATGATGACGCAGTTCATGGATAAACACCTCATTTCTGCTTCAAACTGCACACTAAACATCTTCTATCTCAGTGACAGATATCTGAAGCTTTAGCACAACAGTCATTTCCACATAAATTCAGCATTATTTCATCATAAAAGGTGGCTGAAGTGATCAGAGCACCGTGGGTAAACGAGCTGCTAGCTGATGCGTTCACTGCACGGTGGACATTTTAAAGTGTCGTGGAATTTTGCCTTGTCTCTGCTTAAAACTGACTTTAGAACGATTTAAGAGGTTTTACCTAATCCCATTAATCCATTTGATTGCTTTGGGTTAAGAGACTCCGTCTCAGACGTGCTGCTGTAGTCCGAAATGATGCATATGCAGATGCAAAAGGTGAACCAATTTTTAGGGGCGAACTGTTCGCAACATCGGACCCAGATAAGTGTCAGAAAATAAATGTCAGAATAGGCGGGAGCCTGTCTACCATGGTGGTTGGACCCGCAATGCAAACTCCCAGACTAGGTATAGGTGTAGGAGAAAACATGGTCTTTATTCCAGGCTCTGGTTCAGTACACATGTGATCAAGCAGCGGAGCAGAGGTACAATCAGGATCAGGCAAAAACGCAGTCATGGTTGAGCAGGGGTCAGAGGCACGAGCAAACACAGACATCCGGGACGAGGCAAAAGGCATGGTCGAGGAAAACAGAGCAGAGGTACGATACATGATGAAGCAAAAATCAGAACTGACAAAAGGCACTGGAATGTGTACAAGACAACAAACTGGCAGTGAGCTGTGAGACTGTGATGGTTTAAATAAGGAGCAAACAAATTAGGGTGATGTGAAGCAGGTGCTTGGAACTCTCTGGAAGGGGGCGTGACCCAGGGAGACAAAGGTTGTGCAGAGTACAAGATAGTGAAGGAAGGAAAGCACAGAGTGGAGTGAAGTAACAGACAGTGAGCTGGAGCAAGAGTGGAAGTAAATGAAAACACAAAGCAGACATAAACAAGGTGGGAGACAAAGACATGGGGCAGGTGCAGTGATGTGAACATAATAAGCTGGGTGTGAGGAATAAACTAACACTGAATGTGAAACTACAAAAACAAGAACTGAAATCAAACATGAGCATGTGAACAAAAGCAACTGGAACTGATCAGGAAATCAATACAAAAGCAAACTTAAACAGAAACAGACTAATAAACAGAAATCAAAACCCCATATAAAAGTACAACAGAAAACAACAGCTACATACACAGATGAAAGCTAAATGATAAACAATGAAAACAAACCAGCTGAACAGAAAAAAGAACAGGACTGGACAATGGCTAAAGTATGAAAAGTAACAAAGTGATAAGAGAAACATAACAGAATAACTCATGAAGAAAATATTTACTGATAAATCAAAGCCGAAGCAGATGGAAAACCACAAACAGGGGAAAAACAAGGGCTCAGCACCCTGACCAGGCCAAATCACTGACAATAAATGAATATTACTTTCTTTCTTTTTTTGCCCACCTATTGGGCATCATGTTCATTCCCACAGTTGTGAGCTAGTTCAAATGCTTTGTTTGATGATACTCATGAACAGTCAGGTGTAGTGACACATTATTTGTGAGTGTGTTTCCACTCATAATCAGTCAGGAATGGCACTGTTATTGTGGATCAATTAAAAACAAAACAAACAAAACCCAAAGTTATGGATGTCAGACTGGTGATGCACACCGTGTATGCAAAAATAGGAAATTTGTATTGACACGGTGGAGATTTTTAAATCAAGTCTGAAGACCCACTTTTTTAGACTGTTTTATCATTAATCTATTCTGTTTTTACAAGGTCTGTTAGAAAAGTATCAGACCTTTTTATTTTTTGCAATAACCTTTGAATGATTGTGTGTGTGATTGCATCAGCCAAGCTTGAACCTTCGTGCACTTGCGTGAGTTTTTTCCCGCCTGTCGGTTGGGTCATTTCCTTGTAAGCAGCCTTTGTGTGAGGACGGGTGCTGTGCGCTCCGCGGATTTTTATTGCGAGGAAAATGGCCGAATGCTTGGAGCAACGCTATTGACGGCTTTCGGAGATGAAGCTATGAGCATCGCACGAATTAAGGAGTGGTACAACGGGTTTAAAGACGCACAACCGTGGAGAGAGAACCATTTCGGCCTTCAACATGCCGAAATGACGAGATCATTTCCAAAGTGCACGCTGTGGTTATGCGGTACTGTCGTGTGACTGTCCGAGAAATTGCGGAAGAGGTGGACATTAGTACTTTTTCGGCACATTCCATTCATGACAGAAGATTTGGGCATGAAACGAGTGGCGGCGAAATTTGTGCCAAAGTTGCTGACGGCGGAGCAAAAGCAATGCTGTGTTGAAGTCTCACATGCTGGACTCCATACAAAGTGATCCCAGCTTTATGGACACCATAATCACCGGTGATGTGTCCTGGGTGTACTGGTATGGCCCGGAAACCAAATTCCAGTCATCACAATGGAAGCATTCCATGTCGCCACGACCGAAGAAGGCACGCCAAGTGCGCAGCAACATCAAGGTCATGCTGACTGCTTTTTGGACTCCCGTGGTGTGGTACACCACGAGTACGCACCACAGGGTCAAACAATAACGGAGTATTACAGGGATGTTCTCCATCGTCTACATGATGGTGTGCGGCGCAAGAGACTGGAGTTGTGGGCCACAGGAAATTGGCGCATCCATCACGACAATGCTCCAGCTCATTTCTCTCACTTAATTCAGACTTTTTTGATGGAAAACCAGACTCCGGTGGTTCAACAGGCGCCTTACTCTCCTGGCATGGCCCCTTGCGACTTCTGGCTGTTCCCAAAACTTAAAAGACCATTAAAAGGAATGCGATTTGAGACAAGAGAGGACATTATGGCTGCAACGACGGCGGAGCTGCACTCCATTCCAAAAGAGGCTTTTTTGGAATGCTTCCAACAGTGGCGACACCACTGGGAGAAATGTGTGGAGTCCCAAGGAGACTACTTCGAGGGTGATTAGGTTTCCAACGCTCCAGGTAAGCCAGTTTTTTTTTCCCAGCCAAAGGTCTGATGCTTTTCTAACAGACCTCATATGTTTGCTTTGTAATTTCTTTTTATTCTACTGTTTTACCTTTTTATTGTACCCTTTTGATTTTAAATTCTTTTAAATTACTTTGTGTTGTCATAAACTGTGTTTATGTGAAGCGCCTTGGGGCAACTATGTCGTGAGATGGCGCTATATAAATTAATAAATTGAAAATTAATAAATTGAAAATTGTATTTGGACTATTGTGACATTATTTCAAAGCATTTTCATGATATTATCATGGCACCACGTATGCCATGCAATAAAAAATGATGAGCTGTCAGTATAAGCTGTAGATCACTTCAATAACACTATTGTTTGTAGCGATATTCTGAACCATGTTGTTTTTTGGGGGGTGGGGTTGAGATTATATCAGCATTTCATGATGTCTTTGTGTTGTTATGATTTATGATGCATAAATCCATTTTCTATACATGCTTACTCCAATTAAGAGTCATGGAGGGGCTGGAGCATATGCCAGCAGTCATTAGGCACGAGGCAGGGTACACCAGTGTTGTATAAAGTATCAGAAAATCACACTTAAGCAAAAGTACAGATACCCATTAAAGAAATGACTTTGGTAGAAGTTCAAGTCACCGACTGAAATGCTACTCAAGTAAAAGTCTTAAAGTATCTAGTATTTATTGTACTTAAGTACGTCAAGTAATGTACAACTAAATGTACTCAAGTCTTGAGCACAAGTAAATGTTAATAATCAAAAACTGACTGATTTTTTTTTTTTTAATATTACAAAGTTTATGTAGGCTTGAAAATGACTGGTAGTATTAGTCAAAATACTGAAAATTGTGCACATCACACAAAAACACTTCAGAAACAAGGTTTCAAAACCTAAACAAGAGTAGGCTACTCGCTAGGTGTTCACAGGAAACAGTTATTTATTTCTATATGTATTTACTAGCTGGGGTACTCGGTGTTGCCCAGGTTAACCTGTTTAAGATATAATCTACAAAATATTCCAAAGTTTATATTTTGTCATAATTGTAGATATCTTATAAGTATATATGTACTTGTAGTCCAAATAGGCAAAGGTTTGAACTAAAAACCCAAAATAGGTGGAATCCCCAAACCAAGAGAGAAAACTGAATTTTGCTGCATGCAAGAAACAACAATGAAGGTTCTACAGACTTATATTGCAGATCAAGTATGCTCATAATCATTAATCAGAATTGATGTTATGACCTTTATAACTGTTGATACATTGCAAATCTAGTTTATAAGAATGCTACAAAAATAAAATGGCTTTTAAGCAAATGTTAATTTTGGATTTGAGATGTTGAATATATATTTAAATGTAGCTTTTACTGACCAATAGTTCTGAAGAGCCTCTTGGTAGACAATGTTCCTTGTCCTTCTGTCAGGAAAGTGGATATACAGCTGATTGGGGTTACCAACTCTGGAGCATCTGACTAACTGTGGAAGATCGCAGGTTCTGCCATATTCAGGCCAGCCACATTATCAGCAAAAGTAGTGGTTTCTTTTTGCACACTTTGAGGCATTCCATCTTTAAATGGTGTAAATGTTGCCTTGCATATTTCTTAAAGTTATGCATTCATTGGTATATTTAGAGAACAAACAATCTTTTCAATTGTAAAAAAAGAGGTTTGACCACTAAAACAGTTTGAGCCATGAAACATCAACATACCAAAACTATTAGATAAACCCCAAAGCTAGTGCACTATTATAATAGGACAGCAGGTTGTGAAGAGTTGATAAATAACAAAATTTAATTTATGACATCATAATGAGCAGCCTATATACAACGCGCCATTGGAGAACACAGGCTTTATGCCCGCTTACTGGCTGACTGAAAGGGTGCTGCCCCATCAGCAGTTTGAACTACATCACTTTTTCAAATGATCTGCAGAGTGTCATTGTGATACAGAAAACATGCGTTTGCCTGATACATTATGATCAACGCTAGGCAAGTGATACACTTCATGTACACTCGACACCTTTATTTTTAGAAAATGTGCAAATGTTTAGAAATACATGTACAAATTGCAAGAAAAGACAAAGCTTGATATTTTATCCAGTAAACTTTTAAAGTTTAATTTACAGCATGTGGTTGAAAGCTCTCTGCTAAGAGTGAAAACCTTCATTCCAGAAGGAAAGGCTGTATTAGGATAAGTATTATATCATAGTGATTGTGTATAAGTTTTATCAAAATTCATGTGGATTGACCCCCTCTCAGCCACCAATGCCTGGCATGGGGAGAACCCATCTGTTGTGTGTTGGGGGGTGTGGCTGGATGTTTTGGTGTTCTTTTCTTTTCTTTGCTCTTCAGGTGGCATGGAAACTGATTTGTCTGTGGAGAAGGTGCTGGCTGAAGAATCCTCACCCTCATCAACATCATGTGTAGCACCTGTGACTGGTGCTCACATGCAACCTTAAAGACTTTCAGCTGAAGCAGATAATTGGATGGCGTTCTGCATTTAAGGCATGTGTGATTCAAGCAGAACTGCCGGGAACTCGACCTTGTGATGTTCGTTTGTGAGACGCTGAGGACCGCGCCTGGGTTTGACACATCGAGCCCGTGAAGCAAGGAAGGGTGAGGACACATGCTGTCAGCACACATCAGAGGTGATTAAGTGTTTGATTAATTGTTGATAGTAACTTGGTGTTTTGTTACACAGTATACTTGAATTGTGATGAGAATTGTGCCGCTTGCTTCTCACTGCTGTGGCGTGCGGATAAGTGATCCTCCACCTGTTGTGAGAAGCTGCTCATTTGCATAAAGTTAAAAAAGATACAGACCTGAATGTGTTGCTGATAGCGTGTGTCTTTTGAAAGATATTGTTGTAACTGCTGACTTACCTCACCTCTTCTTTGCTTCACAGAGAGTCGGTTTGTCGTGTCCACCTGGGGGGTGTTTGGCGGTGGTAGTGAGTCCAGGAGCGCCGGGCTTTGATCCTTGCGGGCGCTGGAGAGCGTGCCAACAGTCACTCCACCAGAGGGACGCTGTTTTTGTTTTTACACCTTTTATGCACAGTGGGTGTAATAAATATATTGTTTTTGGAACCGCTTTTCTGGTTATTTGTAGCGCTGGGTTCCGTCTGACGCAGGTCCGCTCCTCAACCCGCGTCGACACATAACACCATCTACATCTCTGAGCTGGCACCTTATCTGGAGGTCTAAATCCTTGTTCCTGGGGACAGCATTATGAACAGTTTACCCTGTATTTATTTTGAAGTTGATAAACATAACGCAGTATTGGCCATTAGGTACAGAAAAATCTCAATTTGAGGGTGCATATTCCCATAATGATTAAACCAGATTTAAGGACTATTTTTAAGTAGGATGGCATATCTACTCATTCACACATGGTGTCAAATATCATGGGTGTAATATTGGTAGAGGGGAGTATGGGGATAACAAAGCACATGGAAGAAAGTTACTTTGTATTGAATTGTGTATTTATATTCTTACAATCAAAATGTTCAGTATATCATTAGTCAGTAAATGACAGAATACTCACATTTGTTTTTGCTATAAACAGGTCTGAAAACACTAAAGTTTGTAGAGTTGTTCAAATCTTTTCAAGGAGAGTCAAACAGGTTTGTAGCACCCACGTGCAGCATGTGCAGAGAAAGGATGCATTCATATCAAGGGGGATATTTGAATCTGCTTGGTTATACAACCAAGCTGGCATGCACACCCACGCTATGTGTGCTAGCCAGCAGCCAGCAGCAGATAGCCCAGGAGTCTGGTCTCTGTTTATAGCAGTAGGCAGGCTACTGAGCTCCTGCATATATGCATAGGGCCAGTGGCCAACTATTAAAGCTGAGAGATTTGTGCTGGAGTACAACTGCCACTGAGGTACATATGGTTCAACTGTATGTATCAGATTATTGTTAATATTGTTGTCTTAATATTCATTTTTTTTGTTTGAAAATAGTACCAGGTTGTAGCCCATGTCACGGTGGGTCAGAATATGTAACTTTGGGGAGTCCACCTTTTGTAGTTTTAGAGCCTATTCCGGACAGACAGAAAAGACAAAAGTAGCCATTTATGTATATAGATTTATTTTCATTGTTATATGGTTTTATCTTTTTTGTTGTGTTTTGTTTTATTAGGTTCTTTTTGTCTCTTTCTCTAAAATTGTATTGTAACATTATTAGTCTATTATTATTGACTATTATTGTTGCTATTATTATTAATATATGAATAAAAATAAATTAAAAAAATTACAATTTGACTCATTTATGACAACGAACGCTGAGCCATTAATTATACAGAAAACAAAACACAAACCTGCTGATGCGAACAGCTTAATGCTAACTTTAACACTGAAAACGCCATAGACATGCTAACGCATACCATAACAGGTCGGTTTAACATAAAAATATTTCTCACAGACATATGCTCTTCAGGGTTTTAGCGGGGAAAAATTAGGATAAAGCGAAATAAAACAATGAATCCACGAATCGTAGATCGAAGCATTGCTTCAATCTGCGAATCACTGCTTCGATTGGTTCAAGGTTCAAAGCAAAGCCGCGCTGCAGAAAAGTTGATTACAGACCCACTGCAGGTCTGCAATCAATGTTGAGAAATTATCATTTTACTGACAAACACCCCCCCCCCCCCCCCCCCCCCCCCCCCCAAAACAACAGCCACTCTGAAGGATCGATAAGGGAATCGTTAAGCAAAAAGCTTATTGATGTTGGTGGATCGAATCATTTCTTAACGATACCTGAAAGGAACTGGTTCTCGATACCCAACCCTAACCTTAACAGACACGAACTTCACGTCTAGTTTTTGTTAATACTGATGGGGCAAACCTAAAACTTACCTCAATGTGCTTCTTCAAGTTGGAGGGGGAGTTTTTATATGATAGAAGTTCAGTGTTTTTCGGGAGACATAAGAGACATTTCGTCTGATAGGACGAATTTTTCGCTCCAGCGTAAGAGAACATTATGCTTAAATATGGCCACCGGTGTACATTTTCAACTTCTCCATCTGTAGCCAACGTTGCTGCTGCCATCTCTTCTTGCTTGTCATCTTCCATCACTGTAGTTGCAATTCACGGCAAGTGAATGATCGTGCGCAACTGCAAAAAAGCCTACCGGACATGCCTCATGACAAATCAGCCTGACTTCATTGCAGTCACTAGTAATCAGTGGTGTCTCTGGGTAAAAACACAACTTTTTTTTGTGTGTGTGTGTGTGTGTGTGTGTGTTTTGTATGAGTAACGGCATGGCGTATAGAAAATGTATCGGGTAGAAAGTATGCAATTAAGGTCAGAAATGTAGTGAAGTAAAAGTGAAAGTAAGCTGAATTAAACTCAAGTAAAGTACAAAGTCTCCCAAAATGTTCTTAAGTACAGTAGTTAAGTATTTTTACTTTGTTACTATACAACACTGGGGTACACCCTGGACAGAATGCCAATCTGTCACATATAGACACACAAACACAGTCACACCAACACCTATGGACAACTTAGTTTCCAGCTCACCTAACCTGCATGTCTTTGGATGTGGGAGGAAACTGGAGCACCCAAAGGGGATCCACGCAAACACAGAGAGAATATGCAAACTCCACACAGAAAGACCACAGGTGGGAATCAGTCCCAATGACCTTCTTGCTGTGAGGCAACAGTCCTAACCACAAAGCTACGATGCTTCCCTGTGTATCATACACAGTAGTGTTCAGAATAATAGTAGTGCTATGTGACTAAAAAGATTAATCCACGCTTTGAGTATATTTCTTATTGTTACATGGGAAACAAGGTACCAGTAGATTCAGTAGATTCTCACAAATCCAACAAGACCAAGCATTCATGATATGCACACTCTTAAGGCTATGAAATTGGGCTATTACAACCCCTGGCAAAAATTATGGAATCACCCGGCCTTGGAGGATGTTCATTCAGTTGTTAATTTTGTAGAAAAAAAGCAGATCACAGACATGACACAAAACTAAAGTCATTTCAAATGGCAACTTTCTGGCTTTAAGAAACACTATAAGAAATCAAGAAAAAAAGATTGTGGCAGTCAGTAACGGTTACTTTTTAGACCAAGCAGAGGAAAAAAAATATGGAATCACTCAATTCTGAGGAAAAAATTATGGAATCACCCTGTAAATTTTAATCCCCAAAACTAACACCTGCATCATATCAGATCTGCTCGTTAGTCTGCATCTAAAAAGGAGTGAACACACCTTGGAGAGCTGTTGCACCAAGTGGACTGACATGAATCATGGCTCCAACACGAGAGATGTCAATTGAAACAAAGGAGAGGATTATCAAACTCTTAAGAGAGAGTAAATCATCACGCAATGTTGCAAAAGATGTTTGTTGTTCACAGTCAGCTGTGTCTAAACTCTGGACCAAATACAAACAACATGGGAAGGTTGTTAAAGGCAAACATACTGGTAGACCAAGGAAGACATCAAAGCGTCAAGACAGAAAACTTAAAGCAATATGTCTCAAAAATCGAAAAATGTACAACAAAACAAATGAGGAACGAATGGGAGGAACTGGAGTCAACGTCTGTGACCGAACTGTAAGAAACCGCCTAAAGGAAATGGGATTTACATACAGAAAAGCTAAACGAAAGGCATCATTAACACCTAAACAGAAAAAAACAAGGTTACAATGGGCTAAGGAAAAGCAATTGTGGACTGTGGATGACTGGATGAAAGTCATATTCAGTGATGAATCTTGAATCTGCATTGGGCAAGGTGATGATGCTGGAACTTTTGTTTGGTGCCTTTCCAATGAGATTTATAAAGATGACTGCCTGAAGAGAACATGTAAATTTCCACAGTCACTGATGATATGGGGCTGCATGTCAGGTAAAGGCACTGGGGAGATGGCTGTCATTACATCATCAATAAATGCACAAGTTTATGTTGATATTTTGGACAATTGAAAGGATGTTTGGGGATGATGAAATCATTTTTCAAGATGATAATGCATCTTGCCATAGAGCAAAAACTGCAAAAACATTCCTTGCAAAAAGACACATAGGGTCAATGTCATGGCATAGGGTCAATGTCAATGAGCAGATCTGATTTGATGCAGGTGTTAATTTGGGGGATGAAAATTTATAGGGTGATTCCATAATTTTTTCCTCAGAATTGAGTGATTCCATATTTTTTTCCTCTGCTTGGTCTAAAAAAGTAACCGTTACTGACTTTTCTTAAAGCCAGAAAGTTTGAAATGACTTTAGTTTTGTGTCATGTCTGTGATCTGCTTTTTTTCTACAAAATTAAACAACTGAATGAACATCTTCTGAGGCCGGTGATTCCATAATTTTTGCCAGGGGTTGTAGTAAAAAAAAAAAAAGTAGAAAAGGGGGTGTTTACAATAATAGTAGCATCTGCTGTTGATGCTACAAACTCAAAACTGTTATGTTCAAACTGCTTTTTTAGCAATCCTGTGAATCACTAAACTAGTATTTAGCTGTATAACCACAGTTTTTCATGATTTCTTCACATCTGTGAGGCATGGAGTCAACCAACTTGTGGCACCTTTCAGCTGTTATTCCATTCCAAGATTCTTTAACAACATTTCACAATTCATTCACATTTCTTGGTTTTGCTTCAGAAACAGCTTTTTTTGATGTCACCCCACAAGCTCTCAATTGGATTTAGGTCCGGGGATTGAGCAGGCCACTCCAAAACATTAATTTTGTTGGTTTGGAACCAAGACTTTGCTCGTTTACTAGTGTGCTTGGGGTCATTGTCTTGTTGAAACACCCATTTCAAGGGCATGTCCTCTTCAGCATAAGGCACCATGACCTCTTCAAGTATTTTGACATATCCAAACTGATCCATGATACCTGGTATGCAATATATAGGCCCAACACCATAGTAGGAGAAACATGCCCATATCATGATGCTTGCACCACCATGCTTCACTGTCTTCACTGTGAACTGTGGCTTGAATTCAGAGTTTGGGGGTCATCTCACAAACTGTCTGCGGCCCTTGGACCCAAAAAGAACAATTTTACTCTCATCAGTCCACAAACTATTCCTCCATTTCTCTTTAGGCCAGTTGATGTGTTCTTTGGCAAATTGTAACCTCTTCTGCACGTCTTTTGTTTAACAGAGGGATTCTTGCAAATAAATTAGCTTCACACAGGCGTCTTCTAACTGTCACAGCACTTACAGGTAACTCCAGACTGTCTTTGATCATCCTGGAGCTGATCAATGGGTGAGCCTTTTCCATTCTGGTTATTCTTCTATCCATTTTGATGGTTGTTTTCCGTTTTCTTCCATGCGTCTCTTTTTTTTTGTCCATTTTAAAGCATTGGAGATCATTGTAGATGAACAGCCTATAATTTTTTTGCACCTGCGTATAAGTTTTCCCCTCTCCAATCAACTTTTTAATCAAACTACGCTGTTCTTCTGAACAATGTCTTGAATGTCCCATTTTCCTCAGGCTTTCAAAGAGAAAAGCATGTTCAACAGGTGCTGGCTTCATCCTTAAATAGGGGACACATGATTCACACCTGTTTGTTCTACAAAACTGACGAACTCACTGACTGAATGCCACACTACTGTTATTGTGAACACCCCCTTTTCTACATTTTTTTTTACTAATAGACCAATTTTATAGCCTTAAGAGTGTGCATATCATGAATGCTTGGTCTTGTTGGATTTGTGAGAATCTACTGAATCTACTGGTACCTTGTTTCCCATGTAACAATAAGAAATATACTCAAAGCCTGGATTAATCTTTTTAGTCACATAGCACTACTATTATTCTGAACACTACTGTATCTGTAATATGTATTTTGTGGGTCACTGTGTGCTCTCTCATCCATCTAAGCTTCTTGATTATTGAGATGTTTTTACAGACCATTTTAGGTCATCCTATCCATACGGCCTTACCAACACCTCATAATGCCATCATGACATTCTGTTGCCTGTCATCAGTTGTCGACATATTACAAAGAATGCTTCCTCTCTGTCAATTCTTGATGGATTGTTGTTCTGCTTGTTTTGATTTATAGCTTCAAGGATCATGCAAAGAACATCTTCACACATTTGCCAAGTTTTATTTATTAATGAACCTATTATCCATTTAGTCTAATTAGGTCTACATTTTACAAAAATTGCTCTTCTCTGTCAATTCTTGATGGATTTTGTTTTGTTTTATAGTTCTCAGGATGGTGCACAGAGCTTCTTCACACATTTTCCAAGCTTAATTATTAGGAACTTAGAAGCAAATTAGACCAATTAGCGCTAGGCCTGCCATGGTAACTGCTATATTGACTTATCATTCAATATATAAAGATTGATCTGTGACCTAACTATTCCAAAATCGAATTGCCTTAAGATATCTGAGTAATATCCCTACCAAGTTTGAAAAAACTCCACCCATCTGTTTTTATCTTGTCGACATACACACCAGTGAAAATAATATTCTGCTCACCACTTTGCTGATGCACAGGGTAATCATTTACTGCTTGATTCATTTACATTCTCTCTCTGGCCCTATTGGTTCTAAAACAAAAATCCTGGAAAGTGTTTTTCTGACTATATTTTTGGTGACTTTCATCTTGACCTTTTACCAATCTGCTTCAAAATCTAACCCAAGACACTAACCCAAGAGTTTTTTTCACACCTGTCGGTTGCGTCATTCGCCTGTGAGCAGGCTTTGAGTGAGCAGTAGTCCACCCCCCTTGTCAGATTTTCATTGCGAGGAAAATGTCTGAACGATTTGGAGCTTTGCTGCATCAAATTTTTCCAGAAACTGTGAGAGACAGCCAGGTGGAAACCATTCGGAAGATTCAGATGGCTTTCAGGGACGATTCTATGGGAATCACACAGATTAAGGAGTGTTACAACCGTTTTAAAGATGGCGCACAATGACGGAGGGTGCGCTGCGCTCCGAGAGGCAATCGACAGGCTGAAACGTCCAGACCGGGACGTCGTCTGACTACCAAAGAAATGGCAGAAGATGTGCACATAGCACTTTTTTGCCACATTCCACTGTTACAGGAGGTTTTGTCATGGAAAGAGGAGCGGAGGAATTCGCCACGGAGCCGCTAATGGCGCGGGACAAAAGCACCTCCGTGTTTGTCTCACAGGACATGTTGCAACATGCCCAGCTCTTGCACCATTCGGAAGATTCAGACGGCTTTCGGTGGCTTTTCAGTCATGTGACTATCTGAGAAATTGTGGACGAGCTGGACATGCCACAACATGTCCTGTGAGGCTTCATCACGGCATTGCTTTTTGTCCCGCGCCATTAGCAGCTCTGTCCCGACGCATGAATTCCTCCGCACGTCTTTTCATGACAGAAACTCCTGTAACAGTGGAATGTGGTGAAAAAGTGGTATGTCCACCTCTTCTGCCATTTCTGTAGTAGTCAGACAACGTCCCGGATCAACACAGCGTTCAGTTTGGAAATGATCTGATCGTTTCAGCCTGTCGATCGCCGCTCGGAGCGCGGCGCACCCTCCGCCATTGTGCGCTGTCTTTAAACCAGTTGTAACACTCCTTAATCTGTGTGATCCCCATAGAATCATCCCTGAAAGCCGTCTGAATTTTCCGAATGGTTTCCACCTGGCTGTCTCTCACAGTTTCTGGATAAATTTGATGCAGCAAAGCTCCAAATCCTTCAGACATTTTCCTTGCAATGCAAATCTGACGAGGGGGGTGGACCACTGCTCACTCAAAGCCTGCTCATAGGCAAATGACGCAACCGACAGGCGTGAAAAAACTCACGCAAGCGCACGAAGGTTCAAGCTTGGCTGATGCAATCACACGTGATTCAAATCCATGTAGTTTTTGCAAAAAATAAAAAGGTCAGATAGTTTTCTAACAGACCTCGTATACTATAGCATCTGTTCATATACCTGGACAGTCTTCCCTAGTGCACTTTAAGTGTTTGAAATGTCGAGTCCCCCCATCATATCAAACAATGTGTTTCTTTCAGCAGCTCCAGCAGCTGTAGAATTACCACTAAGTTGTTGGTACAGACAACACCTGTAGTCCTGCGATGTCCAATAAACACTGTAACTTCTCACAGAGCTCTTGACCAATGGAAACGATATGTATGGAAACATTATTTTCCTGTTCCACAGGAAATGATGCTGATAGTGAACTGGTGAGTTTGGACTGGAGTTTGCCTAATAAGGTTAGTATGTGATATAAATGCTAGAAGGCAGCAGAGAGCCTTTACTGAGGACAGAGCGTAAAAGGAGGCTTTTTTCTGGATTTAATTTGTGAATTCAGGGAGACAAGAGGCCTTGCCATCAGAGATAACAAGGCCAAGCTCTGTCATGTGGGAATAATGGCTGGACAGAGGTTTGCACATAATTAGAAAAATCAGTCCTGATGTGGACAGAGATGCACTAGGAAAACATGCCTGCTCATATGTTAATTGAAATGTTTGTGTTGTGTTGTCATTTTTGATGACTCAGATGTGATGTGATCTTATCTGTGTGTTACTTTTATGTTCCTACTTATTGATGAATTCAGTTATACCGAATTTCTGTGTAATTATTTAAATGTACATTTTTACCTCAACTACAGCCCCAGATTAAAGGTCCACCCTTGAAGATATTTTTTCATATTATTATGACAAATAATACTACTTAATAATAATAATAATAATAATAATAATAATAATAATAATAATAATAATTTCAACAATTTTTTTTTTTTGTATTTCACCAATGAAGAAGTCCAGATGGATCAAGCCTGGTGGAAAAATTACGTGTATGGAGATTTAGATGTGATTATATTGTGGAGTAGTTTGGTCAAAGGTCAAAGAAAACATAGTTGAAAAAAATACCTTTTCTGTATATATCAATCACAAAGAAGCTGAGAAGGATGATCTAAAGCCTATACTGATCATGGAAATATTTGATAGTGATTGCAATGAATGTCTTCCTAGTGACGTTATACAATAGTCATGATGAAGTCTTACATAGTCTAAAACACCTTTACAGACATAATGTATATTTACTTGTACATTGTGTAAAGTGTGCAGGGTATGTATGCGTCAGCCCTCCAATGCTTGTCATATTTTATGTCTCAAGAAGCAGAATCATTATAACAAGATAAGACACCTCTGAATCAAGTAGTGACAAGTCATTTGGATTTGAACCATTGCATTTGAAAAGATAATTAAAGGGATTTTCAGACAAGACAAGTCGTGGCCATGCAAGTTTCACTGCTTTTGCTTACTTTGAAAGCAAATTTGATTGATGACCATATACAGCAGTCAAACTGGCTTTGCAGCTCGCCGTTAATGAGCTACACACAGGCAGGTGGAAAAATTAGACCAAGAAAGAACATTTGGAAGAAATTAAATCACAGTGGCAGCCATACAGCAGTTGTGTTGCTCTGAATGTTAATGACACATTTGAAGTAACACTCCAGCAATTTGATATTTAACTGTACAATTAGGTTTTTAGGTCGATTCTCTCCCATCTTTAACAGGTTCAATCCCAGAGCACAGAGGAAGGTTAAAGCATGTCACCAATTTCTGCCAATATGATAACACATTCAAATCCCACACCAACAAGCCAAGAACTCCCACTCTCTCCCTCTGTCTGTCAGCCTCAGTCACAGTGGCTCAATTTCATGAAAGGCTGCTCTTCGTTCCCTCTCAGTTGCAGTCTTTAGTTGCTACTATTAGCTGAGATCTGCACCCCTTTCCTGGTGGTTCCTGCCTCCTTGGGTTCAGCTGTTCTTTCCAGGTTAGATGATCATCCTGCCTCACTCTCCATTGGTCAGTACTGTCAGGCCAACTGCTTCCTCTTCTCAAGCAGGATCAGTCAAGATACAATGATGGTTCCTTGGCCTTGAGGTTTCTCTGATGGGCTCTAGAACAATTCCTCCATTTTTAGAGGCCATACGTAATTGGACAAACAAAATATAAAGTCTGTGACGGACTGAGGAAGCATAGGAGGAGCGAATATGAAATTTTGATCTTCATTCCTGTCTGTTTTTGTTCTGTACAAATTATTTTCTCATTCATTGAATGTGTTCCTTGTCAGGAGATATCGGCTGATTTCCTGCGAGTCCATCGGAAAGTTTTGTGCTTTCTCAAAACTTTGAACGGGCATCACATGGAGAGCTTCCCCAGTGGTTGCATGACTGTTTACCATTTTATCCTGTAATTGTTCAAAACTTGCCAATGAATGCCCAGTAGACATTGGGTGTTGTCTGTGCATTACGTGTTTCATCATATGTTCACCTCCAAAAGTGCTGTGCATGCACATTCAGTCATTGTCCACTCATTCCATCCAAAATCCACCAGAAACCAATGGATTCTGTGATTTTTGTCACTGGACAAATTACTTCAATATTACAAATCAGTTTTTTCAGTCCGTCAGAGTGTGACTACACCTTGAAGATTATTGTTAGTGCAAATCATTTATTTTACAGCCACTTTTCTTCCGACAGGTCAGTAGATGAATAAGTTAACATTTTGTAGTCACTGAATATGGCTTAGAGCTGTATAAAGAATATTTATGCAGCAGAGTATTGCAATTTTAAAATGCAAGTAATGCGATTTTAATTTTAAAATGCCCTTAAATTTCCCTTGAATCGTTGTGATCATTATGATTTCTGTACTTGTAGATGTTTCAGCCAGGCTGACAGGCTGGCTGCCTCCATGTATTTGGTGTGCATCACATACAGTGCATCTGGAAAGTATTCGCAGGGCTTCACATTTTCCACATTATGTTATGTTACAACCTTTTTCCAAAGTGGAATAAATTCATTTTTTCCCCTCAAATTTTACTCACAACACCCCACAATGACAACATGAAATTAAGTTTTTCTTTTAAATTTTTGTAAATTTATATATATATATATATATATATATATATATAGATATATATAGATAGATATATATATAGATATATATAAAGAAGAAATCACATGTATAAAAGTCTTCACACCCTTTGTGCAATACCTTATTGATACACCTTTGGCAGCAATTACAGCATCAAGTCTTTTTCAGTATGATGCCACAGTCTTGTCACACCTATCTTTGTGCAGTTTTGCCCATTCCTCTTTGTAGCACTTCTCAAGCGCCATCAGGTTTGATGGGGAGCGTCGGTGTACAGCCATTTTCAGATCTCTCCAGAGATGTTCAACTGGATTTAGTTCTGGCTCTGGCTGAGGCACTCAAGGACATTCACAGAGTTGTCCTGAGACTATCTTTGCTGTGTGCTGAGGGTCATTGTCCTGCTGAAAGATGAACTGTCACACCGGTCTGCGGTCAAGAACACTCTGGAGTAGGTTTTCATCCAGGATGTGTCTGTACTTTGCTGCATTCATCTTTCCCTCAATTCTGACTACTCCCCAGTTCCTGCCGCTGAAAAACATCCCCACTGCATGATGTTGCCTTTTTTTCCCCCAAACATGACACCTGGTATTTACACCACTGAGTTCAATCTTTGTCTCATCAGACCAGAGAATGTTGTTTCTCGTGGTCTGAGAGTCATTCAGGTGCCTTTTGGCAAACTCCACGTGGGCTGCAAAGTGCTTTGACTAAGGAGTGGCTTCCGTCTGGCCACTGTATCGTACATGTCTGCTTGGTGGATTGCTGCAGAGATGGTTGTCCATATGGAAGTTTCTCCTCTCCCCACAGACGAATGCTGGAGCTCTGACAGTGTGACCATCAGGTTCTTGGTCTGTTTCTCCCCAATCGCTCAGTTGAGATGTGTAGCCAGCTTTAGTAACAGACCTGGTGGATCTGAACTTCTTCCATTTATGGATGATGGAGACCACTGTGCTCATTGGGACATTCAAAGTAGCAGAAATGATTTTGGATCCTTCCCCCTGATTTGTGCCTTGAGACAATCCTGTCTCAGAGGTCTACAGAAGTCCTTTGACTTCATGCTTGGTTTGTGCTCTGACATCCACTGTCAACTGTGGGACCTTATATGTAGACAGGTGTGTGCCTTTCCAAAGCATCTCCGGTCAACATATTTTACCCCAGGTGGACTCCATTAAGCTGTAGAAACATCTCAAGGATTAGCAGTGGAAACAGGATGCCCCTGAGCTTAATTTTGAGATTCTTTGAACAGGCTGTGAATACTTATGTACATGTGATTTTTTTCTTTGTTTGTTTGTTTTTAATTGTTAATATATTTGCAAAAATCTAAAAAAAAACAAAAAAAAAACCAAAAACAACAAAAAAAATTTTTTTCATCATTGTTATTATGGGATAATGTATAGAATTTTGTGGAAAAAAATGAATTTCATCCATTTTGGAATAAGGCTGTAACATAAAGTGAAGCACTGTGAATACTTTCCAGATGCACTGTATTATTTCCGAGATGAACATGCAGAAAATATAAGAGCAGTAGTTCCATCTGTTAAAGGTGATGTGTGGATGCACCAGGGTTCAATTTACAACCCTAATTCCAATGAAGTTAATTTGGGATGTTGTGTAAAATGTAAAAAAAAAAACAAAAAAAAAAAAACAGAATACAATGATTTGCAAATCCTCTTCAATCTATATTCAATACACCACAAAGACAAAATATTTAATGTTCAAACTGATAAACTTCATTGTTTTTGTGCAAATATTTGCTCATTTTGAAATGGATGCCTGCAACACGTTTCAAAAAAGCTGGGACAGTGATATGTTTTCCACTGTGTTACATCACCTTTCCTTCTAACAACATTCAATAAGCGTTTGGGAACTGAGGACATTAATTGTTGAAGCTTTGTAGGTGGAATTCTTTTCCATTCTTGATTGATGTATGACTTCAGTTGTTTAACAGTTCGGGTTCTCCGTTGTCGTATTTTTCGCTTCATAATGTGCCACACATTTTCATTGGGCGACAGGTCTGGACTGCAGGCAGGCCAGTCTAGTACCCACACTCTTTTATGACCAAGCCATGCTGTTGTAACATGTACAGAATGTAGCTTGGCATTGTCTTGCTGAAATAAGTAGGGACGTCCCTGAAAAAGTCGTTGCTTGGATGGCAATATGTGTTGCTCCAAAATCTGGATGTACCTTTCAGCATTGATGGTGCCATCACAGATGTGTAAGTTGCCCATGCCATGGACACAAACTCATTTACACAATGATGTCAGTTTTTAATGCAGTGCCACCTGAGGGATCAAAGGTCACGGGCATTCAGTGTTGGTTTTCGGACTTGTCGCTTACGTGTACAAAGTTCTCCAGATTCTCTGAATCTTCTGATTATATTATAGACTGTAGATGATGGACTCCCTAAATTCCTTGCAAGTGACTGTTGAGTAACATTGTTCTTAAACTGTTGGACTATTTTTTTCATGCAGTTGTTCACAAAGTGTTGAGCGTCGCCCCATCTTTGCTTGTGAACGGCTGAGCCTTTTGGGTATGCTCCTTTGATACCCAATCATGACACTCACCTGTTTCCAATTAACCTCTTCACCTGTGGGATGTTACAAACAGGTGTTCTTTGAGCATTCATCAACTTTCCCAGTCTTTTGTTGCCCCTGTCCCAGCTTTTTGAAATGCAGGCATCCATTTCAAAATGAGCAAATATTTGCACAAAAACAAAAAATGTCTATCAGTTTGAACATTAAATATCTTATGTTTGTGGTGTATTCAATTGAATATAGGTAGAAGAGGATTTGCAAATCATTATATTCTGTTTTATTTACATTTCACACAACGTCCCAACTTCATTGGAATTGGAGTTGTAAAGCAGCAACTCAATACAAAAAAATGCAATGGGTTCTGTTTACAGGAGTCCCATCAGTTTTCCTGGCTGCAGCAGAGAGAAGGTTTCAGTCAGATTGAGTGTGACGAGACAGACAACACGGCAGTCTAAATGTGACTGTTCAACAAAACTGTTAATCAGGTGAACATATTGTTACGCTAATGACCTCTCTCTCTCTCACATCAGATGACAAATAATTCATGTATTTAATATGATTCTGAAAAATATGATGACCTTCCATAGACTTTCATTTCATGCACCCAGGAAGTGGGTGCCACTCTCCCAATCTGAAACACAATTAAATAACATCAAATGTGCTGGAACACATTTAAGTGCATACTGACACTGACAGGCACTTAGACATTTTGACTCTGAGAAAACCATACTCAGTTCTGATTTATTCATTATATTGCAGTATATTTGTTTTTGTTGAAGGGACAACACCACAGTGCCACTGAGTGACCAACCATCTCTGGATAACACCAAAGTGTGAACAAGTATTATGCATCTACTACAAAATAGAATATGGTCTTCCTCAACTCAAAGCCAAACACACCAAAAAAATTCACTGAAATCTATTATTGCGCTTTTGAGATTGATTGTTGATAAACAAATCACAGTGATAACATTACCTTTGTAAAGGAAGTAATTAGTGACATATCGTGAAAGGTATTTTTGTATCATTTAACTGCAGCAATGTATTTGTTCAGGATATCTTCAGACTTGTATTCATTGTGATATTGTGGACATCAAACAAACTGTAAAGTCAAAGCGTTCATCTCCATCATCTTTAGATTTTGATCAGACATTTAAAAAGTAATTATAAAGAGATAACACAGACACACCAGCTCATTATCTGCATTGCAGTTTTTCTATCACTTCATTCTCAGGGGAGAGAGAATCATGGCAGCTCTATGCCCTTGCCAATACTTTGTGGAACAAACAAAGTTGTGAGGCAGAACCAGTAACTAATTTCATTAGCAGCTGCCAATTGTGACTGATTATAGGCTTTTCTCAGATGCTGGCAAGAAGGTCCAAAGTTCTAAGAGGTTAATAACCAGTAACAATCAATTACTTAACCAATCTGATATGATCAATGAGGATTCCAATCCAGCAGTCAGAGAGATGAAGAGTGGGACATGTTAAGATGTTAAATGCACTGAATGCCCTCCAGCATTAGTGAGCAATTTCCAGAGCTCCAATACTTTTACTCATCATTAGACAGAACACACAATTATATCAGTTCCATTTTTGGTTTGTTTGAGAAACTGTCTACCGTCCTACAATGTGCGGTCCTTTCAAGCCCCAACTCCCAGTGCCGAGAAACACTTGTAGCTTGTAGTTTTGATTAATAAGAGGATTGACCTTCACGTCTTCATGAAGGGGGATTAGTTACAGGGTTTTTCAGTAAGTGCTTCTTAATAAGTGCACCTAATAAATTAGCAACTGAGTGTATATTTGGAGTTAAATGTAGTAATTTTGATAACTATTAAAACTGGATTAAAAACAGCCCACAGCGGCGGAGGACGCACTGTGCCCAGAGCGGCCATTGACAGGCTGGAACGAGCAGATCACTTCCAAATTTAAGGCTCTGTTGATGCAGGACGTTGTGTGACTAGCAGAGAAGTTTCAGAAGAGGTCGGGATCAGCACTTTATCAGCACATTCCACTGTTAAAGGAGATTTTGTAATGAAAGACGTGCGGACAGATTCGCACATCGGGAGGCAGCCGCTCATGGCGCTGGACAAACAACACCTCCGTGTTGGAAGTCTCACAGGACAAGTTGGAACATGCCCAGCTGTTAAACAATTTCTTGGATACTCACTCGACTGAAAAGCCACCGAAAGCAATCTGAATCTTCCGAATGGTTTCCAACATGGAGGCGTTTTTTTGTTGAGTGTTTTTTTTGTTGAGCACGTTGGCACGGAGCCAACGCGCGAAATCCTCACACGTCTTTCATTACAAAATCTCCTGTAACAGTGGAATGTGCCGCAAAAGTGCTATGTCCAGCTCTCTCGCCATTTCTGTGGTAGTCACACGATGTCCCGGCTCAACACAGCGTTCAGTTTCGAAATGATCTGGTCGTTCCAGCCTGTCGATGACCGCTCGGTGCGCCGCACGCCCTCCGCCGCTGTGGGCCGTCTTTAAAAAGGTTTTAATACTCCTTAATCCATGTGACGCCGACAGATTCTTCACTGAAATCCATCTGAATCTTTCGAATGGTTTCCAACTGGCTGTCTCTAACAGTTTCTGAAAACAATTTCATGGAGCAAAGCGGCAGTCTCTCAGCCATTTCCCTGACAATAAAAATCCGACGAGGGGGGTGGACCAGTGCTCACTCAAAGCCTGCCCACAGGCAAATGACGCAACCGACAGGCGTGAAAAAACTCACGCATGCGCACAAAGGTTCAAGCTTGTCTGATGCAAGCACACGATTCAAATCCATATAGTTTTTGAAAAAAAAAAAGGTTGTATAGTTTTCTCACAGACCTCGTATACGTAAGAATGTGTTGTTTGTAAAAACACAATGTAGTACAGCAGATAAGAGAATATTTTGAGCGGAATCCTGCAAATGGTGATAAAAGCATCAAATTTGGCAGAAATATTTCTCAGATAATCCTCTTTTGAAGAAACCGATTAGCCACTTGAATTTCAGTTGGCGCTCAGGTAGGGGTCAATTGAAAATTACACAGGAGTCAAAATTAAAATATGCTCCAATCATATTGAAACCTATGCCACATTATTTGCCTGATCATAAAGATTCCAAAAAGGTATGGTTTGGATGGTCTGTAACTGAATTCTATGGATTTATGGGATAAAAACAGCAAGAATGGTGACGTATCAAGTGTCAGTTTGTACAGGGGTCAAAAGTTAAAGTTGCTCCAATTTTGGTAAAAAGTGATGCAAATTACTAGTTAACACGGTTTTAAAAAGGAATAGTTTGGACCATGTATCACGTTATGGGGTAACATATGTCACATGTCATAGAATCCAATAGACGCAGACCTTGTTTGACCTTTACTTTGGAGACCAAGCAATCAACACTGTCAAACCTATTCCATTTATTAATCCTATTAGCTCAACCTATAATTTGCATCACTTTTTACCAAAACTGGAGCAACTTTAACTTTTGACCGCTGTACAAAATGAAACTGAGCTTTGTCACCATTCTTGCTGTTTTTAGCCCGTAACTCCATAGAATTCAGTCACAGATAGTCCAAACTATACTTTTTGGAATCTTTATGATCAGGCAAATAATAATACAATAACATGCTTTTGGAGGGCGGTATGCATTTTCAGAGGCCCGACGTTCACGCCCAGTCGCCCGAGGGTGAATATCATGAATGGAGGGACTCAGAAAATGCATACCGCATGACAATAGCATGTTATTTGCATTATTATCACTTTTTACTGAGCTACACAACACGTAACGCGTACATAAAAAGTTGGCTCACTTTAACTTTGCTTGTGTTGGCTGGCGTGTGCTGCTCTCCAAATTTGGCAGTGCGTCCTCATCAAGCTGGCTGCTGTTCATTGTCATACTATCCGTGAGAAAATCATCAAGAATATCCATATTGGGACCAAAACACATTTCTCGTCTTTTCATCTTTTCCTCTGCGGACAGTTTTTTTTTTCCCCCTCTGCGGACAGTTCTTGGGCTGCGCACTATGACGTCATTTGTTTATGCACAGCGGGCGGGTATAGCCAGGTAGCATC
The DNA here is from genome assembly GCF_902500255.1 of Thalassophryne amazonica. Taxonomy (NCBI): domain Eukaryota; kingdom Metazoa; phylum Chordata; class Actinopteri; order Batrachoidiformes; family Batrachoididae; genus Thalassophryne; species Thalassophryne amazonica. Next base: position 29,247,597 of record NC_047109.1, read on the forward strand.
GAAGTAAATCTACGATACTGGCCTAGCAACGCCCCGGTAAAGTGATAATAATGTGGAACATTTTTCAATATGATTGGAGCATCTTTTAATTTTGACCTCTGTGTAATTCTTCAATTGACCCCTACCTGACCACCAATTGAAAAGTCAAGTGGCCAATCTTTTTTTTCAAAAGAGAGTCTAAGTATTTCTGCCAAATTTGATGCTTTTTACCATCATTTGCATGATTGTTTCAGTTATCTGCTGCACTAATGGGTTGAAATCTGTTGCACGCACGGCACTTTTCAAGTCTTGTTGCTGCTATGTGTGCTCTTACACATTGAGCTCTGTTGAGTGTGTCGTCAAAGTGACAGCTGTGAGGAGACAATGTCCAGGAAGCCATAGCCGCAAGGGGATGCATATGTGGAAATGAGGATGGCACCAGAAGGTCCAGTCATGAATGTCCATTTGGCCATCTGTTGCACACTTGTAACCAGGGCCAGGAAGCCCTCCCCAAAACCCACACAGGAAGGACAGCAGGTCTCATGTTTCTTGAGAGCTTCTTGACACTGAGCTTCAGACATTTTCAATAGAACTTCCAGAAATCATCCTCAAGTGGAGCTGTGACCACATGCAGCGTATTTGTTTGTGTGCACAATGGGACCATTAGAGTGGAAGCGCCACAGCGTGACTTGCTCATCAGCCAAACGTCATTACTTTCCCCATCTCCGGTCTATTCCTTGGGCTATTTTATGCTTGTCCAGATAGGGAGCCTGTTGCCAGGCTGTGCCACTGGATGCCTGTCCATAAGGCCTCAGGAGGTCTGTTGGTATTCCAGTGCTGAAACCACTGATGTGTGATATCTGCGCTTCCAATTGGTCTGATATTCTGTTAACAAAGCCAAATACTCTGTTTTCTGTTTTTCTTCTCATACGTATGGAGACACATAGAACAGAACTCAGGACAGAACAGAGCACTATTTGCCATATTTTCCAGAGTATGTTTTTTTTTTACTAGTTTGATTCTATGACTTATTCTCCAGTGCATCTTATATACCAAAAAAAAAAAAAAAAAATCATGCATTTGTTGTTAATACTAATAATTTTCATAACTGTTTATACAGAACTATACCTAGTGGCAAAGCACTAAACCAAATAAACTGCAGTAATAAAAGAATGAATACCAGTAATAAACAGTCCCTTACAAGAAATCCCAAATGAAAGATCTCATAATACAGAAAAACGAGACCACTTACACTACCAGTGAAACTTTTAGACACACTTTTCCATTCAGTTAAATGGAAAAGTGTGTCCACACGTTTGACTGGCAGTGTCCATATGTCATTTGTATTTTTCCCTCAGGGCATTTTTTTTGACAGCTGTGAATTCTTACTGAAACATATGCTACTTCATTGAACAGAAGACAAAAGCCCTCATTCCGATTGATTTGTCAGTTTTTGTTTGACAGTTGCACATACTTTTCTATGGACTGTCCACAGATTATTGCAGTGGTATCAGGAGGACAATGATTTTCTTTCTGTCTACCTCTTGTTGCATGCTTATTTTGTACTTATTCCATAGATATTATTAAAGGGTTCCTGCCACGCCATGACGTTTTTACATATTCTTGAAGAATAAAAAAAAGCTTTTTCCACATGTTGTCTTTGTTTTGGTTTTTTTACCATAAAATTACACTGAACAAGGATTTAGACGTTTGGTTACCCATATCAGAATTTTTATTTACCGCCTCTGAGCTTGACCTACTTTATCGCTGTGATGGATGTCATATCATGTGAGTAAAGGTGTCGAAGCGTGGCTCTGTTTACCAACACGGACAGTGAAGGCATAGTGAGCGATTATCGTGAAGATTTAAGTGACATAGATTGTTTTTGTTCTCGGATTTCAATGCTTACCAGTCGAGTGAGTATAAGAGAACTTGTGGAGAGCTGGACATGTCCCAACTTGTCCTCTAACACTCCGAAACGGAGGTGTTCCTTTGTCTCGCTTCATCAGCGAATCGGTCGTGACGCGCGAAGCCTCCGCGCGGCTTTCCATGACAAAATCTCTTGTTAAAAGTGAAATCTGCCGGAAAATGGCTGATGTCCAGCTCTTGTGATAACCAGAGAAAGAGCACATGACGGTCTCATATCCACAGAGCCATCCGTTTAGAAATGATCCAGTGGTTTGTGCCGCGTCGTCACAGCTTGGAGCGCGGCACACCGACCGTCCTTAAAGGGGTCCTTAAAGCTGTAGTTAGTCCTTATTCTCTGTGAAGCCCGTAAAATTTTCACCGAAAGCCAGATAAATTTTTCGAATGGTTTCCAGGTGCCAGTCTCTAACAGTCTCTGAAAAAATTCTGATGGAAAAAAGTCATTTTCATTCCGCCATTTCCAGACAATGAAAATCCAACGAGAGGGCGGGACCACTCCTTCCACAAGGCGTGCTCACAGGCGAATGACGTAACCGACAGGCGTGGAAAAACTCACGCATGCGCATGAGGGTTCAAGCATGTCTGACGTAAAAACATATGAATGAAATCCATATAGTTTTTGAAAAAAATAAAAAGGACCGTTACTTTATGGACAGACCTCGTAATGTAATATAACGCATGAAGTGGCTGAGAGTCTATGACTGTCCCTGGCTGGGCTCCTCATCCATGGTAGGTTTTTTCCCCAGCAAAGGCCATTTATAGCCGGGTGGACAAGGGCAATGGATTTGACATGTCCTGTCCAAAAACAAACAGGTAGTCTGAAGTACAGACCTGAAATTATACCCTGATCTGTATATTTTGAGTCTACCTCTGCCCATCTGGAGAACAGTGACCGTCACTAATTCCAGTGGACATGTGAGCCCCATGAAGTGGAATATCAAGAGCTGTGTGACAATAGGGGAACATGCAGTCAGTCTCATTTTTAACCTCTGGAGCAACCTCTTACACAGCCACCAGCTTTGCAAGTGACCTGGGTTTGGGGACATCCACCTCACATTCCCAGTCTCACTTCCCCATTCCACTGTCAGCCCCTTATGCAACTGGCTTAGCTGACATCTTGAAGGCACAAACGTACATAAATTAGATTCATATTCAGATGGCCATGAGATAGCTCTGGACACATGTCCTTCTGATTTGTCCAGCAGCAGTAGTAATACTACACTTGCATCCCGTGAGATGCCTCTGTACTTCTAAATATTAAATCAAATCAAATCAGTTTTATTTATATAGTGCCAAATCACAACAAACAGTTGCCCCAAGGCGCTTTATATTGTAAGGCAAAAGCCATACAATAATTACAGAAAAACCCCAATGGTCAAATGACCCCCTATGAGCAAGCACTTGGCGACAGTGGGAAGGAAAACCTCCCTTTTAACAGGAAGGAACCTCCAGCAGAACCAGGCTCAGGGAGGGGCAGTCTTCTGCTGGGACTGGTTGGGGCTGAGGGGAGAGAATCAGGAAAAAGACATGCTGTGGAAGAGAGCAGAGATCAATCACCAATGATTAAAAGCAGAGTGGTGCATACAGAGCAAAAAGAGGTGAATAAAAAGAAACACTGGGTGCATCATGGGAACCCCCCAGCAGTCTAAGTCTATAGCAGCATAACTAAGGGATGGTTCAGGGTCACCTGATCCAGCCCTAACTATAAGCTTTTTCAAAAAGGAAAGTTTTAAGCTTAATCTTAAAAGTAGAGAGGGTGTCTGTCTCCCTAATCCGAATTGGGAGCTGGTTCCACAGGAGAGGAGCCTGAAAGCTGAAGGCTCTGCCTCCCATTCTAGTCTTACAAACCCTAGGAACTACAAGTAAGCCTGCAGTCTGAGAGCGAAGCGCTCTATTGGGGTGATATGGTACTAAGAGGTCCCTAAGATAAGATGGCCTGATTATTCAAAACCTTATAAGTAAGAAAAAGAATTTTAAATTATATTCTGGAATTAACAGGGAGCCAATGAAGAGAGGCCAATATGGGTGAAATATGCTCTCTCCTTCTAGTCCCTGTCAGCACTCTAGCTGCAGCATTTTTAATTAACTGAAGGCTTTTCAGGGAACTTTTAGGACAACCTGATAATAATGAATTACAGTAGTCCAGCCTAGAAGAAATAAATGCATGAATTAGCTTTTCAGCATCACTCTGAGACAAGACCTTTCTAATTTTAGAGATATTGCGCAAATGCAAAAAAGCAGTCCTACATATTTGCTTAATATGCACATTGAAGGACATATCCTGATCAAAAATGACTCCAAGATTTCTCACAGTATTACTGGAGGTCAGGGTAATGCCAGCCAGAGAAAGGATCTGGTTAGACACCATGTTTCTAAGATTTATGGGGCCAAGTACAATAACTTCAGTTTTATCTGAATTTAAAAGCAGGAAATTAGAGGTCATCCATGTCTTTATGTCTGAAAGACATTCCTGCAGTTTAACTAATTGGTGTGTGTAATCTGGCTTCATGGATAGATAAAGCTGGGTATCATCTGCGTAACAATGAAAATTTAAGCAATGCTTTCTAATAACACTGCCTAAGGGAAGCATGTATAAAGTGAATAAAATTGGTCCTAGCACAGAACCTTGTGGAACTCCATAATTAACCTTAGTCTGTGAAGAAGACTCCCCATTTACATGAACAAATTGTAATCTATTAGATAAATGTGATTCAAACCACTGCAGCGCAGTGCCTTTAATACCTATGGCATGCTCTAATCTCTGTAATAAAATTTTATGGTCAACAGTATCAAAAGCTGCACTGAGGTGTAACAGGACAAGCACAGAGATGAGTCCACTGTCTGAGGCCATAAGAAGATCATTTGTAACCTTCACTAATGCTGTTTCTGTACTATGATGAATTCTGAAACCTGACTGAAACTCTTCAAATAGACCATGCCTCTGCAGATGATCAGTTAACTGTTTTACAACTACACCTTTCTAGAATTTTTGAGAGAAAAGGAAGGTTGGAGATTGGCCTATAATTAGCTAAGATAGCTGGGTCAAGTGATGGCTTTTTAAGTAATGGTTTAAGTACTGCCACCTTAAAAGCCTGTGGTACATAGCCAACTAATAAAGATAGATTGATCATATTTAAGATCAAAGCATTAATTAATGGTAGGGCTTCCTTGAGCAGCCTGGTAGGAATGGGGTCTAATAGACATGTTGATGGTTTGGAGGAAGTAACTAATGAAAATAACTCAGACAGAACAATCAGAGAGAAAGTCTAACCAAATACCAGCATTACTGAAGGCAGCCAAACATAAAGATATGTCTTTGGGATGGTTATGAATAATTTTTTTCTCTAATAGTTAAAATTTTATTTGCAAAGAAAGTCATGAAGTCATTACTAGTTAAAGTTAAAGGAATACTCAGCTCAATAGAGCTCTGACTCTTTGTCAGCCTAGCTACAGTTCTGAAAAGAAACCTGGGATTGTTCTTATTTTCTTCAATTAGTGATAAATAGTAAGATGTCCTAGCTTTACAGAGGGCTTTTTTATAGAGCAATAGACTGTTTTTCCAGGCTAAATGAAGACCTTCTAAATTAGTGAGACGCCATTTCCTCTCCAGCTTACAGGTTATCTGCTTTAAGCTGCGAGTTTGTGGGTTATACCATGGAGTCAAGCATTTCTGATTTAAGGCCCTCTTTTTCAGAGGAGCTACAGCATCCAAAGTTGTGCTCAATGAGGATGTAATGCTATTGATGAGATAATCTATCTCACACACAGAGTTTAGGTAGCTACTCTGCACTGTGTTGGTATATGGCATTGAAGAACATAACAAAGAAGGAATCATATCCTTAAACCTAGCTACAGTGCTTTCAGAAAGACTTCTACTGTAATGAAACTTTTTCCCCACTGCTGGGTAATCCATTAAAGTAAATGTAAATGTTATTAAGAAATGATCAGACAACAGGGGGTTTTCAGGGAATACTGTTAAGTCTTCAATTTCTATGCCATATGTCACAACAAAATCTAAAGTGCGGTTAAAATGGTGGGTGGGCTCATTTACATTTTGAGTGAAGCCAACTGAATCTAATAATAGATTAAATGCAGTGTTGAGGCTGTCATTCTCAGCATCTATGTGGATGTTAAAATCACCCACTATAATTATCTGAGCTAAGCACTAAGTCAGACAAATGGTCTGAATCTTCACAGAGAAACTCACAGTAACGACCAGGTGGACAATAGATAATAACAAATAAAACTGGTTTTTGGGACTTCCAATTTGGATGGACAAGACTAAGAGTCAAACTTTCAAATGAATTAAAGCTCTGTCTGGGTCTTTGATTAATTAATAAACTGGAGTGGAAGATTGCTGCTAATCCTCCTCCTCGACCCGTGCTTCGAGCATTCTGACAGTTAGTGTGACTCGGGGGTGTTGACTCATTTAACTAAAATAATCATCCTGCTGTAACCAGGTGTCTGTAAGGCAGAATAAATCAATATGTTGATCCATTATTATATCATTACTAACAGGGACTTAGAAGAGAGAGACCTAATGTTTAATAGACCACATTTAACTGTTTTAGTCTGTGGTGCAGTTGAAGGTGCTATATTATTTTTTCTTTTTGAATTTTTATGCTTAAATAGATTTTTGCTGGTTATTGGTAGTCTGGGAGCAGGCACCGTCTCTACGGGGATGGGGTAATGAGGGGATGGCAGGGGGAGAGAAGCTGCAGAGAGGTGTGTAAGACTACAACTCTGCTTCCTGGTCCCAACCCTGGATAGTCACGGTTTGGAGGATTTAAGAAAATTGGCCAGATTTCTAGAAATGAGAGCTGCTCCATCCAAAGTGGGATGGATGCCGTCTCTCCTAACAAGACCAGGTTTTCCCCAGAAGCTTTGCCAATTACCTATGAAGCCCATCTCATTTTTTGGACACCACTCAGACAGCCAGCAATTCAAGGAGAACATGCGGCTAAACATGTCACTCCCGTTCCGATTGGGGAGGGGCCCAGAGAAAACCACAGAGTCCGACATTGTTTTTGGAAAGTTACACACCGATTCAATATTAATTTTAGTGACCTCCGATTGGCGTAACCGGGTGTCATTACTGCCGACGTGAATTACAATCTTACCAAATTTATGCTTAGCCTTAGCCAGCAGTTATATGCCTGTGACATATGAGTTATGCTATTCTGCTTCAGCCTCAGCTATAATTCAGTGTGTGCCTCCTGGTTATTTCGCTGTTTGCATCTTTTTCTTTCAAGAGTCACTGTTCTAAAAATACAATAGCTAAGATAGCTGGTGAACAGCCTGACTTGAGACATTGCTGTAGGTGTGTGGTTGTGTGTTATACAACCCCGAGGAAACATAATCGCTACTTTTTTCAAAGGTCAAATGAAAAGGAGGCCAGATAAAGTCTCCTGCACGCACTGTTGTCCTTTAGAAAAAGGCCACCACGAGACTGGAAGTGAGAAATGGAGGGGAAGGGACAAAAAGGAGAGGGGAGGGCTCGTAACAACAGGTTCAAGACTTTGTGGAATAATGAACCGTTTCCCTTTGGACCATCACCTGCTCCACGGCACATTTGTATGCATGCAAGGCAGCAACGCGCAACAGAAAACTCTCTTCCCGTCATTGACAATCCAATCACAGAAGTGCAGAGAGGACAATCATTTTGCTCCTTTCAAACAAATGAAGGCAGCGTCTCGCTTCAGCCCTCTGACTGAAGGTCGTCTTTCACTAAGGTACTCCTGTCCCACCATGGGACCCGGGGGCTGCCTTTCTGTAAAGTGGTATTGAAAATCACCTGCGTGCTGTGTCTAGACACCCGCCTCACAAATAAACACACAGCAGTTTTCTTTCATACACAACAACAGCTCTTAATTCAATCTCTGGGAGCGGATATGACAAAGAACTCTGCTCACCTTTTGATAATGAACTTCCAAATTGCAATCTGTTTCTAATTTCAGTAAGTGGTAATCTTTATAATCAAATTATGCAAGCATTTAGGAAAGGTGCAAAGGGTAATGAAAACACATTAAAAAAGTGGTCAATAGTCTGATCATGTATATAAACACCACCACCGTACAACAGTGGAGACCAGAATTGATTATTCCGAACTGTTTTTGTTTGAAATGTAAAAAAACACAACAAAACAAAAAAATATAATTTTAATAAGTTCTATTTTTTTAAGTGATTGTCAACAAGTAAGGAAGGCTTGAACAAATTTTGGTGGAGATCCAAACCAGGTTTTATTTCAAGGAGTTTTTTACACAGCTGTCCAGTAGATCAAGCAGTGTTAAGATGCCTTTTCTGTTGGGCAGAATTTAACTGACCATTGTCTACAATCAGACAAAAAGTCGACACAACTTGAATTTGAATGTAAATAATTTAACAACCAAGTCTTTTCACGAAGGTAGCATTGAACATGAAACATAAAACACAATTTATTGAAACTACTTTTAAAACTATTAAAACACACACACACACACAAACATATATAGAGAGGCAGCGTTGTTGTGATTTGGCACTATATAAACTAAATGAATTGAAATTGAATCCTCACATTGCCATCTTTGAAAAGGAGTAGGCAGTAGTATTATACAAATAATGAATGTTTGAGTTCAAAGGTAGGAATATTTCATGAGGTGAAGCTGGAACAGACCATTCAACAAGGTGAAGCCAAGATGAATGATTTGTTCCAGCTTTCACCAAATTAAATATTCATTCCATTGAAAGAATGTAAAAACATCAATTATTTGTTTTATATACAGCCCCTGGCAAAAATTATGGAATCACCGGCCTCAGAGGATGTTCATTCAGTTGTTTAATTTTGTAGAAAAAAAGCAGATCACAGACATGACACAAAACTAAAGTCATTTCAAATGGCAACTTTCTGGCTTTAAGAAACACTATAAGAAATCAAGAAAAAAGATTGTGGCAGTCAGTAACGGTTACTTGTTTAGACCAAGCAGAGGAAAAAAATATGGAATCACTCAATTCTGAGGAAAAAATTATGGAATCACCCTGTAAATTTTCATCCCCCAAATTAACACCTGCATCAAATCAGATCTGCTCATTGACATTGACCCTATGCCATGACATTGACCCTATGTGTCTTTTTGCAAGGAATGTTTTTGCAGTTTTTGCTCTATGGCAAGATGCATTATCATCTTGAAAAATGATTTCATCATCCCCAAACATCCTTTCAATTGTCCAAAATATCAACATAAACTTGTGCATTTATTGATGATGTAATGACAGCCATCTCCCCAGTGCCTTTACCTGACATGCAGCCCCATATCATCAATGACTGTGGAAATTTACATGTTCTCTTCAGGCAGTCATCTTTATAAATCTCATTGGAAAGGCACCAAACAAAAGTTCCAGCATCATCACCTTGCCCAATGCAGATTCGAGATTCATCACTGAATAGGACTTTCATCCAGTCATCCACAGTCCACAATTGCTTTTCCTTAGCCCATTGTAACCTTGTTTTTTTCTGTTTAGGTGTTAATGATGCCTTTCGTTTAGCTTTTCTGTATGTAAATCCCATTTTCTTTAGGCGGTTTCTTACAGTTCGGTCACAGACGTTGACTCCAGTTTCCTCCCATTCGTTCCTCATTTGTTTTGTTGTACATTTTTCGATTTTTGAGACATATTGCTTTAAGTTTTCTGTCTTGACGCTTTGTCTTACTTGGTCTACCAGTATGTTTGCCTTTAACAACCTTCCCATGTTGTTTGTATTTGGTCCAGAGTTTAGACACAGCTGACTGTGAACAACCAACATCTTTTGCAACATTGCGTGATGATTTACTCTCTTTTAAGAGTTTGATAATCCTCTCCTTTGTTTCAATTGACATCTCTCGTGTTGGAGCCATGATTCATGTCAGTCCACTTGGTGCAACAGCTCTCCAAGGTGTGTTCACTCCTTTTTAGATGCAGACTAACGAGCAGATCTGATATGATGCAGGTGTTAGTTTTGGGGATGAAAATGTACAGGGTGATTCCATAATTTTTTCCTCAGAATTGAGTGATTCCATATTTTTTTCCTCTGCTTGGTCTAAAAAAGTAACCGTTACCGACTGCCACAATCTTTTTTTCTTGATTTCTTATAGTGTTTCTTAAAGCCAGAAAGTTGCCATTTGAAATGACTTTAGTTTTGTGTCATGTCTGTGATCTGCTTTTTTTTCTACAAAATTAAACAACTGAATGAACGTCCTCCGAGGCCAGTGATTCCATAATTTTTGCCAGGGGTTGTAATAGCTAAAATAGATCCTTGTCATTTGTTATTTTATTAATTTATAAACAACAGAGACTTACATGTTGGTGCTCCACTGCTGCTAAAGTCCAAATTGTGACGAGTAGTCCAGTGATGCTGTGCACTGACTTCAGACTTCCATAAAAAAAGACTTTGTCTAGTTCCACAGTGCAGCCAAAAATCACATCAGCCTTTCATCTGAACAGCTCTTCATGCCTCCAGATGGCATACAGCAGAGTGGATTGTGTGTGTGTGTGTGTGTTACAAGAACTAGCACAGTAAGCTTAGATCAATCAAATCCTTGTCTTGCTTGTGGAGTGCGCACAGTGGGCCTCATGTATCAATGTTGTGCACTTGTGGCGTAAATTTACAGCGTAAACGTGAAATACACCAAAGTCACCATGACATGTATCAAGCAGTGCGCACCTGCCCATTTCTGGCATACGCCTGACATGATCTTGATAAATGCGGCGGGTGGAAACGATCGTAATTACGAGGTCTGTCCATAAAGTATAGGTCCTTTTTATTTTTTTCAAAAACTATATGGATTTCATTCATATGTTTTTACGTCAGACATGCTTGAACCCTCGTGCGCATGCGTGAGTTTTTCCACGCCTGTCGGTGACGTCATTCGTCTGTGAGCACTCCTTGTGGGAGGAGTCGTCCAACCCCTCGTCAGAATTCCTTTGCCTGAGAAGTTGCTGAGAGACTGGCGCTTTGTTTGATCAAAATTTTTTCTAAACCTGTGAGACACATCGAAGTGGACATGGTTCGAAAAATTAAGTTGGTTTTCGGTAAAAATCTTAACAGCTGATGAGAGATTTTGAGGTGATACTGTCGCTTTAAGGACTTCCCACGGTGCGAGACGTCGCGCAATGCTCTCAGGCGCCGTCGTCAGCCTGTTTCAAGCTGAAAACCTCCACATTTCAGGCTCTATTGATCCAGGACGTTGTGAGAGAACAGAGAAGTTTCAGAAGAAGTCGGTTTCAGCATTTTATCTGGATATTCCACTGTTAAAGGAGATTTTTTCAATGAAAGACGTGCGGACGGGTCCGCGCGTCGGGGCGCAGCCGACGCGGTGCGGCGGCACAGGAAAAACACCTCCGTGTTGATAACCATTTGTAAAATCCAGGCGGCTTTTGATGGCTTTCAGTGGAGTGAGTATATGAGAAATTGTTTAACAGCTGGACATGTTCCAACTTGTCCTTAAGGCTTCCAACAGAGGTGTTTTTCCTGTGGCGGAGCATCGCGGCGGCTGCGAGCCGATGCTGCAATCCGCCCGCACGTCTTTCATTAAAAAAATCTCCTTTAACAGTGGAATATCCGGATAAAATGCTGAAACCGACTTCTTCTGAAACTTCTCTGTTCTCTCACGACGTCCTGGATCAATAGAGCCTGAAATGTGGAGGTTTTAAGCTTGAAACAGGCTGACGATGGCGCCTGAGAGCGTTGCACGACGTCTCGCACCGTGGGAAGTCCTTAAAGCAACAGTATCACCTCAAAATCTCTCATCAGCCGTTAAAATTTTCACCGAAAACCAGCTTAATTTTTCGAACCGTGTCCACTTCGATGTGTCTCACAGGTTTAGAAAAAATTTTGATCAAACAAAGCGCCAGTCTCTCAGCAACTTCTCAGAGAAAGGAATTCCGACGAGGGGCTGGTTGACTCCTCCCACAAGGAGTGCTCACAGGCGAATGACGTCACCGACAGGCATGGAAAAACTCACGCATGCGCACGAGGGTTCAAGCATGTCTGACGTAAAAACATATGAATGAAATCCATATAGTTTTTGAAAAAAATAAAAAGGACCTATACTTTATGGACAGCCCTCGTATAATAAACACGCCCATACATATTCAGACACACCCTCATTTTACGACATGGAAGTCGTGAAGACGGCAATGAAAAAGAACTCCACCAATCACGACGCGTGCCAATAGAGCATCAAAAGCGGCCATCGTATCAATTGTTTTGTAGTATATAATCAATAAAGTGTTACAGTGGTCCCTCATTAATCGCTGGAGTTACGTTCTAAAAAATAGCCCGAAATACGCGAAACCGTGACGTAGTCAGCGTTATTTTTTACAATTATTATAGATGTTTCAAAGCTGTAAAACCCCTCACTACACAGTTTATACACTTTCTCAATCAGGCATGAACATTCTCTCACTTTTCTGTCATGTGTAAACACTCTCAAAGTTCAAACCTTAGTAGGAAAATAAGACCAAACTGTTTCAGGCCCAAACATTTGTTTGAGAAATAAAAATAGAAAGTTTTCCTATAAATAATTATGATGGCATTTAGAACTAACGAATTAATTTTAACGATCAACGAACGAGGTCAGACACATAAGAAATTATTAATAGTGACTGACCAGTATTTCACAGATTGGGCCTTTTCCCACTCACACCTGGCTGCAGGTGTCTGTTTCTGAGTGACAAACACAGTTATGAGTAGTTGTTGGCGCTCTTTTTTCTTCTGGGCGCCAAGATTCTTATAAGCAGATACGCAGAACACAGAACACTGTAAAAAAAAAAAAAAAGGCATGCAAAATTGGACTAAATACTCTTCGAGACTCCGAGGCCACAACAGGTGAACGGTGTTATAGCGAGGGACCACTGTATTCTCTTTTCACATGTCAATAATTCTTGACGTGGATATTTGCTTGCTCAATTAATAAGACACGCCTAATCTGTCAGATTTCTTTATTTTTTAAATGTATTTCTGTATTTATTTTATTGTGACAACCGAATGGAGACAACAAAACCTGATTGCAGCACGGGCGAATTAAGGGAATGACGAAACTACAGTTGTTATCAATTTCATAGTCTAAAACGATCACACCACATAAAGTTAAGCTCAGCGCTGCTCTGGCTCCAGGCTTGAAGTCTGGTTTGCAGTCAGCACTGTAGCCACGGATCATGCTCCATAACAATCCCGCAAAAGTGGGATTTGTATTGATTATTATGTAGTATAATCAGGAAAGTGTTATTTATGTAACATATGCATTGATTTGTATAATGGCACTGTTTATCATGTTGATCATCTTCATTTTTATGTGGATTTTATGTGGATTCTAGCGCTGGTTCATTTTGGTGTATAATTTACACCACCTCTCGATCAGGTGTATATTTTCAGCGCAGCGTACGCCAACAACCACATTGATAAATGCCAAATAGCGCAGCCGTTTTGGCGTACACCCCATATACGCTCAAATATCGCTGTACGCAACATTGATACATGAGGCCCAGTGTGCTACAAAAAAGCCTGTGTACTCCTCAGTGCAGCGAAAAAAAAAATCACTTCAGAAATTATTCCAGCTTTTCATTCTAACTTCCTGTAAACAGCCTCCTGATGGCTTACAGCGCAGTGGATTTGTGTTGTGTGTGCGCGTGTGCACGTTGTGTGTGTGCGCGCGCAGAATGCAATGGTACAAAATGTATGGACCCACATTTGCACTCTAAATGGAACCAAACTGCACTCTAAATGCAATGCAACACAAATGGGACAAATTAATCCATGTCATGTGACACATTAGCGAGATGATTTGTCCCATTTCTGTTACATTGTATATACCAAGCAAATTTTGTTCCATACTTTTTGTACCACTGCACATTGCTAACCCCACCCACGCACACACTAGTTGGGGTGGCGTTTAGCTAAACATGGCAGAGTTTATTTTGCTAACTATTTGAACGAGCTAATTGATGGTGTTAATTCTTCTAACACACACACACACACACACACACACACAAAAACAGAAAAAAAAAGAGGCCACGTGATGCGAAGCTAGTAAGAGCCCAAATTGATGGATTTTTTTGTGATTTAGAGCTCACTAACTGTATTTTAATACGTGAACTGAAGAAGGTAATGTCTCTGCGGGAAATCTGGTTGAAGCAAAAGCCAGAAACAACACGAGTTCTGCGCCAGAAACATAAAAAAAAAAAAACAGCCAGCGGATGGGACTGAGACGCCGAACAAGAAGAACATGACGGAGGACGACAAACTCGAGAGCTTAATTACCAAGATCAGCAACAGCCTTTTTGATAAAGTCAGTGCGAGAATGGACACACAACTCGACAAGATTGTCGAGTCTATCAACATGACAAGCGAGAAAATAACAGACTTGGAGAAAAGAATGGACAATGCTGAGCAAAGAATCTCCGACACGGAGGACAGCAACGCAGAGCTACTAGCGACACTTGTGAAAGCTGAGACCCGTTTAGAGGGAGCCATGAGCCAGCTGGAGGAACAGGAGAACCGATTACGCTGCAATAACATCAAAATCATCAATCTGAAAGAGCACACTGAGGGAAGCAACCCCAGAGATTTTTTTGAGACGTGGTTACCACAGGTCCTGAACATGAAGGTGAGGAATGATTGCATCAAAGTGGACAGGTGCCAAGGCACCCCAGCTCACCCCCAGCCCGATGCTGTGAGACCGAGAGTGGTTTATCTGTGCCTCCGTAACTACGCAGACAAACAGCTAGTCATGCAGAGTGCGCGGAACATGAGGGAAATCGTGGTCTCCGTGTTGTGTGTTGGGGGGCGGGGTTGGATATTGTGTTGGTGTTTGTGTGTTTGTTTTCCTTTCCAGGTGGTTTGGGACTGTTCTCTGGGTAAATTGTGCTGCAGAAGAGTCTCTCACCTCTGATACAAGGATTTGCTGCACCTGTGGCATTCACGTGCAGCACTTACTCAGGACAATCTGCTGCACCTGTGGTATTCATGTGCAGAGTAAGGACTTTCAGCTGGTGTCAATAGAGAAATGAGGAGCTGCATTTAAGCCAGCGGTGATGAGTGCTGGCTGCCGGAGAATTCAACTTTTCACAGCTCAAAACAACGTTGTGTCGACCATTTGGGGACGCTGAGGGTCACTCCAGAGCCTGACCGTACATCTGTGAAGGAGGACGAGGGTGAGAGGCAAATGCTGTCAGCACACGTCAGAGGTGACTTTCTTTGAATGTTTATCTATGAAAATAATATGGCAATTGTGCGTAGCTAAATTTAAATACTAAAAGTCAGTGTCTTGTTTGCTCCTCGCGGCAGTGGCGTGCGGAGTGATAATCCTCCACCGGCTGCGAGCAGCTGTTCTTTTAAATAACGCTGAGATCAAACTGAACGTGTTGCTGATAAGTAAGCCTCTAATAGTTTTCTGATATTTATATTGAAGGATATCACCTTTGTTTCCTCCTCACAGAGTATAGTCCGGGAAAGGCCACCTGGAGGGGGTGTCGGCGGAGATCCTGAGTCCTGAACGTTCGGGCTCCGGTCAGTCCAGGCGCAGAGAGAGCGCGCCACCTGTTTAGCCACCACCAGATGTATTTTATTTTGATGTTTATGTACAGCACGACAGGGTGATCAATAAACTTGTTTCTTTGGAACTTCCGCGCACTGAGAATCCAGTACAGGATGATTTATCCAGCGGTGCTGCGAGTCAGTGTGGAGGACAAGGTCCACCTCTTCAAAACTCCAGCAGAGGCGCAGAGATTTGCCAGTGGTGCAAGCAGAGACACTATTTAATGGACAGGACTGAATATTTTCAAAAACAGATGGTAAAGTTTTATTCTTACAATATAAGGGCAAGTCTATGACTAATAATTTTGCTTCAGAAATGCAGCCTTACAGTCGTGAGTTCAAGCAGCAGTTATTTCTACATAAAACTAACTAACTAAATAAATACATACATTTTCATAAGCTATTTGAAGGATGGACTATTTGGGGAAGCCTTGTTTTATGCTAGTTTGTTTTAAATCAATCTTAGTGGATGAGTATAGTAGAATCAAAGTATCATATGAGCCTTATAAGTGAGCTTGTTATGTTGCAGCAGAGATATATTCTGTTCGTGTTAGGTGTTCATGTTTTTTTTTCTTGTTCTTTTTTTGGTACCTACTGTACACTATCACTACAGGAGAAAGCGCCAAAACACATTTACTACACACAGGTACAGGTATTTGTTAAAAACAGGAAATGTCAGCTGTAAATTACATAAAGTTCTGTACATTTAATGTAAAGGGCATTCATCATCCTATAAAGTGTAAAAAAAATTTTAAGCACTTTGAAAAAAGAGAAATTACACATTGCATTCTTACAGGAAACACATTTGGTGGATAAAGAGCACATTAAGCTTAAAAGAAATTGGGTAGGTCAAGCTCATTACTCATCCTTTTTGACCAATTCCAGAGGGGTAGCCATCCTTATACACAAGTCTATCCCATTTATACTGCAAGAAAGATTCTGAGGGGAGATATATCCTGCTACATGTTACCATTCTTGGTATACCAGTAACTCTGATGAATATTTACGCACCCAGTCCACCCTTGTCTTCGATTGGGCAAGAATTGGATCTGAGCTCGTGGAGTTTAAATGCAACCTAACAGTGCTGGGAGGAGACTTTACTTGCACACTGGACAACACATTGGATAGATTAGCAACACCTAACAATGCGCAACACAATTTAGGTGCTCCCCTTGTAAAAATGCTGGACGACATAAATATGGATGCTTGGAGAACTCTGAACCCCTCAGTTAACGACTTCACATTTTACTCTAATCCTCATAACTCTTATTCATGTATCAATCTTTTTTTGTTACCACCAGAGTTATTAGGACAAGTTAATACATGTAATATAGGATCCATTTATTTGAGTGATCATGCCCCTGTCTATTTAAATCTCGATATATGTGAAACAACAGCCAAAACAATAAGATGGAGATTCCCATCCTACATTCTTAATGATAAGGAATTTAGGAAAAGGATGGAGGAGGAGCTTACTCTATATTTTTCTAAAAATGATAATGAAGACACAAACCCAGAATTTTTGTGGGAGGCTGCCAAGGCCTATATTTGGGGACTCACCCTTTCATATATGTCACACAAAAAGAGAGAATTATTGAAGAAACAGATGCAACTGGAAAAAGACTTGAAAGCGGCAGAGACAGCCCACAAATCCAATTCGACAAGAGCTAACCTCATTAGGGCACAGTCAACAAGAGCAGCCCTTAATTCAGTTCTCAGTGAAAAAGCATCCAGGTCACTGTTTTATCAAAAACAGCAGTTATACGAGTATGGTAACAAACCCAACAAATATTTAGCTCAGCTGATCAGTCACAGAGGAGATTAACAATGCCATAGGATCAATCAGATATGCTAAAGGGACAAGACAGTTTGATAGAAACATTAGCTCTGTCTTTGTCTCCTTCTATGAGTTCTTATATAAATCTGAAAACAGAAGCACTAAGGAGGATCTTGATGAGTACTTTTCACAGATTAAACTACGGACATTAACAGATGAACAACAGGAGATCCTAGGTAGACCTATTGATGAAAAGGAAATTTTGAAAGCAATATCATTAATGAACAGTGGAAAAGCTCCGGGGCCTGACGGGAACCCTGTAGGATGGTTCAAGGCATTTAAAGAAAAGATTGTTCCCTATTTGTTAAGGACATTAAACTATAGTTTTACCACAACTCAACATCTTCCAAAAAGTATGACACAGGCAAACATTTGTCTTATCTTAAAAAAAAGGTGAAGATGCTGAGGACCCGGCGTCTTATAGACCCATTTCCCTCATTAATGTAGATGCAGAAATACTAGCAAAAATATTAAGCTTAAGACTAGAATCTTTTATAAGACTGTTAGTCAAACATGACCAAACAGGCTTTATAAAAGGGAGGAGCTCATTTCATAACATATGCAGGCTACTTAACATCATACAATGGGCTAATAATAAAAATATTAAGGGTTTGGTAGTGTCCTTAGACTCTTTAAAAGCATTTAACAGAATCGAGTGGACATATCTATTTCATGTGATGGACAGGTTTCGACTGGGAGGTAAATTTAAATATTGGATAAAACTCTTATATTCCTCCCTGAAAGCACCTGTGATTACTAATTGTCACTGCTCAAATATTTTTCCCCTAGAGTGCGGATCACAGCAAGGATGCCCTCTAATCCCCCTCTTGTTCGCCCTGGCTATTGAGCCCTTTGCAGAGTTGATTAGAACCACTTATACATAAAGGGATTCCCTGTTGCAGATGCAGAGCACAAAATCTCATTATATGCAGATGATGTGTTGCTGTATCTGACCGACATTAACAGCAGCATTCCCAAATTGCTTCAGTGTCTCAAACAATTTGGACATACATCTGGGTTTAAGGTGAATCTATTAAAAACAGAAGCAATGCCAATAGGGGCACTGGCAGGCTCAGAACCACACTTGGGCTTTCCCTTTTGTTGGGCACCAAAAGAAATAACCTATCTTGGTATAAAGGTGAGCCCTTGTCTTGAAAAATTGTTTAAATTGAATTTAAACCCAATATTAATACGTATAAAAGCGCACTTGGATAGATGGAAAATGTTACCTGTGTTCTGGCTGGGACGACTAAGCATACTCAATATGAATATACTCACAAGAATCATGTATCCTACAAATGTTGCCAAACTCCATTCCAAATTCTTGGTTCTCAAAGCTGGAAAAAATATTCACCCAATATATATATGGCAGTGGAAGAAAGTGTGAATGAGCAAATTACAGAGAAATAAAGATCAGGCAGGTTTATCAGTTCCAAATATCCGCCTCTATTACTGGGCTGTACAAATGCATTACGTTTATGAATGGATGAACCCTGCTGTATCTAACACATGGATTGATATGGAATCTGGCAGTTGTGGTATGGTATTGCTAAAATATTGCCCCTTTACACATTATAAGAAGACAAAATTAGAACTGCAGACACTTTTAACACATGGCATAAAATGCTATCTTTTAAGTTCTTTTAAGTAAAAAAATCATTTTTCGTTACTAGCCCCCACATTTCGGAATCCTGACTTTACCCCATCATATGAAGATTCTGTGTTCAAATTCTGGAATGAGAGGGGCTTTGATCAGCTTGTCAAACTGTATCAAGGTGAATCATTGGTGTCATTTGAGGCTTTAAAGAATAGATATTCCTTACATTCATCCCACTTCTTCCGCTACTTACAAATTAGACACTATATCCCAAATTCAATACATCCCCGAAATTGAATTTCTTAGAGCGCATTCTAATAAATAATAAACCAAAAAGATTAATTTCCCAAATATATAAAGTGTTCTCATCAAATACACGTTTCTCCACAGACCACCTCAAAACACAATGGCAGGCTGATTTAGGAGAGGAAATAAATGAATAAAAATGGACTATTAATAAAAAAACACTGTTAAAATTTTGAGATGCAGTTGAAGTTCCTCCAGCACATTGTCACAACCACCCTGAGGCCAGACATTCTCCTGGTCTCAGAGGAGACGAAGAACATCATCCTGATGGAGCTGACAGTGCCATGGGAGGACAGACTGGATGAGGCCCACGAGAGAAAGAGGACCAAGTACGAGGAGCTGGTCATAGACTGCCTCAAGCAGGGCTGGAAGACGAAGTGTATGCCCATCGAGGTTGGCAGCAGAGGGTTTGCGGGCCAATCACTCTATAAAACCTTGAGTGCATTGGGCATTACCGGGATGGAGAGGAAAAGAGCCATCAAGAACATCACGGAGGAAGCGGAGAAAGCCTCCAGATGGCTCTTGATCAGGAGAGGTGATCCATGGGGAGTAGCGAATGCCACCTGAACACAAGCCAGGTCTCATCAACCATGGCTGGGTCACCTGGGTGAGGGTGTCTGATGTTGAAAGACCCAAAACACCCGAGGACCCCAGGTTACATCACTGATGATGTGTTCAGGAGCATCCTAGAGATGTATTCTACCAACTACAATGTATATGATATTCAATTTTATTTTATGTTATTATTAGTATTATTCCGTCTCTGCTGAGTATTGGCTTGTTTATAAGTTTGTTCTTGTAAAAAAAAAAAGGGCAGCCCCAAATAAAAAGATTGAAAAAAAAAAAACAGAAAAAACAAAAACAAATCCACTACACCGTATGCCATCTTAAGGTATGAAGAGCTGTTAAGATCAAAACCTGAGCAAATTTCTGATGGTATTTTTTGCTGGACTGATGAAATACACACTTTTTTTTTTTTTTGAAGTACACAAAGCCAGTGCACGGTCTAACATCATCAGAATTATTTTTTAACTATCTAACTGTTTTTCCAAGTTGACTGAGAACAATTTTGGGGTCCTATTTAAAGTTCGTGTTGCACTGTTTACGTCAAAGCACCAGTGACAAACACCAAAATGCAGGTTCCTTTTCTGTTGTTCATTGTTTATTTATACAAATAATGAATGCTTATGAGTTTGGTGGTACAAATATTTCATGAGGTGAAAGCTGGAACATACCATTCAAATCGGCTTCGCCTCGTTGAATGGAACATTCCAGCTTTCATTAAATGAAATACTGATACCATTGAAAGAATGTAAAAACATTTGTGTATTACATATTTGTTTTATGTAACAAATAAAATAGATGCGTGTCATTTCATATTGTATTAATTTATAAACAACAGAAAAGGGACTTACATTTTGGTGTGGTGCTTTGACATCAATAGTCCAACACGAACTTAATGCTGCATTTACACATAGGCAAGATGCGTTACGAAATTGCATTTTATACCTTTATAACTGCTTGACGTTTTTACTTTCCTTTAAGTAGTGATCGGCGCATAGATACTGAAATAGCGATACCTATTACACATGTACACTGGATGGGCATACTCCCAGGCACTCTCCAGGATCCTTGTGAGAGTGAAGAGCTGGTCAGTTCTACGAACAGGACGGAACCCACATTGTTCCTCTTCAATCAGTGGTTTGACTATCGGCCAAACCCTCCTTTCCAGCACCCTGGAGTAGACATTACCAGGGAGGCTGAGTAGTGTGATGCCACTGTAATTGGCACACACTCTTTGGTCTGCTTTTTTAAATATGGGGCCCACCACCCCAGTTTATCCATCCTTAGACACTGTCCCAGACCTCCTTTCAATGTTGAAGAGACATCTCATCTAAGACAGTCCCTCCAAACCCAGAGCCTTCGGCATTTCTGGATGGATCTCTTCAACCCCTGGGGCCTTGCCACTGCAGAGTTGTTTGACTACCTCAGTGACTTCCACCAGAGAAATTGATGAAAATCCTCCATCAGCTTCCAGCTCTGCCCCTACTATAGAGACCACTCCGGTCTGATGCAGGAGTTCCCCAAAGTGTTCTTTCCAGCACCAGACTACATCCTCAGTTGAGGTCAACAGAGTCCATCCTTACTTGGATGATTCCCTGTTATCCTGAACTCCTCCCACACCCGCTGCTTTGCCTCCCCCACAGCAGAAGCTGCTGCCCTTTTGGCATGTCAGTGCCTCCAGAGTCCTCTGAGATAATATATCCTGGAATGACTCCTTCTTTAGTCAGATGGCTTCCCTGACCACCGGTGTCCACCATGGTGTTCGAGGGTTGCCGCCCCTTGGGGCACCTAAGACCTTCAGGCCACAGCTCCCTGCTGCAGCTTCATCAATGGAACCTTTGAACATTGCCCATTCTGGTTCAATGCCCCCAACCTCCACAGGGATGCTAGAAAAGCTCCCCCAGAGGTGTGAGTTGAAGATCTGTTGGACAGTGGGCTCCTCCAGATGTTCCCAGTTCACCCACACTATCCATTTGGGCTTACCAGGTCTGTCCAAACTCCTCCCCCACCCTCTGATCCAACTCACCACCAGATGGTGAGCAGTTGACAGCTCTGCCCCTCTCTTCACCCGAGTGTCCAGAACATGCGGCCTCAGATTAGATGACACAATCACAAAATCTATCGACAATCTTCGGCCTCGGGTGCTCTGGTACCATGTACATTTACGATCATCCTTATGTTCGAACATGGTGTTTGTTTTGGACACTCCGTGACTTGCACAGACTTACAATGACAAACGAACATTCGGGTTTAAATTGGGGAGGCCATTCCTCCCAATCGCACCTCTCCAGGTGTCTCTGTCAGTGCCCACGTGTGTATTAAAATCCTGCAGTAGAACAATGGAGGCCTCCACCGGAGCCCCATACAGGACTCCATTCAGGGACTGCAAGAAGGCCAAATACTCCAAACTGCTGTTCGGTGGATATGCACAAACAACAGTCAGAGTCCCCCCAACACCCCCCCCCCCCCCAAAAGGCGCAGCGAGGCGACTCTCATCAATCCGGGTAAACTCCAACATAGTGGCACTCAGCCCGGGAGTCATGAGTTTCCATTGGTGCCTCACACCCTGGGCAACTCCAGAGAAGAATAAGGTCCAACCCCTATGAAGGAGAGTGGTTCCGGAGCCGAGGCTGTGTGTGGAGGCAAGGCCCACCAGATCTAACAGGTATTGCACCACCTCCTGCACAAGCTCCAATTCCTTACCCCACAGCGAGATGACGTTCCACACCATGCCACCCATGGGACAGCACACCCGATACCAGCGGTTCCCCTGCGGGTGGTGAGCACACTGGGTGGAGGTGGAAGGTCCATGTTGCCTTTTTTGGCTGTGCCCGACTGGGCTGCATGGCAAGCCCAGCCACCAGGTGCTCGCTGATGGGCCCTCCATCCAGGCTAGGCTCCAGAAGGGGGCTCTGGGCTTCTTCTGGCCTGGTTCACATTTCCTCTGCCTCGTTCTGTCATGGTGTCTTGTGAAACATTCTTAGTCTGGCCTCTCGCTTGAGACCAAATGCCATGGGAGCTCAACAGCCCTCTCCCCTGCCAGTCATCACATTAGCCCAGGTACACAAAGCCTTGAGGAGCGTCCGCCCCTGGAAAGCTGCCGGGCCAGACAATGTACCAGGACGCGCCATCAGAGTATGTGCTAATGAGCTGGCTGATGTTCTCACCTCCATCCTCAACCTTTCCCTCAGGCAATGCATCATCCCGAGATGCTACAAGACCACCACCATCGTCCCCCTCCCCAAGAAGAACCCCCCATCCTGTCTGAATGACTTCCGGCCAGTAGCACTCACTTCAATCATTATGAAGTGCTTTGAGAGAGTGATACTGTCTCACATTCATAACAGCATCCTGGACACCACCGACCCACTGCAGTATGCCTACAGGCACAACCGGTCTACATCAGACGCCATTGCCGCCGCCCTTCACATCTCCCTCTCTCATCTGGAAAATAACAACTCCTACATTAGGATGCTCTTTATCGACTACAGCTCCGCCTTCAACACAGTCGTCCCCTACAAACTCACCCACAAACTGTTAGCCCTCAGACTTCACCCCTCCCGCTGTGACTGGCTTCTCAACTTCTTGACTGGCAGGCCACAGTCTGTCAGGATTGGGAGAAGGACGTCAGGCGCCATCACTACCAACATGGGGACACCACAGGGCTGTGTCCAGAGTGCCATCTTCTACACCCTGTTCACCCACGACTGTGTCACTTCCCACCCCAACAACACCATCATCAAGTTTCCTGATGACCTGCCATGATAGGATGCATCACTGGCAGAGATGAGGCGGCCTACAGGAGGGAAGTGGACAGTCTGGTGATGTGGTGTGGAGACAACAACCTCACCCTCAACACAGACAAGACCAAGGAGATGATAGTGGACATGAGGAAGGAGAGGAGGCCTCACCAGCCGCTGTTCATCCAAGGGCTTGAGGTGGAGAGGGTGAGGAACTTCAAGTACCTGGGGGTCTACATCAGTGATGACCTCACCTGGACATTCAACATCACACAGGTGGTGAAGAAGGCTCAGCAGCAGCTGTTTTTCCTGAGGAGGCTGAGGAAATTTGAGATGGCACTCAAGATCCTCAGCAGCTTCTACAGCTGCATCATTGAGTCAGTCATGACTACCTGCATCACTGTGTGGTATGGCAGCTCTACTGTGTGGGACCACAAACGCCTGCAGAGAGTGATAAGGACTGCGTCTAAGATCACCAGGACCCCACAACCCTCTCTGCAGAGCATCTACCACCGCAGAGTCCACAGGAGAGCTGTCTCCATCATCAAAGTCCCCACTCACCCCCAACATGGACTATTCACACTCCTCCCCTCAGGCCGCAGGTTCAGGACTGTGAGATACAGCAGCACCAACTTCAAGAAGTCCTTCTTTCCCACAGCCATTAGACTGTTAAACAGCTGAACACCCCCCCCCCCCCCCAAGGACAGAGCCCCCCATCACTGGTCACTTTATCTTCTATTGGATACTTTACTATATTACGGACATTTTATCCTATTGCACGACAGTACCTGTTAACTTGAATCCATTGGCTCAATTGCACTAAATTGCACGAAACCATTTACTGCTGAATGTTGTACAAAATAGTGAATGTTGAATGAATGAGAGACAGAGAGAGACAGAGAGAGAGAGACCAAGTCAGAGAAAAAGAGAGTGACAGAGGAAGAGAGAGAGAGCAAGTGACCAACCTGCTGTTTGTGTTCTGTTTCTGTTCAAAAATACATTTTTGTCAAACAGATCCTGGGATGATCAGAACAACCTATTACATTTTGATGCAGATTGGTATCAAGGACCATTATTTGACTGTGGATCAAAGTACTCAACTTTGATCATGTTTGTGACTTTGCCCAAATATGCTTTTGAGATATCCTGCTCACTATCAAATTAAATACAATGAAGTCATAACCACCATAATCGCAGGGATGGCTTCTTATTTTAATTTTCAGCTTGATTTGTGAAATTATATTTGAGAATCAAATATTACTGTGGCACACTGTATCAAGCTTTTCTCCAAGATTTCCAAGCATTTATTTTATCCTCACCTCTTACAAGTCTCCCAGGGCCCTCAGCAGAAATGCATCCCCACATGAATTAAAGAAAAGCAGCATCTCATGTTGGGTTCCCTTAGGAAAGAAAGGTAAATTGTTTTATTTAACGGGTATGTGCACCTGTGATTTCTGCCTGGCTGGTCACAGCTAACAGATTTATCACTGTACCTATCCACACAGAACAAACCCTGCAACTTATATCACTAACTCATAATACCCTAAAGAAGTGGGTGAACACTGACACAACCAATTAGTTTTACATTTATAATTAATATAGATGTGTTTTCCTGAGCAGTGCCAAAAAAATCTACTGTAATAAATTGTTGAAACATAAGCACTGAAACAATTTTTCCTCACACTGCATTTTAGCATGTATTATGACCTGAACATGATAATGTTGCCTCTAATTATATAATCCTGCTTATCTGTTTTGTTTGCTGTTGCAAATTTTTATGTTTTTCATGGCAACTAACAATGCTGTGCTTGCATCAGAAATAAATAAATGAAAGTCATCAGACAGCTACTGCATGTGTGCACTCCATGCACCACAATATAAATGTACTAGTCAATATGTATATGTATATGAAAATTCAGTAAGGTATATCTTATATATTGTATTCCAATTCTAAGGTGGAACTATGCTAGTATACTAAGCTATATCTAAATATCTAAAAAGGAAGAGTAAAATAGAAGAGTAGAAAAGAGTAGAGAAGAGCCACTTAGGTGCCTGGTCTTGAGAACCAGGGATGTCTGTAATGTTGTTTTTAACTATGTATGACATCATCATATGACTTCTGTGTGTCGTCATTATGAAGTAATTCAAAGCAATAAGAAATATTTTGCCAATCAAGATATGCTTGAGATCATCCATCTAGGCTTCTTGGTTGTTGAGCTATACAATAAAATGTGTTTTATCCACCATGTTTTCATTGGCTTTTACCTTTTGACTAAACTAGTTCAAAAGCAAATCATTTATTGATATCTAGCCAAGAAATAGTCCCACCAAGTTTGAAAAAATCCATCCAGCCATTTTTGAGATATCTTGCCCCCCCCGACACACACCAACGAAAACGATACCCTACTTTTGCCACTTGCAGGACAATAGTGCAACAGATGACTGAAACAATCTTTCAAATGGATTCATACATAGGATTAAAAGGATTAATAAATAAAATAGTTTTGACCATGCTAAATGTTTGGTGTCCAGAGTAAAAGTCAAACAATGTTAATGTCCACTGGATTGTATGGCATATGACATATAGTTGTGCTCAAAGGTTTACATACCCTGGCAGAATTTTAGATTTTTTTGGCAATTTTTGAGAGAATATGAATAACACAAAAACCTTTTCTTCACTCTTGGTTCATGGTTGTGTGAAAGCATTTATTGTCAAACAACGGTGTCTCCTCTTTTTAAATCATAATGACCACAGAAACTAACCAAGTGACCCTGATCAAACATTTACATACCCCAGTTCTTAATACCGTGTATTGCCCCCCCTTTAACATCAATGACAGCTTGGAGTCTATTGTGGTAGTTGTGGATGAGGCTCTTTTGTTTTCTCTGATGGAAAAGCTACCCATTCTTCTTGGGAAAAAGTTTCCAGTTCCTGTAAATTCCTGGGCTGTCTTGCATGAACTGCATGTTTGAGATCTCCCCAGAGTGGCTGGGATGAGATCTCCCCAGAATGACTGGGATGGCCACTCCAGAACCTTCACTTTATTCTGCTGTAGCCAATGACAGGTCGACTTGTCTTTGTGTTTTGGATCGTTGTCATGTTGGAACATCCAAGTACATCCCATGCTCAAATTCCAGGCTTCCAGCACCGGTCTTTGCACTCTCAAATCCAATGCTTTTATGCAATGCATCTCTGCAAAAATTTCAAATAAAATAAATAAAACGAAACAGCCACGCCAGTCACTTTTGTCGATACTGAAGTTTTCCCCTTAAGTGTGTGTTAACATCGATTGTGCACTCAACTCCAGTGGGAGCCAATCCATGTGTGTGTGTGTGTGTGTGTGTCAGCGTGTGCGCGTTTGGGGTCCAAAGCACAGATGGCCCCGTCTTCACCCTCCACAGTCTTCCTCAGCAGTGGAGCAGATGTAACCTGTCATCTTTTATTTTTTTGTCTTTTAAATTGTTTCATGTCACATTCAAACTGCTCAATTGCTCAGCATCACAGTGATAGCCCATTCAGCTGGCTCTGAGATGCACTGACAGCACAGATACATGGTCATGTTCTCTCAAGGGTTACATAACACGTGTTATTATCGTCATCTTAGCAGTAACATCACATGCAGCTTCGTGGTGCCCTGCCCCACGGCAAGTCAAAGGTTCTGCTCAATGCACCACTTATGCCCATCATTTGCATGATTTACAGATCCACTGTCAGTCCAACTCACATGTCAGACGATTTATCTGTATTATCATGTCATCATGGCTGTAAGACCCTGTCCAGATGGCTGCAGTCACAGAGATGCGCTGATGTGCAGTGTCTGTGATCACAGTCTAACATCCATAATGTACATGATATCACAGATCAGTTGTCAGTCCAACTCACGTGTCAGAGGATTCATTTGTAATCATTCATACCTTATATAAAGTGAAACTTGATCCAGAATCCAGATCCGGATCACCTCCAAAATTTAGTGGATTCTTCCATGGCCTAGCATGTGTCTGTGGTGAAAATTACATCAACATCCATGAAGTAGTTTTGACGTAATCCTGCTAACACACAGACAGACAGACAAATAACTAAATAAGTAAAATAAATGCAGATGATCTTTCTATGTTCTTGACGGACGTAATAATTCCACATATCTCTGGCAGAATTAACCTTTTTTTCCTATCAGATTTAAAACCATACTATTCAGAATGCTGGAATCCATTATGTGAAACGCTCTCATTGTTATGACATGAAAGCAAGGCTGGCGTCACATGGTTTAGTTTACATTCTGTTGCCAAAGAGAATTCCCCAGAAACCTCATGTATCTGGCTGACAACAACATTTTCACTTTGAGCTTCTAATAAAGAAAAGAAAAGACAAACAACACAGGAAATTGACGATAAGGGGGAAAGGGGAGGGAATTCAAGGATCAATATGTCTGATAGACTATAGTGAGGTAAATTCTTTTGATCCTTTATCCTTAACAGGAATTTCCCTGTTGCATGCCATTGCTTTGATTTGACACTTTCTTTTTGCAAAACATATACACCATTTCTTTTGATAAACTTCAACCAATGGCATGGTCTTCACTTCACCACTCTAGCAATAAATAAACAAATACTGAAAGCATAAGCCAGCTGCATGGTATATTCACTAAAAATAATCCACCATTTTCAAATTATGCAGTTGCATACAAGATTATTCCCAATTTATATTTATTTTTACATATTGCATCCAAAAATAAAATAATTTTTCTACCAATTCTAAAAGCTCCCTCCATTTTTATATATCTTATAACCAATGTGCCCCCCCCCCCCCCCAAAAAAAAAACAAAACTTCATTTCAGACGTTCAACATGACAAGGAAACATACATTAATTGGAAATTCAAAGCAAACTTTGTAAAGTGCTAAAATGAGGAAAATGTTATCAGCTGAAGAAGAGGAAGAAGAACTGGCAAATCAAAGGGAAATGATGGAAACATTTATATCTTTCAAAATCTGGTGAAGAAAAAGAAAAGGTCCTGTAACAAATATTTATTTATAAAAATGTGATCAGCTCACACCGAGGCACCATAAAAATGTAGCATTTATTGATTGCAGAAAATGTCACACGCGGGCACCATAAAAAATGTAGCATTTATTTATTGGACCCTTCACACGGGAGCACCAATAGATGTTGCATAATATATTTTTTTATATGGTTTGCACGGAGCACCAAAATATGTAAATAATGTAATGATTTTTAATGATAATAATTTATTACTGAATTGCCCACACACCGGGAACCAGAGGAATGTAGCAATTTATAGTGAATAAGTAGTTAAACTCCCAAATTGAACTAGACTGGACTAGGCCCCATATAATGGGTCACCAAAATAATTAACAATTTAGAGTTCAATACTTATTATTTAATTATTACTCGGGGCACCACCTATTTATAGCATAGGTACTTTAATTTAAACATTCATTAATTTATCTGTCTCAATTGAATTGAATCAGTCTCTGATCTGAAGTCTAAATTCACATGATTCAGTTGACCAAGGGTTTCCTTCTGAACACAAAATGAACCACAGCAGAAATATTTACAATTTATTTACAATTTCTACAAGAAATGAACATTTTATTGGCATTTTATGGACAGTGATTAAATAAGTTAATTTATGGGCACAATTCTTACTATCTCATGAGACATTGGAAGAAAGAGAGATTAAGCTTAAAACCTTATGTAAATAAATCTGATTGGAATTTAGTGATGAATTCTGATGCCAATTAATTTTAAGAAATTATTAAACAAACATGAATATGTTTAAAAAGGAGCCACCTGTATCCATTGACAACAAACCTTTTTCCTGGAACCTTCAACTGGCTCACTTAGCTGCTGTTGAAGAGTTGTTTCGGACAGTCCGATCCGTTTGTCATGGATGTTCATGCTCTGGGCAGTGTGAGCTCAGTTGGGTCAAGCAGTTAACTCAGCAGTCTCCCCGTCACGATCCCAAGCGGCCTGGGTCGGCTGGCTTTACCGACAGGACGGCTGCTTACAGTCAGGTTTGAGATCAGCTCCGTTGTCAGCTGCTGGACCTCAGAGGTGGAAGGTGTTTGATGAAAATGGTTGCTAGTAGCTTTTCAAAAGTTTGTTGCAGCCAGATTAAAAGTCTTTGTGAATTTAGAAAAAAGGTAAAACTTTAAAAGCATCGGAAAATGGAAAAGTCACTTTTCTGTAAATTCGCTCTTAATTTGAAAAGCTCAGCTCGGAAGTTGTCTTAAAAATTCAAAAGACTTGACCCACCTTAAAGCATCAGGTTAAACTTTAAGTTTGTCAAAAGTAAAGGATGAATGAATGCCATGTGGTAGCTTAGTTTAGCTTAGCTTATCTTAGCAATGGGGCTTTGGCCCAAGAATAAAAATAAAGCGTTTACAAAGAAAGAAAAAGGAGCGTTGCCGACGGAGAGAAGGGTGGAGAACAGCAGGCCGAAGGGGCGAGCGAGGCTCTGTCCTAACTTCTTAAAGGGGACTCACGTCATCAAACTCCGCCCATTTAGGGTGTGTAATCTCACAGAAAACTTGATGTCCTCAGAGCAGACTATTTAAACAACTATTTAAACACATTAATTAACTCATTGAGTGCCATTGACGCTTAAACATGTCTTTTCAGATAGTAACGCTCAGCGCCAAAGGCGCGTTATCACGCCAATTAAATTTTTTATGGTGGTGGGGGGGGGGGGGGGGTAATCAGCTGATCTAGCTTGTGTAAAAAAATTAGAGTTGTAATCACAAGGGAACCCATTCTGTGGGTGGTAGCAGTGTGAGTGTGGACCGGAGCGCGGCTCGCTCTCCACCGTTGTGCGGACGTCTTACAGTTGTACCGCTCCTAATCCGACTGGTTTCCACCCGGCTGTCTGTCAAACTGTGATGCAGTCGCGCTGCTCCAGTCGTTCTGTCTTTTTCCTTGGAATGAAAAAACGCCGCGCGCACGACACACACCTCACACAAAGGCTGCTTACAAGCAAATGACGCAATCGACAGGCTCATGCAAGCACACGTGATTCAAATCCATCAGGTTTTTGAAAAAATAAAAAGGTCCGATACGCGGGAGCCAGAGGGAAAAGACGCGCCGCCTAGAGAAGAGACAGATGGAGTCCCTCCCCTGACGGTTTTTTTTGTTGTTGTTTGGTGCATTATAAAATAGGATCACTTTTCATAATGTTTGGGATGTCACTGAAGCAAAAACAATTATAATCAAAGACATTTTCTCCTTGAAATGTTACTTGTCACAAAAAGCCAATTTTCTCAGTTTTTTGTCAGAAATCAGCATTTTTAGTGATACCCACCCATGTTCTGCAGACAATTACTAAAGAATGGAAAGAGGTACAAACAAACTTTTTTTTTCTTTTTCTGATGATAAAGGAAAGTCTGAAGTTTCTTTTGATATGTTTGTTGTTGACATGGACATAGAACTCAATTTTCTATGGGTCTTGAAAAAACACTCAAATGCTGAAAAATCCTGGCACTGGGATGTTCTAAACTTTGAAAATGGCTGGTACTCAATGAGTTAATTTGAAAAACTATTTGTTCTCAGACACTCAAATGGACACACATTATTAATAGGCACTTAAACACTCCATTCAGTTAAGTCAGAATACTTCATCAACATATTGATGATGGGGCAGAATCACACTTAAACATCATCAGTGGCAAGAACACATATCAATAAATGGAATGACTACATGCAGAACATTTTGTTTGGATAATCAATACAACAAAACATTATAAATCTTTAGATATAAATGAAAGAATGATCTAATTTTTATTTCAAACCAAAGGTCTTTTCGTTTGCTTTTAAACCTCAACATAAAAGCTGATTGTCAAGACAAAGTTTATGACCACATGCTATCCCGGAGAAGGAGAGTTTCTGTCTTAGCTTGTCTTAGCTTGAGGCCATAAAGTGGGTTCTTCGGGCCTGGGCAATTTCAGATTCTTAAGTGAAGCAATTATGATGTCATGTAATTCATAATGACCGGAGTTTAACCTATAAAAGGCAAGGGCTCCCCTTTTGAATTACAGTTTCGTTTTGCTGTGAAGCAGTGTTGAGGTCGGGGGGGGGGGGGGGGGAGCTCAGGCTTATCTTCCAGATGGCCAAGGAATTTCTCAACTGGGGGTGGAAACAGAGTCTGTCTCCAGTTGAAATCTCAGGTTTTTGTTGAGACATCATTAATGTATTTTTTAATCAGGGTGAATCGAGGCCATGACGCTACAGTCCTGCAGGATAAGTGAAAGGGCATCCAAATTGAGGAAAGAAAAAGTTAACCCAATTACTGCCAGGCAATGCTGTATGTGATAGCATACAGCTTAGACTGCCCACAATAAAAGGCCACTCTGAAAGGTGCAGTTTTATCACACAGCACAATGCCACAGATGTCGCAAGATTTGAGGGAGCCTGCAATTGGCATGCTGACAGCAGGAATGTCAACCAGAGCTGTTGCTCGTGTATTGCAGACAATTACTAAAGAATGGAAAGAGGTACAAACAAACTTTTTTCTTTTTTTTTTCTGATGATAAAGGAAAGTCTGAAGTTTCTTTTGGTATGTTTGTTGTTGACATGGACATAGAACTCAATTTTCTATGGGTCTTGAAAAAACACTCAAATGCTGAAAAATCCTGGCACTGGGATGTTCTAAACTTTGAAAATGGCTGGTACTCAGTGAGTTAATTTGAAAAACTATTTGTTCTCAGACACTCAAATGGACACACATTATTAATAGGCACTTAAACACTCCATTCAGTTAAGTCAGAATACTTCATCAACATATTGATGATGGGGCAGAATCACACTTAAACATCATCAGTGGCAAGAACACATATCAATAAATGGAATGACTACATGCAGAACATTTTGTTTGGATAATCAATACAACAAAACATTATAAATCTTTAGATATAAATGAAAGAATGATCTAATTTTTATTTCAAACCAAAGGTCTTTTCGTTTGCTTTTAAACCTCAACATAAAAGCTGATTGTCAAGACAAAGTTTATGACCACATGCTATCCCGGAGAAGGAGAGTTTCTGTCTTAGCTTGTCTTAGCTTGAGGCCATAAAGTGGGTTCTTCGGGCCTGGGCAATTTCAGATTCTTAAGTGAAGCAATTATGATGTCATGTAATTCATAATGACCGGAGTTTAACCTATAAAAGGCAAGGGCTCCCCTTTGAAGAACTTTGAATTACAGTTTCGTTTTGCTGTGAAGCAGTGTTGAGGTCGGGGGGGGGGGGGGGGGGAGCTCAGGCTTATCTTCCAGATGGCCAAGGAATTTCTCAACTGGGGGTGGAAACAGAGTCTGTCTCCAGTTGAAATCTCAGGTTTTTGTTGAGACATCATTAATGTATTTTTAATCAGGGTGAATCGAGGCCATGACGCTACAGTCCTGCAGGATAAGTGAAAGGGCATCCAAATTGAGGAAAGAAAAAGTTAACCCAATTACTGCCAGGCAATGTTGTATGTGATAGCATACAGCTTAGACTGCCCACAATAAAAGGCCACTCTGAAAGGTGCAGTTTTATCACACAGCACAATGCCACAGATGACGCAAGATTTGAGGGAGCGTGCAATTGGCATGCTGACAGCAAGAATGTCAACCAGAGCTGTTGCTCGTGTATTGAATGTTCATTTCTCTACCATAAGCCGTCTCCAAAGGCGTTTCAGAGAATTTGGCAGTACATCCAACCAGCCTCACAACCGCAGACCATGTGTAACCACACCAGCCCAGGACCTCCACATCCAGCATGTTCACCTCCAAGATCGTCTGAGACCAGCCACTCGGACAGCTGCTGAAACAATCGGTTTGCATAACCAAAGAATTTCTGCACAAACTGTCAGAAACCGTCTCAGGGAAGCTCATCTGCATGCTCGTCGTCCTCATCGGGGTCTCGACCTGACTCCAGTTCCTCGTCGTAACTGACTTGAGTGGGCAAATGCTCACATTCGCTGGCGTTTGGCATGTTGGAGAGGTGTTCTCTTCACGGATGAATCCCGGTTCACACTGTTCAGGGCAGATGACAGACAGCGTGTGTGGCGTTGTGTGGGTGAGTGGTTCTCTGATGTCAGTGTTGTCGATCAAGTGGCCCATGGTGGTGGTGGGGTTATGTATGGGCAGGCGTCTGTTATGGACGAAGAACACAGGTGCATTTTATTGATGGCATTTTGAATGCACAGAGATACCGTGACGAGATCCTGAGGCCCATTGTTGTGCCATACATCCAAGAACATCACCTCATGTTGCAGCAGGATAATGCATGGCCCCATGTTGCAAGGATCTGTACACAATTCTTGGAAGCTTGCATGGCCGGCATACTCACCGGACATGTCACCCATTGAGCATGTTTGGGATGCTCTGGACCGGCGTATACGACAGTGTGTACCAGTTCCTGCCAATATCCAGCAACTTCGCACAGCCATTGAAGAGGAGTGGACCAACATTCCACAGGCCACAATTGACAACCTGATCAACTCTATGCAAAGGAGATGTGTTGCACTGCATGAGGCAAATGGTGGTCACACCAGATACTGACTGGTATCCCTCCCCAATAAAACTGCACCTTTCAGAGTGGTCTTTTATTGTGGACAGTCTAAGGCACACCTGTGCGCTAATCATGGTGTCTAATCAGCATCTTGATATGGCACACCTGTGAGGTGGGATGGATTATCTCAGCAAAGGAGAAGTGCTCACTATCACAGATTTAGACTGGTTTGTGAACAATATTTGAGGGAAATGGTGATATTGTGTATGTGGAAAAAGTTTTAGATCTTTGAGTTCATCTCATACAAAATGGGAGCAAAACCAAAAGTGTTGCGTTTATATTTTTCTTGA
The DNA here is from genome assembly GCF_902500255.1 of Thalassophryne amazonica. Taxonomy (NCBI): domain Eukaryota; kingdom Metazoa; phylum Chordata; class Actinopteri; order Batrachoidiformes; family Batrachoididae; genus Thalassophryne; species Thalassophryne amazonica. The sequence continues at coordinate 29,281,943 of NC_047109.1, forward strand.
GTGTATATATGTATGTATGTATGTATGTATGTAGCACCCTTATCACTACTCTATAGCACTCATACTTCAGAATAGGAGGGTGCTTTGGGTCCAATCTGCATTGAGGGTATTAGGCCCTTCCCCAACATGTGGTGTTGAATGACAGAGAAGGAAAATAAACACAGTTTCAAAAAACACAAATAATTCCCATTTACTAAACACATCACAACAATAATGACCCACACTGACCCAACTCTTAAAATCTAATCCTCAACATGTCCGACTCCCCTTGAACACAACACACCCGGGCCCCACACACACACATTCACACAGTCCAGCACAATACTCACCCTAACCAGTGCAAGGAAAAGATGAACACAGGAAAATAATTTACCATGCAGGCCAGTCATCGGCCTGCCATGTTGAGACCACCAATTGTCCACTTTAAGTGCAATGAAACTTCTCAGGCGACCAGACGATACAAGGACACGTCATGACAAGTCCCAACATTGCAGGAGCCATCACTGTGTAGAATGTTTAAACACAGCCACAGCGTGGAAACAGGCTAGATGTCTTGGAATCAGCCATATCTCTCCTCAACACACCTCCACATGTCTCTCCGGCTCCAGGTCCACCTGCGCCTCCAGTCCACTCTGGGTGCGTTCTCCTTCCCGATCACGATCGGAGGTGTCTCGCGTCTCACCATCCGTCGTTCATACCGCTCCCAGCTGCGGTAACTCAGTGTCTGCTCCGTCCGTTTGCCCGCCAAATGTTTGGCAGCCAGTGTCGACTTCTTGTCCAGGGCAGCATTCTTGGTTCGGCATGGAAACCACGCCCGTCCTCCTTTGGCGCAGCTCTGAGTCATCTAAGTCTCCCAAGCAAGAGAGTAACAGAGCTCCCTCCTCAGTGGAGTGTGTCAGTTCAATGTCCTGTCAAGCGAGAGAGTGAAGGAGCTCTCTCCTCAGCCGAGTTGAGTCCTCCTCAGTGGAGTTCCTCTCTCTGTGGATCTCCTCTTGACGGACCTCCTTTCGACTTCCGCATCCCTGCTCTTCAGTCCTCGCCAAACACCGAATCTCCGCCCCACTCATACTCTTCACCAATCATTTCTTCCCACACGTCCTCAAACCAGCCAATCAACCCACCAGCTGGTACATGTGCACTTCATTTCACACTGAGCCTCCTGCTCACAATATTTCAATCAGATGTTATCACTGTTGGCAGAAACACGCTTAACACAGAGCATACTCTTACATTACAATTTTTCCTAATTGATTAAACACTGTTCCTGAAAAAATAGCAGACATTTCCCAAAATACTGCACACCATTTCCCCAAAATAGGACACAATTCACAAAGCACTGCACACTTGTGTCATAAGTGCACTTTGTCAAAATTAGAACACTCCAGTCAAAATGTGCACACACTGATCAAAATTAGCACACTGCACTGCAAAATGCAAAACACTGTTCCCTCACTGTTTTTCCACATTAAGTGTAAAAAATGATGTAGTCTCCAAAAATGACAACTAGAACACAAATGCAAGTCACAATTGAGTCAGAGGGGACCAATTACAGTCCCTGACTGTACATTACAAAATTAGAAATAATCTTACAGCACAATATTGTTCACAGTACAGAATACTGTATAACATTACAGTATTTACACCACATCTGCATCAATTCTGTCAGCTTGATTAGGCCACAGGACCTCATCAACATCACAAGCTATACTTTCTCTGGCCAGGCAACGTGGAAAGAAAGACCTTGTGTGTCTGATCCAACCCTGGCATGCATCAGCAGACACATCATCACATACCAAGTCCATTGACTGCAAAAGATTGTCATGAGTATATGGCTGCCAAACATATACGTTCCACTTCCATGCTGAAAAGAATTCCTCTATAGGATTAAGGAAGGGAAACTATGGCGGCAGAAAAACAACAATAAACTGAGGGTTCATATTGAACCATTCTCTCATCAGTAGCCCTCTATGAAAGCTTACATTGTCCCAGACAACAACAAAAACAGTGTCTCTTTGGAAAACACCCAGTTGCACCTATACCATCATGGCCTCCTGAAGTCCATCTAAGAAAGTCAACAAACACTGAGTGTTGTAGGGGCCCAGGACTGCATGACGGTGAGTGACTCCAAAATTTCTTATTACTGCGAAAAGGGTTACATTGCCCCCACACTGACCTGGGATGTTGACTATAGCCCACTGTCCAATGATGTTTCTTCCCCTCCCCCTCCTCTTCGGCAGGTTGAAGCCAGCCTCAAAGCCCAATTTCATAGCCTTGAGAGTGTGCATATCATGAATGCTTGGTCTTGTTGGATTTGTGAGAATCTACTGAATCTACTGGTACCTTGTTTCCCATGTAACAATAAGAAATATACTCAAAACATGGATTAATGTTTTTAGTCACATAGCACTACGATTATTCTGAACACTACTGTATATGTTGGAAAATATAGCTTATTATACCTTTTTCAGCTTTGCAATTCACCTAGTCAATGAAACCATGTGACATGGAACACACTGTCTCTAACCAAACCAAACAGAGACAGGTCAACCTCGGTCTGGTGTGCATGTGACATTCAGCCAGTATGGCAGGTGCCACTAGAAGGTAAACTGAGGCTAAGAGTGTAGTTATGGAACAGAATGAGGTGATTTATCTCAATAAAGATTCTTTTTTGTGTATGTGACAAGGCAATTTCAGTGGCCTGAGGTGTTTTTTTCTTTCTTCCCTTGGCTGAAGGTGATTTTCAAAGGGGGGGGAGCACTGATGGAACGGACTGAGATCGGCCTGGGGATGAGGGAGGAGGAGGCTTTAGTAAACACACATGAGCAATCATGAGTTTGGCTGTGTCAGCTGAAGATGTGCCAATGAAGAGGTGGGATGAAGCAGAGCCACTTCCCCACTGGAGAATCAGAGCTTTTGACTTATTTTATTTACTTCTTTTTCTTCTCTGTGAAGTGGTTACTGCTGGAAGCAGAGCACTGAAACACGCTGGCTTTTTGATTTCCTTTGATCCCATCAAACAAATCTACCATGTGGGTGCATGTCTTTATCTTTGAGTATGCACATCAGAAAGCTTGCAATCAAGCCAGTAAGAACTCTCATTCATTAAAGCATCCTTTATTCTCAAATTACAAGACCTTTAATGTGGCTACACATCTTGAAATTAGCTTGACATTAAATTACGGGATATGTCGGGAGGTTAGGCTATGAGATATCACTGTGGACTTTGTTTTGATTGGAAAAAAATGCTTTCCGAGTATGTTGCTTCAAATCAGTGTATGTATACAAACTGAAGCATAAAGCATATTAAAACTCTCTCCATAAATAAGGTCCAGAGCTTAGCACTGTTGACAATGTGCTTGCTCATGGGGTAGGTAAGGAAAAACTCCCTCAATGTTATTTTTGGTTTGACAGGAGGGGAACTCAAGTATATCCATCCCAGTTGGGTGACCATCTGCTCTGGCCAGTCTAAGAAGACAAAACAAAAGGCACAACAAATGTTTGACAGAACGTGACAAACTAATTTGTGTGACTAAACAAGCATATACACTGGTCAGACATAACATTCTGGCCACTGAGAGGTGAAGTGAAAAACATTATTTTGTAACAATGACATCAGTCGGTGGGACAAATTAAGCATCATGTTAACATTTTCTCCTTGAAGTGTTGGAAGCAGGAAAAATGGGGATACTTAATATTGGAGTAACTTTGACAAGTGCCAAATTGTGTTGGCAAGACAACTAGACAAAAGCATCTACAAAAAAAATGCAGGTTGTTTGAAATGTTTGTGGTGTGTAGTGATTAGTACCCACCAAAGCTGGTCCAAGGGATGAAAATTGATGAACTGGTGACAGGATTATAGATGGCCAAGGCTTATTGATGCTCATGGGGTGCAAAGGTTCACCTGTGTGGTCTAATATTTTGATGCCAGATACCACAGCAAACCTTCAGAGGTCTAGTGGAAGTCATGCCTGTATGGGTCCAGACTATTTTCGAGACAAAGTGGGGCCTATACAATATTAGACAGGTGTTTAATGTGACAGATCAGTGTATAAATTGTTCTAATGGTGGTAGTTCCAGCCCCAGCATACTTGAATCAGTGGTTGTATTAATCCCAGATAAACTGTTGACATAAGAGATCTCCTGTAGTCCAACACAAAGCATGTTCCCGAATCCAAAAGTTCCAACAGAGACTGCCCAACTATCAATGCAAGTTCTCAGCCACTCATTCATGTGACATCAAGTTCACCTCAAACTTACTTGACATCACAATTGTTTTGTCGTGTCACTCATTTAAAGCACCTGTGTTCTAGAAAGTAGTTCTTTTACAATCAGTATTTCAGTGCATCAAAGTGCCATCAATGAAGTCACTCCATAGCAGCTGAACACTACATACATCAACACATGATGCAGATGATGACGCGATCCCTCAATTCCGGTTACCTTACTTCCACTTTAGTACAGTTTTTAGTCCAAACTAATTGAACATGCAAGTAAATGGAATGGACAAGTGACCAAACTCTCTCTCTGTATATTTATTATTATTATTATTATTATTATTATTATTTGTTGAGATACTTAGGGGATTCCATGCTGAAGTGCTTTTTCCATCAACTGTGGAGTTCTATTTGTGTACAGTGGTCCCTCGTTTATTGCGGGAGTTACGTTCTAAAAATAACCCGCGATAAGCGAAATCCGCAAAGTAGTCAGTGCTATTTTTTGCAATTATTATAGATGTTTTAAGGCTGTAAAACCCCTCACTACACACTTTATACACTTTTCTCAAACAGGCATTAACATTTTCTCACTTTTCTCTCCTGTGTAAACACTCTTTTTCTTCTGGGCGAGAAGATTATAAACAGACACATGCAGAACTCTCTCTTCGCTCACTGCCTCTGGAGGTACGGATGCGGGACCCGCAAAGAATCCAAGTCCTCTCTTGGTGGCCACGGAGCTCTGCGGCTGCGGTCAACATCCACATCAAAACAGCAAGCGTAGTCTCTGGACCTGTTGCCAGATTTGATGCAGCTCCGCACAGCAGACAGGAGGGCAGTGTGAGTGGCCTGCTGCTGCATTTACCGAGCCCACAAACTCAGTAAGTGCATCGGAGGCAGTGAGAGCAATCGCGGTGATGCCGACCGGTGCCGCGAGCGGCCTGTCTGATAAGGACGCAGAACACAAAGCGCTGTAAAAAAAAAAAAAAAAGCATGCAAAATTGCACAAAAAAATCTGCGAGGCCGCGAAAAGTGAACTGCATTATAGCGAGGGACTATTGTACTTGAAAGACAGGTCCATTTCAGCTTGCATTTCCTCTATGTTATTAATTTAGTTTATTGAAGCTGTATTGCACAGCAGAATCATGTCGCTCTCTCCACTCAGCTCTTTGTAGCTGCTTCTGAATGTTGTCTACTCTAAAACCCCAACAGCTAAATTTGTAAGATAGCTGGCAAACCTCATCAAATAAATTGGATTCACTTAGACAAGAAACTGCAAAAATTGCTGAAAAATGCACAGTTATAATTTTTGAAAAGCAGTAATTATTTCTTTTTATGTTTTAGCTGGATCCACTGCTGACACTAGGTCAACAATTGGTTCGTCACTGGCATGTGCCCCACCCTGGCACCCCAACAAATTAATATCAGGAAGCCAAATACGTACATGCTTGCAGCACACACTGGGCTACTGACGCACAAGTGTGCTCTAGCCCAGGTCTATGAAATTGATGTGCAGTATGCAGGCATCTTGCTGTGATGCCACAACATGATGGGACCACCCAGGTGCTGGTTGCCAGTGACCCATACACAAAAAGGTCCATCCCTACCTTTTGAAAGTAACCACCAATCTGCCATAGCCAGGGGTTATGAGGATCATGCAGTCACACAGTCCCGCTCTGGTTCGATCACCTGTTCTGAGCACGCACACATGCGCCAGTTCAATCATCTGTTCTAAGCACTCATGCTCAGTGGACTGCGTGGATCATGCAACCCTAACCCCCTGCCTGCGCACTCTCCTCCTGATGAGAGATCAGTGAAAGCCGGGAATGTGAGGTTAAGCGAAGATTTGATTGCATGAGTGAGTGACAGCACCAATGCCAGCTTGCCAGTCCGGTTGGTTATACTCGTTGGTTATACTCCAGTGTCCACTACCGGCAGGTCCCGTGCAAATGACGGACACAGTGCTGGCTCCCACTCCAGTCCTGTGTTTGCCATCCAGACATTTGGACAATGGGTGGCACTCGACAACATCCGTCCAGCAGGCTGAGCGCATTATTTATGATCTTGGTGCTGTCTGACAGCAGTCTGTGTCATCAGACTGTTGTCCAAATACGTTTGGGCTGCGATCATGATCATGCAGGTATGCACAAGGCAGTCTGGACAGGATCATCCCACATTCTATGTGGTTTGGCAGGATTCCAACTTGGCTGTCCTAGCCTCGGGCCCTCCCGACTGTATCTCGATTATGGGCATTTTTGCTGTGTTGGCCTCAGTCGGCCTGGTTCGTGCACATTCTCACTGTGTGTGATAGGGTCTAACTATAACCATAATTTAATTGTCTACCCTCTCCTAACCCCAACCATAATTCCGCTAGACCCACCCCATCACCCCTCATTTTCATGCCCCTGCCATGAACCCTTAGAAATGTAGTTTTTGTAACGCTGCCAGAAACCAGCCATGAGATTGGGTTGGCCTTCCCATGGTACCTCTGCCAGCCCAGGGAGAGAGACATGCAGTGGCCCACATAGCTCAGCTGCAGCCTGAAGACACAGCAGCGTATGTCCAGTGGCTTGTCCGTCCAAACAATACATGACCCAGTTGTGGCGTATGATAGGCTACAGAAGCCCAGGAGCCCCACTCACTCATGTTCTGAACCCCTCTCTTGTCCAGTCACCTTTAATGATAAGCAATCATGATGGGAAAGAGAGGAAACAGTACAGCAGAACCTGTCAACATTAAAATCAAACATGTAATGTAGTCACCTCATAGCAAACTCTGCATAGTGTGGCGTGTTACAACTAAATCTACATTTTTAAAGAATTGGAAGCCAATAAATATTCATAACCCGATTAACTGATTAGTTGCTTTTATTACAACCCCTGGCAAAAATGATGGAATCACCGGCCTCAGAGGATGTTCATTCAGTTGTTTAATTTTGTAGAAAAAAAGCAGATCACAGACATGACACAAAACTAAAGTCATTTCAAATGGCAACTTTCTGGCTTTAAGAAACGCTATAAGAAATCAGGAAAAAAAATTGTGGCAGTCAGTAACGGTTTCTTTTTTAGACCAAGCAGAGGTAAAATAAATATGGAATCACTCAATTCTGAGGAAAAAATGATGGAATCATGAAAAACAAAAGAACGCTCCAACACATCACTAGTATTTTGTTGCACCACCTCTGGCTTTTATAACAGCTTGCAGTCTCTGAGGCATGGACTTAATGAGTGACAAACAATACTCTTCATCAATCTGGCTCCAACTTTCTCTGATTGCTGTTGCCAGATCAGCTTTGCAGGTTGGAGTCTTGTCATGGACCATTTTCTTCAACTTCCACCACAGATTTTCAATTGGATTAAGATCCGGACTATTTGCAGGCCATGACATTCACCCTATGTGTCTTTTTGCAAGGAATGTTTTCACAGTTTTTGCTCTATGGCAAGATGCATTATCATCTTGAAAAATGATTTCATCATCCCCAAACATCCTTTCAATTGATGGGATAAGAAAAGTGTCCAAAATATCAACGTAAACTTGTGCATTTATTGATGATGTAATGACAGCCATCTCCCCAGTGCCTTTACCTGACATGCAGCCCCATATCATCAATGACTGTGGAAATTTACATGTTCTCTTCAGGCAGTCATCTTTATAAATCTCATTGGAACGGCACCAAACAAAAGTTCCAGCATCATCACCTTGCCGAATGCAGATTCGAGATTTATCACTGAATATGACTTTCATCCAGTCATCCACAGTCCACGATTGCTTTTCCTTAGCCCATTGTAACCTTGTTTTTTCTGTTTAGGTGTTAATGATGGCTTTCGTTTAGCTTTTCTGTAAGTAAATCCCATTTCCTTTAGGCAGTTTCTTACAGTTCGGTCACAGACATTGACTCCAGTTTCCTCCCATTCGTTCCTCATCTGTTTTGTTGTGCATTTTCAATTTTTGAGACATATTGCTTTAAGTGTTCTGTCTTGACGCTTTGATGTCTTCCTTGGTCTACCAGTATGTTTGCCTTTAACAACCTTCCCATGTTGTTTGTATTTGGTCCAGAGTTTAGACACAGCTGACTGTGAACAACCAACATCTTTTGCAACACTGCGTGATGATTTACCCACTTTTAACATCTCTCGTGTTGGAGCCATGATTCATGTCAGTCCACTTGGTGCAACAGCTCTCCAAGGTGTGATCACTCCTTTTTAGATGCAGACTAACGAGCAGATCTGATTTGATGCAGGTGTTAGTTTTGGGGATGAAAATTTACAGGGTGATTCCATAATTTATTCCTCAGAATTGAGTGAGTGCATATTCTTTTCCCTCTGCTTGGTCTAAAAAAATAACCGTTACTGACTGCCACAATTTTTTTTTCTTGATTTCTTAGAGTGTTTCTTAAAGCCAGAAAGTTGCCATTTGAAATGACTTTAGTTTTGTGTCATGTCTGTGATCTGCTTTTTTTTCTACAAAATTAAACAACTGAATGAATATCCTCAGAGGCCGGTGATTCCATAATTTTTGCCAGGGGTTGTAATAACCACTTAACAACTATTTTATACTTTCATTAAAGGATTGATTAATTAATTGAAGGTTTTATTTTGGATATGAAAAATAAAACAAATATAGAACAAAACAAACAAACATAGAAAGCAACAAATCACAAAATAATCAAAAAAGGCAAAGCAACAAGAACAATGTCAACGTAATGTGTCCAAATGAGAGTTGGAAGAAGCATATGCTTATTCAGTTCTACCGTTTGTCCTATCTAAGTCCTTTCTTAATCATCAGTTGAGTTCAAAATACTGTCTTTTAAACATATTTGCAACTAGACGTATATAAACACCTACGAACACCTCATAATTATACCATGCAAAAAAAAATAATAAAAATAAATAAATACATAATTGCAAGTAATAAGTGATTCTGTGAAACAACTGGTGGCCATCAAAGCCCTTCATACTCCCTGTACCCTGTGAAAACCATGTTTATGTACGGCAGTTTGAAGTGGGTCATGCTTGTACATTGCTTGAGCTCTGCACCCAGCCCATTCCACAGCTTCACTACACATATTGATAGACAAAACATTTTTAGTGCTGTGCAAACCCGTAGATGTTTTAGTTTGTACTCCCACCTCAGATTATAATCCTCATCTCTATTTACAAAAAAAAAAAAAACAATCTTTGAAAATATCCAGGAAGTAGATTCTTTACTCCTTTATACATATTTTGTGTTGTTTGAATGTGAACCAGGTCATTAAATTTTGAAGTTTGATTTTAAGAATGGTGAAGTTGTATGTTCTTTCTAAATGGCATTATGAATGATCCTGATGGCTCTTTTTTACAGTATTGAAATTGAATGTACTGTACATGTACAAGTATTGGCCCAAACCTCTGCACAGTAATTTAAATATGGTAAAACCAGGTAATAGTGGAAAATGTGGAGTGATTTGTGGTCACTCCACAGGATGCAACATATAAAGGGATATTCAGTATAGTAGTGTTAAGGGCTTGTGTGTTTGTATGAACTTCAATGGGGGGGGGGGGGGGGGGGGGTGGTGGTGTGTGGAGTTGGCACAGTATTTGCACGCTGATTGTATTAGTGGTCCAGTCTGGATCATAAAGTCCAGGGCCAAATTTTTGTCCCTATCCAGTCATCCACCCTAGCCAGGCTGCCAGTCCATTACAGAGTTCTGTTTAATTTCATATATTACTGTGAAGAATGTTGGAGCAGGAATCCTCCAACAACTGTTTAACTGTTTGTAAAACTCATCTGGTAAACTATCCATCTGTGGTGCGTTTTGGTTTGGTATGTTGGTCAGAGCACTAAGTAAGCCATCTGAGGTTATGGGTGAATCCAGATAATCAATTCATTTTAAAACCTGAACAGTGGCGAATCTGAGGAATACCATATGTACAATGTACATGATCCATGCAATTGGAAGAGCAGTTTGAATTAAATATATACGAGGGCTGTCAATAAAGTTACGGTCCTTTTTATTTTTTTCAAAAACTATATGGATTTCATTCATATGTTTTTACGTCAGACATGCTTGAACCCTCGTGCGCGTGCGTGAGTTTTTCCACGCCTGTCGGTGACGTCATTCGCCTGTGAGCACTCCTTGTGGGAGGAGTCGTCCAGCCCCTCGTCGGAATTCCTTTGTCTGAGAAGTTGCTGAGAGACTGGCGCGTTGTTTGATCAAAATTTTTTCTAAACCTGTGAGACACATCGAAGTGGACACGGTTCGAAAAATTAAGCTGGTTTTCAGTGAAAATTTTAACGGCTGATGAGAGATTTTGAGGTGATTCTGTCGCTTTAAGGACTTTTCACGGTGCGAGACGTCGCGCTGCGCTCTCAGGCGGCGTCGTCATCCTGTTCAAGCTGAAAACATCCACATTTCAGGCTCTATTGATCCAGGACGTCGTGAGAGAACAGAGAAGTTTCAGAAGAAGTCGGTTTCAGCATTTTATCCGGATATTCCACTGTTAAAGGAGATTTTTTTAATGAAAGACGTGCGGATGGGTCCGCGCGTCGGGACGCAGCCGCCGCGACGCTCCGCCACAGGAAAAACACCTCTGTTGAAAGCCTTAAGGACAAGTTGGAACATGTCCTGCCTGTTAAACAATTTCTCATATACTCACTCCACTGAAAGCCATCAAAAGCCGCCTGGATTTTACAAATGGTTATCAACACGGAGGTGTTTTTCCTGTGCCGCCGCACCGCGTCGGCTGCGTCCCGACGCGCGGACCCGCCCGCACGTCTTTCATTAAAAAAATCTCCTTTAACAGTGGAATATCCGGATAAAATGCTGAAACCGACTTCTTCTGAAACTTCTCTGTTCTCTCACGACGTCCTGGATCAATAGAGCCTGAAATGTGGAGGTTTTCAGCTTGAACAGGCTGATGACGCCGCCTGAGAGCGCTGCACGACATCTCGCACCGTGAAAAGTCCTTAAAGCGACAGAATCACCTCAAAATCTCTCATCAGCTGTTAAAATTTTCACTGAAAACCAGCTTAATTTTTCGAACCGTGTCCACTTCGATGTGTCTCACAGGTTTAGAAAAAATTCTGATCAAACAACGTGCCAGTCTCTCAGCAACTTCTCAGACAAAGGAATTCCGACGAGGGGCTGGACGACTCCTCCCACAAGGAGTGCTCACAGGCGAATGACGTCACCGACAGGCGTGGAAAAACTCACGCATGCGCACGAGGGTTCAAGCATATCTGACGTAAAAACATATGAATGAAATCCATATAGTTTTTGAAAAAAATAAAAAGGACCGTAACTTTATTGACAGCCCTCGTATATATATATATATATATATATATATATATATATATATATATATATATATATATATATATATATACACTCAACAAAAATATAAACGCAACACTTTTGGTTTTGCTCCCATTTTGTATGAGATGAACTCAAAGATCTAAAACTTTTTCCACATACACAATATCACCATTTCCCTCAAATATTGTCCACAAACCAGTCGAAATCTGTGATAGTGAGCACTTCTCCTTTGCTGAGATAATCCATCCCACCTCACAGGTGTGCCATATCAAGATGCTGATTAGACACCATGATTAGTGCACAGGTGTGCCTTAGACTGCCCACAATAAAAGGCCACTCTGAAAGGTGCAGTTTTATCACACAGCACAATGCCACAGATGTCGCAAGATTTGAGGGAGCGTGCAGTTGGCATGCTGACAGCAGGAATGTCAACCAGAGCTGTTGCTCGTGTATTGAATGTTCATTTCTCTACGATAAGCCGTCTCCAAAGTCGTTTCAGAGAATTTGGCAGTACATCCAACCAGCCTCACAACCACAGACCACGTGTAACCACACCAGCCCAGGACCTCCACATCCAGCATGTTCACCTCCAAGATCATCTGAGACCAGCCACTCGGACAGCTGCTGAAACAATCGGTTTGCATAACCAAAGAATTTCTGCACAAACTGTCAGAAACCATCTGAGGGAAGCTCATCTGCATGCTCGTCGTCCTCATCGGTGTCTCGACCTGACTCCAGTTTGTCGTCGTAACCGACTTGAGTGTGCAAATGCTCACATTCGCTGGCGTTTGGCACGTTGGAGAGGTGTTCTCTTCACGGATGATGCGAAGGAGATGTGTTGCACTGCATGAGGCAAATGGTGGTCACACCAGATACTAACTGGTATCCCCCCCCCCAATGAAACAAAACTGCACCTTTCAGAGTGGCCTTTTATTGTGGACAGTCTAAGGCACACCTGTGCACTAATCATGGTGTCTAATCAGCATCTTGATATGGCACACCTGTGAGGTGGGATGGATTATCTCAGCAAAGGAGAAGTGCTCACTATCACAGATTTCGACTGGTTTGTGGACAATATTTGAGGGAAATGGTGATATTGTGTATGTGGAAAAAGTTTTAGATCTTTGAGTTCATGTCATACAAAATGAGAGCAAAACCAAAAGTGTTGCGTTTATATTTTTGTTGAGTATATTTTTTCCTTGTTTAATTAGTTTTAGATGAGTATATGTCCAGAATATTTCTCTGACTGGGTACTTTTTGTCCCATTCTTATTTTGAGTCCATACTGCCTGAGGCCATGAGCATTAGGCTTACACAAGAACCATTATCACCCACTGTGGGATGTGGAATAATTTCAACAGACATTTCTCGGTTTGTAACTGAATCACATATTCATTGACATAATTGAGTCAGTGAGTTCTGTTGTGTGTGGGGAGCTAATTAAACAGGGAGCTTTCATTTGCATGGGAATTGGAATGTCAGGATGAGCAACATGGTCCAAAGAACCTCTGCATATTCAGGTCAGGCCTCTGAAAGAAACAAGAAGACAATGTACATATCAGGATTGTCCAAGTCATAAGCAATGGCAGTAAAATATCACGTTACTACTTTTAAGGAAGTTTAAGCTTTGACTAATGTCTGTGTTGGTGTGTCTGCAGAATTAAGCAAAAACAGAGGAACCAATAATGAAAAAAAAAGTGAGAACACTGAACATAGGTTAGAACACAAACCATCAGAGTTTGCATTAGATTCATCAAAAGTACTGAGTAGAAAATATCTATTTTAATTAATTGCGATATAAATTTTGAATGTGCATGTAATTATGATAAATTTTCAGGCCAGTAAAGTGGGAATTTTCAAAAGTTTGTTTTCAGAATATGAAATTGGGCATGATTCTATGACAGTTTTCATGAAACTGAAAGAAAATGTTTGGTTCACCACAGATGCCACAACATGTATCAATATTTTTTGTTTGGGTGGCTCTTGATTGTGAATAAAACAAATTTGAAAATTTTGTGAGATGTCAAGTTAGTGTTTTAGCCATGATCAATATTAATAAAACTTGTAGAATTAGATTAGCCTGCCCTGGAATATTAAAAACTGCATGCAGCAGTGACGTTGGTGACCACTCGTCTTCGGTTTTAAAAACGGAAGAAAGTCATAAACAAGCTTATTTCAAACTACATGTAATTTCAAAGTACACATGTGCTTAGTGTATATACACACACACACACACACACACACACACACACACACACACACACACATATACGAGGTCTGTCAATAAAGTAACAGTCCTTTTTATTTTTTTCAAAAACTATATGGATTTCATTCATATGTTTTTACGTCAGACATGCTTGAACCCTCGCGCGCATGCGTGAGTTTTTCCACGCCTGTCGGTGACGTCATTCGCCTGTGAGCACGCCTTGGGAAAGAGTGGTCCTGCCCCCTCATCGGATTTTCATTGTCTGGAAATGGCGGAATGAAAAGGACTTTTTTTCCATCAGAATTTTTTCAGAAACTGTTAGAGACTGGCACCTGGAAACCATTTGAAAAATTGATCTGGCTTTCGGTGAAAATTTTACTTCACAGAGAATAAGGTCTGTTACAACAGCTTTAAGGATGCTCGGCGCACCGCGCTCCGAGCTGTGACGACGCGGCACAAGCCACCGGACCATTTCTAAACGGATGGCTCTGTGGATACGAGACTGTCGTGTGCTCTTTCTCTGGTTATCACAAGAGCTGGACATCAGCCATTTTCCGGCAGATTTCACTTTTAACAAGAGATTTTGTCATGGAAAGCCGAGCAGAGGCTTCGCGCGTAAAGACCGATTCGCTTTGGAAGCAAGACAACAGAACACCTCCATTTCGGCATGTCAGAGGACAAGTTTGGACATGTCTATCCCGGCTTTCAATGCTTACCAGTCCAGTAAGTATCAGTGAAATTGTGGAGAGCTGGACATGTCCAAACTTGTCCTCTGACACGCCGAAACGGAGGTGTTCCGTTGTCTCGTCTTTACGCGCGAAGCCGCTGCATGGCTTTCCATGACATGACCCTTAAAAGGGTCCTTAAAGCTGTAGTAACAGACCTTATTCTCTGTGAAGCCTGTAAAATTTTCACCGAAAGCCAGATCAATTTTTCGAATGGTTTCCAGGTGCCAGTCTCTAACAGCTTCTGAAAAAATTCTTATGGAAAAAAAGTCCTTTTCATTCCGCCATTTCCAGACAATGAAAATCCGACGAGGGGGCAGGACCACTCCTTCCCAAGGCGTGCTCACAGGCGAATGATGTCACCGAGAGGTGTGGAAAAACTAACGCATGCGCACGAGGGTTCAAGCATGTCTGACGTAAAAACATATGAATGAAATCCATATAGTTTTTGAAAAAAATAAAAAGGACCGTTACTTTATTGACAGACCTCGTATATATATATATATATATATATATATATATATATATATATATATATATACGAGGTCTATTGGTAAAGTATCCAACCTTATTATTTTTTTCAAAAACTATATGGATTTGAATCACATGCGATTACATCAGACAAGCTTGAACCCTCATGGGCATGCGAGAATTTTTTCACGCCTGTCGGTTGCGTCATTCGCCTGTGGGCAGGCTTTGAGTGAGGAGTGGTCCACCCCTCCCGTCTATTTTTTCATTGTTTAGGAATGGCTCAGAGACTGCCGCTTTGCTTGATCAAAATTTTTTCAGAAACTGTAAGGCACATCCAAGTGGACACCATTCGAGAAATTCAGCTGGTTTTCGGTGAAAATTGTAAGGGCTGATGAGAGATTATGGAGTGTTACTGTCGCTTTAAGACAATCCATGGAGCCGGAGGGCGCGCTGCGCTCCGAGCCGCCGTCGTCAGCCTGTTTCGAGCTGAAAACTTCCAAATTTAAGCCTCTGTTGACCCAGGACGTCGTGAGAGAACAGAGAAGTTTCAGAAGAGGTTGGGATCAGCAGTTTATCCGGACATTCCACTGTTAAAGGAGATTTTGTAATGAAAGACGTGCGGAGGGATTCGTGCGTCGGCAGGCAGCCGCTCATGGCCCGGCGCCACAGACAAACACCTCCGTTGGAAGCGTTACGGGACAAGTTTGAACATGCCCAGCTGTTAAACAGTTTCTCGGATACTCACTCGACTGAAAACCATCGAAAGCCGCCTAAATTTTAGGAATGGTTATCAACATATATATATATATATATATATATATATATATATATATATATATATATATATATATATATATATATATATATATATATATATATGAGGTCTATTAGAAAAGTATCCGACTTTATTATTTTTTTCAAAAACCATATGGATTTGAATCACGTGTGATTGCGTCAGACAAGCTTGAACCCTCGTGCGCATGAGTTTTTCCACGCCTATCGGTTGCGTCATTCACCTGTGAGCAGGCTTTGAGTGAGGAGTGGACCACCCCCTCGGCGGATTTTCATTGTCAGGAAATGGCGGAATGATTTGGGCTTTTTTTTCCATCAGAATTTTTTCTGAAACTGTTAGAGACTGGCAGCTGGAAAACATTAGAAAAATTTATCTGGCTTTCAGTGAAAATGTTACGGCCTTGGTAGAGAATAAGGAGTGTTACTGTCGCTTTAAGGACGACCCCCAGCGGCTGTGGGGCGCACCTCGCTCCGAAGCCACCATCAACAGGCTGAACGACCATTTCATTTCTAAACGGATGGCTGTCTGGATCCGTGACCATCGTGTGCCATTTCTCTGGTTATCACAAGAGCTAGACATCAACCATTTTCCGGCAGATTTCACTTTTAACAAGAGATTTTGTCATGGAAAGCCGAGCAGAGGCTTCGCGTGTCATGATGGATTCGCTACTGGAGCGAGATAAAACCACCTCCGTTTTGGTCTCACAGGACGACTTTGAGATGGCGTTCAGACAGCTGTCGGTGGTTTTTCCATCGAGTGATTATCGGAGAAATTGTGGATGTGCCTGGACATGCCAGAACATGTCCCGTGAGGCTTCATCATGGCGTTACTGTGCGCCATGCGGCACCGCCGCTCCTCTTTCCATGACAAAAACTCCTGTAACAGTGGAATGTGCTGTTCATTTCCAAACCGGACGCTGTGTTTTATCCGGGACGTCGTCTGACTAGCACAGGAATTGTGAAAAGAGTTAGACATCAGCACTTTTTTGGCACATTGAGACAGACGTGTGGAGGAATTCCACACGTCGCGATATTTAATGATGTTTAATATTTAATATTTAAATATTAAATATTTAATGCAAAGACAGAGTTCACCGCGCTTCTGCACAGCACAAACAAATCTGGTGCAACCAGGCAGGACCAATTTGCAAAAAAGAAGTGGTGCAGCACAGAAGTAAGTGCAAAAAGTCTTTAATAAGGTGCTGAAAAGGTGCTCCTCAGAGTCCTAGGACTCTGAGGAGGATGTGACTCTCGCGTCAAAACATTTTTTTCAGCACCTTATTAAAGACTTTTTGCACTTATTTCTGTGCTGCACCAGTTGTTTCTTATTTTTTTTACAAGATATTTAATGTTCAAACTGATAAAATTTATTGTTTTTGTGCAAATATTTTCTCATTTTGAAATGGATGCCTGCAACATGTTTCAAAAAAGCTGGGACAGTGGTATGTTTACCACTGTGTTACATCACCTTTCCTTCTAACAACACCCAATAAGCGTTTTTTTCTAACAGGGTCGTTGGGTGTTTCAGGTCTTTAACTTCATACACCCTCATCTGGGTGACCCAGCCGGGGTTGATCAGGCCCCTGCTTGTGTCAAAGTGGCTAGTTGTTCCAAGTATCCCCCCTTCGGATCCACAGCCACCTTGTGGCCCTCTCTGCAGCCTCTAGCGTGTTCTTGATGGTTCTTTTCGCCTGCAGTCCTTTCACTCCAAGGAGTTTGAGGGTGCACAGCAATGAATGGTCAGCAAAGCCTCTGCACCCGATCTCAAACGGTTCACAACAGGCCACAATGAGCTCATCATAGTGTAGCGCCATGGCCTCGAGTCACCCTAATTAAATAAATACATTAATGCTGTCTCAACAAAAACCTGTGTTTTGAACTGCAGACAAAAGACTGTGTTTTCCCTCTCTGTTGCGAAATTCCTGTCATGTGGAGATCTTCAGATAAGCTTGGAGACATCCCCCATGGGCCAACACTGGGATTCACAGCAAAACAAAACTGTAATTCAAAGTTCTTCAAAGGGGAGCCCTTGCCTTTTTATCAGTGAATTTTCAGTCATCATGAATTACACGACATTATAATGGCTTCACGTCAGAATCTGAAATTGCCCAGACCCGAAGAACCCACCTTTATGGCCTCATGCTAAGGCCGGAACCTCTCAAGACTGCAAGACGATATCCCTTCCACAACACAGGGCCATAAAACTTTGTCTTGATAACAGCTATTATCTTTAGGTTTAAGTGAAGCCAGACATTCTTTTAAAATAAAAGAATTGCATCAGTATTCTTTGATTCATATATCTAAAACTTCTAAGAGGGTTTGTATTGATTAATCAAACAAAATGCTTTGCATATATTCATTCCATTTTATTGACGTGTTCCTGTAACTGATGTGTGTTTAAATGTGATCTTTCTGTCTGCATTATGTTGATGGTGAAGTACTCTATCCAAAGGAAGTGTTTAAGTGACGATTAATAATGTGTCTCCATTCAAGTGTCTTAGAACAGATATGTCAAAATAGTTAATGTGTTTCAAATAACTGAATCATTTGTGTCTGCACTGTGACCACATGAAGTTTTCTGTGAAACTGCACACCCTAAATGGGTAGAGTTTGGTGACGTCAGTCCCCTTTAAAAAGTTAGAACAGAGTCTTGCCGCTCTCTCTCTCGCTCTGCCTCTTTTTCTCCTTCTCTCTGCCGCTCTTCTTTTTATTTTCTCTCTTCTTTGTTAAACGCTTAATTTTTATTCTTGGGCCAAGGCCCCATTGCCAAGCTAAGCTAAGCTACAACGTGGCATTCATTCTTTGTTCATTTTTGATCATTTTAACAAAGTTTTAACCTGACACTTTAAGGTGCGTCAAGTCTTTTGAATTTTTAAGAGCTGAGCTGAACTTTCCAAATTAATAACAAATTTACAGAAAAGTGATTCTCTTTTTCTGTCGGCTATTTTGTTTTTTTTGTTTTTTTCCAACACTTTTAAAGTTTTAACGTTTTAGTAAATTCACAAAGATTTTTAATCTGGCTCCAACAAACTTTTTAAAAGCTACCAGAAACCATTTTCAACAAACACCTTCCACCTTTGGGTTCCTGCAAGCTGGCTACGGTGCTGATTTCAAACCATCAGCCAACCTGTCGGTAAAGCCGAAACAAGCCTTTGGGATCGCCTGGGGAGGCCGCTGAGTTAACCCCTTGACCCAAGTGAGCATGACGGACAGACGGGCGGATCCATCTGACCCACCTTTTCAATGGATCAGCTAAGTGACCCAGTTAAAGGTTCCAGAAAAAGGGTTTGTTGTTAATGGGATCAAAGTGGCTCCTCCTTATTTTTATTCTTCCTTTTAAACATATTCATATGTTTGTTTAATAGTTTTCTTAATAATTGGCTTCAAATTTCATCAATAAATTCTAATCAGATTTATTCACTTAAAGTCTTTAAGTTTTATCTCTCTCTCTCTTTCAACGTCTCATGAGTGAGTAAGAAAATTGTTTCCATGAATGAACTTATTTAATCACTGTCCACGAAAATGCTAGTAAACTGTTCATTACTTGTAAATAAATTGTAAATATTTCTACTGTGGTTCATTTTGTGTTCAGAAGGAAACCCTTGGTTTATCATGTTGTGAATTCATGACATTCAGATCAGAGACTCATTTAATTAAATTGAGACTTATTAATTAATTTGAGACTGATAACTTAATGAATGTTTAAATTAAAGTACCTATGCTATAAATAGATGGTGCCCCGAATGATAATTAAATTATAAGTATTAAACCCTAAATTGTTAATTATTTTGGTAACTCATCAGATGGGACCTAACCCAATCTAATTCAATTTGGGAGTTTAACTGCTTATTCACTACCCTCTTATGGTGCTCTGGTGTGAGCCGACCTATACTCAACAAAAATATAAATGCAACACTTTTGGTTTTGCTCCCATTTCGTATGAGATAAACTCAAAGATCTAAAACTTTTTCTACATACACAATATCAGCATTTCCCTCAAATATTGTTCACAAACCAGTCTAAATCCCTGATAGTGAGCACTTCTCCTTTGCTGAGATAATCCATCCCACCTCACAGGTGTGCCATATCAAGATGCTGATTAGACACCATGATTAGTGCACAGGTGTGCCTTAGACTGCCCACAATAAAAGGCCACTCTGAAAGGTGCAGTTTTATCACACAGCACAATGCCACGGATGTCGCAAGATTTGAGGGCGCGTGCAATTGGCATGCTGACAGCAGACCACGTGTAACCACACCAGCCCAGGACCTCCACATCCAGCATGTTCACCTCCAAGATCGTCTGAGACCAGCCACTCGGACAGCTGCTGAAACAATCGGTTTGTATAACCAAAGAATTTCTGCACAAACTGTCAGAAACCGTCTCAGGGAAGCTCATCTGCATGCTTGTCATCCTCATCGGGGTTTCGACCTGACTCCAGTTCGTCGTCGTAACAGACTTGAGTGGGCAAATGCTCATATTCACTGGTGTTTGGCACATTGGAGAGGTGTTCTCTTCACGGATGAATCCCGGTTCACACTGTTCAGGGCAGACGGCAGACAGCGTGTGTGGCGTCGTGTGGGTGAGCGGTTTTCTGATGTCAATGTTGTGGATCGAGTGGCCCATGGTGGCGGTGGGGTTATGGTATGGGCAGGCGTCTGTTATGGATGAAGAACACAGGTGCATTTTATTGATGGCATTTTGAATGCACAGAGATACCGTGACGAGATCCTGAGGCCCATTGTTGTGCCAACATCCAAGAACATCACCTCATGTTGCAGCAGGATAATGCACGGCCCCATGTTGCAAGGATCTGTACACAATTCTTGGAAGCTGAAAATGTCCCAGTTCTTGCATGGCCGGCATACTCACCGGACATGTCACCCATTGAGCATGTTTGAGATGCTCTGGACTGGCGTATACGACAGCGTGTACCAGTTCCTGCCAATATCCAGCAACTTCGCACAGCCATTGAAGAGGAGTGGACCAACATTCCACAGGCCACAATTGACAACCTGATCAACTCTATGCAAAGGAGATGTGTTGCACTGCATGAGGCAAATGGTGGTCACACCAGATACTGACTGGTATCTCCCCCCAATAAAACAAAACTGCACCTTTCCCAGTGGCCTTTTATTGTGGGCAGTCTAAGGCACACCTGTGCACTAATCATGATGTCTAATCAGCATCTTGATATGGCACACCTGTGAGGTGGGATGGATTATCTCAGCAAAGGAGAAGTGGTCACTAGCACAGATTTAGACTGGTTTGTGAACAATATTTGAGGGAAATGGTGATACTGGTGGAGAGAAGTGGTTGCGACGTTGGCCGGAAATTTGAGATGTTTACCCAAATGAACTTGGAGCTGCCAATCATGGGCAGTGGTGAGGAGCCCACTGAAGAGCTCGATCGATGTTGCTGAGCCTCTGCCCCTGTATAACGAATAAGATGGCCCATTTGGGGGCCGCTGCATACTGCCTCTGCTGCAAACTGCCTCTGCTGCAAACTTAACCAGAATGTTCATCGCCTGTGAGAAGAGTGACACTGAGATCATACAGCCAGTGATTATACCCTTCTCCAGATGGTGCCAGAAAACACTTGCATGCTGAAGTTGTTGTAATTGTCCATGATCAGGGTGCATATCTTGTCAGTTTCGACAAGCTTGTGTGGAATAGAGCCGTAGGCATTTGTTAGATCGAGCCAGAGAACTGCCAGATTGCCTTTGTTCTCTGTAGCCTCCCGGATCAACTATGTAACTACTCCCGTACGCTCCAAGCATCCAGGAACACCTGGGACTCCTCCTTTCTGGACTGAGGTGTCTAGGTAGGTGTTCTTTAGGAGGAAGTCTGTCAGTCTCTGGGATAGAATCTTGAAAATCTTGCTCTCCGCACTGAGCAGCGACATGTTCCGGAATTGCTCAAGGCTGTGAGTCCTCTTCTTTCAGTATCCACACACGGCATACCTCCACTGGGAGGCCACTTTCCCTTTCCTCCAGATCACCATCAGGATCTTCCACAGGCATCTAAGGAGTCGTGGACATTGCTTGTAAACTTTGTATGGTACACCGCTGGGGCCAGGAGCCGAGCTACATCTTGCTGCTCTAACAGCTTCTCTTACCTCCATCAGAGTGGGTTCAGCACAGTTGAATTGTATCACTGGTTCTGGCAGTTGAACCAGTTCTCTGCAAGGCCCCAAGTCAACGTCTTTCAAAGTGTCGCTGAACGTAGAGTGAAGAACTGGTTGATCTCCTCTACAGGACAGGTGAGGTGTCCAGTGCGCTTCTGGCCAAGAAGCGTCTTTGTCATTGGCAAACCAAATGGATTGCCAATGAAAGCGCGACATTTACAAGCTCTCTCCCTGGCCTTCCTTCGGTGCTGTTCCGCCCTCCTCAGTAAGATAATCCTCTTCCTTATGATCTTTGTGAGATCTGTCAGATCAGCTCTCTCCTCCTCCTTTGCCGCCTTGTGCTGACATTTCCAGGCTTTCAACTCTTGTCTCAATTGGCTGATCTGTGCTTCTTGGCAGTTGAGCCTTGCTGGGTTTCTTGCTCCACCCTTCTGTGCGACACCAAACCACTCTGCTCCCATGTTCATTATGATGGTACACATGGATTGGAGTTTTTAGTCGACACCGCCCTTCGCAACAACTTGCAAGCACTTGTCGATGTCCTCATTCAATTTTTGTCACTCCTTGTTTCGTTGTTCTGCTTGGGGATGAAACTCGTGTTGCCTGGAGGTGCAAGAATATATATATTCTTGCATGTTCATCACAGAATAATGATGACATCAATGATGTCTTAAATGAGACCACAGCCCAAGAGCTGAAGCACATGTGTTCATACCCTGGGCATACAACGGTAATGCTGGGGTTGGGTCTTCTTTCTTTCATGGCTTGCTGCTTGTGATCCAGGTTGTCTTGTCTGTTCTCCTGAAAGATTTTTATTTCTTGATGAACAGCATGGCGCCAGGCACATCTGTTGGCAGCAATGGACTCCTATTCACGATGCGCAATACTGCATGTAGCAAGGGATGACTTCAGTGACTCCTTCAAGCGCTTGTTGGGCCGTCCAACCATCCTCATGCCAATAACAAGCTCACACTAGAACACAGTCTTCGGATGTCGTGTGTCATCCATGCTACCACACATCCAGCACATCTTAGTTGAGCTTTCATGAGTGATTCACATGTTTGCTCATCAGAACACTTCTGTGTTAGGAACCCTGTCTGTTGTAGCAGAATTGCTGTCTTTGGAACAGCAGGCTGTGGGCTCAAGCCCCGGTCAGGACACACATCCAGCCAGGTTCCCCAGGTGAGACCACCCCCATGCAACATCCCCAGCGTACAATTCAAACATGAACGATATATATATATATATATATATATATATATATATATATATATATATATATATATATATATATATATATATATATATATATATATATAGCCATACTGGCTTTGACATCACCAAGGTTAACAAGGAACTAGGACACACTGATGGAAAATGGGTTATTGAAATAAGACATACATGGAGTGGACCCAATAACAGTGGACCCAATAAGAGAGGTTACATGCAGTGGATGAACAGAACAACAGAAAAATGGATGACCAAGAAGCACCTGCTTGTTGTAACACCAATATAAAGAAGCTACTATCGAAACCGGAGAAGAAGAGGCTACAGGCTACAGTGTGAATGAGACAATGGTACTAGAAAGTAATTCTTAAGCTCTTGGTACTTCTCAGTTTTTTCGTGTTCCTTCTTTCTGATGTTGCTGTCAGCTGGGATTATCACACCAATCACAACTGCAGATTTCTTTCCCTTGTCAACCACCACTAGCTTTTGCAGAGAAGACACAACAACATGCCGATGTCGGAGACATGCATTCCTTTTATGAAGCCCTTAAGACCATCCATGGGCCAGCACCCCTGCGCTCCTCAGACGGCTCCACCCTTCTGACGGACAAGGAAACCATTATGCAGCGTTGGTCGGAACACTTTGAAAACCTCTTCAGTGACAAGCGCACTGTGCAAGAGTCATCAATCGAGAAGATTCCCCAGGTGGAGGTGAAATGGGAACTTGATGACCCCCCAACACTTGAAGAGATCCGAAAGGCCACCACGCAGCTGAATCCAGGGAAGTCTCCTGGCATAGATGGCATCCCAGCAGAGGTGTACCAAAATGGAGGTGAGGCAGTCCTCGACAAGCTTCAGATTCTCTTCTCCAGTTGGTGGGAAAAGGAAATGGTTCCAGATGACCTTCGGGATGCGGTCATTGTCTCCCTGTACAAGAACAAGGGCGACAAGTCTGACTGTTCTAATTACCAGGGCATCACTCTCCTCTCAATAGCAGGTAAGATTTTGGCTCGAGTGCTGCTCAACAGGCTTACCCCTACCATAGCGCATGAAAATACTCCTGAGAGTCAGTGCGGATTTCGGGCCAACAGGGGAACCACCGACATGATCTTCGTCCTGAGACAGATCCAGGAGAAGTGCAGAGAACAGAAAATGGCCCTTTATGCAGCCTTCATAGACCTAACCAAGGCTTTTGACACGGTCAGTCGTGAGGGTTTGTGGAAGATTCTTGCACGCCTTGGCTGCCCTCCAAAGCTCCTCACCATCATCTGCCAGCTGCATGAAGGCCAGATGGGACAAGTGAAGTACAACGGGACTCTGTCCGGCAGCTTCCCCATCTCAAATGGCGTCAAACAAGGTTGCATCCTCACGCCCACTCTGTTCTCCATCTTCTTCAGCATCATGCTTCGTGAGGCCAAAGAAGACTTGACAGACGGCATCTATATCTGCTTCAGAACCGACGGAAGTCTGTTTAACTTGCGGCGCCTTCTGTCCCACACTAAGATCACAGAACAGCTAATCATGGAGCTGCTCTTCGCAAATGACTGCGCCCTCATCGCCCATACGGAGCAAGCCTTGCAGCACATTGTCAACTGTTTTGCTGAAGCAGCAAGAGCCTTCGGCCTCACCATCAGCCTAAGAAAGACAGAAGTGCTATATCAACCGGTCCCCCATACAGCATATACCCCACCCCAAATCAACATCGAGGGTACCAGCCTGAATGCAGTAGAGCACTTCACGTATCTCGGTAGTGTTATCTCAAATGACGCATCTGTTGCCAAGGACCTAGACAGTCGCCTTGCCAAGGCCAGCAGTTCTTTTGGTCGACTCTCAAAGAAAGTCTGGCAGAATCATGCACTGCGCCTTTCCACAAAAGTGCAGGTCTACAGAGCCATTGTGGTCCCTACCCTCCTGTATGGAGCTGGAACCTGGGTTCTGTATCGCCAGCAGATCAGATTACTGGAAAGCTTTCATCAGCGTTGTCTCTGAAACATCTTCGGGATCAAGTGGCAGGACTACGTCTCAAATGAGGACATCCTTACCAGAGCCAAATTGCCCAGCATGGAGTCTGTTATACTCAAACAACAGCTTTGTTGGGCAGGTCACGTAGCCAGGATGGATGATAAACGCATGCCGAAATTAATTCTCTTTGGTGGGCTCAAGGAAGGGAGACGAAACCAAGGAGCCCCCAAAAAGCACTATAAGGACCAGCTGAAGAAACAGCTCTCCCTTGGAGGCATTCAGCATCAGTCATGGCAGCATCTAGCTACAGATAGACTCAGCTGGCGTTCCAGCATCAAATCCGCTAGCCTGAAGTTTGAGGCAGAAAGAAGTGAGGCCTCACATCAGAAGCGTTAAAGACAGAAAGAGCAGGCAGCAGCACAAGCCCAGCCTACTCAAGTGTTCATTTGCCCCAAGTGTAACAGGTCTTGTGCATCCCGCATCGGACTGTTCAGCCACCAGAGCGCTTGTAGAAAATAAACTTAAAAAAAAAGGCCTTCCCACTATCCTTGCAAGCGAGGAAACTGCCAACAACAACACTAAGAGAGAGTCACAATATACATTTTGATAGTGAGAAAAATGTTTATAATTCTGATTCACCCAATAAATTATCCAGGCCAGTCTCAATTTTTTTTTCATGCTCCTGTCACAAAATGATTCAAATTGTTGTGACTTTTTTTAAACTCACTATTATTAACCTTACTCCTACCCCCAACCATAACCATGACCACCCGACTCCCCATTTCACTTTTAATTTCGTGCAGCAATCACGGAATGAATTAGAATGAATTCATGCTGCCGTAACGAAAATGAGGCACTTTTCGTGACAATATCACAAACCAATAGATTAATGTATATTTTGTGCTGCTGAATCACGACATGACGTGAGACTGGGTTGATATGACACTTCAGTATGATGGACATATGTGGCCCACCCTCTTGTCGTTTTTTCATTGTTTAGGAATGGCTCAGAGACTGCTGCTTTGTTTGATAAAAATTTTTTCAAAAACTGTAAGGCACAACTGAGTGGACACCATTCGATAAATTCAGCTGGTTTTCTGTAAAAATTTTAACGGCTGATGAGAGATTTTGGTCTGGTAGTGTCACTTTAAGGACGGCCCATGGCGCCTGATGGCGATCTGCACTCCGAGGCGGCATTGTCTCCCCGTTTCAAGTTGAAAACTTCCACATTTCAGGCTCTGTTGACCCAGGAAGTCGTCAGACAACAGAGAACTTTCAGAAGAAGTCGGCATGAGGAGTTTATTCGGACATTCCATTGTTAACGGACATTTTGTAATGAAAGAACGTGCGGGCAGAGTTGCATGTCGGGCTGGACCCGACCGCGGGGGGTCACGACAAGAAAAACACCTCCGTTGGAAACCTTAACGGGCAAGTTGGAACATGCCCAAGCTGTTAAACAATTTCTCAGTTACTCACTTGTTGAAAGCCATCAAAAGCCGCCTGAATTTTACAAATGGTTTTCAACACGGAGGTGTTTTTCCTGTTGCGGCGCACACAGATTTGCCGAGTCATCACGGAAACGACTCGGCGAATTTGCGCGCACGTCTTTCATTACAAAATGTCCTTAAACAGTGGAATGTCCGCATAAAGTCCTCATGCCGGCCTGTTCTGAATCTTCTCTGTTCTCTCACGATGTCCTGGGTGAATTAAGCCTTAAATTACAATGTTTTCAGGCCGAAACAGGCCGACGACGGTGCCTGGAAGGGCTGCGCGACGTCCCGCTCCTTACAGCGACAGAAACACCCCATAATCTCTCATCAGCAGTTAAACTTTTCACCGAAAACCAGCTTAATTTCTCGAATAGTGTCCACTCGGATATCCCTCACAGGTCCAGAAAAAATGTTGATAAAGCAACGCACGCCGTCCGCAGCGGTTATTCAGAAAAAGAGATTCCGACGGGCGGGGTGGAGCACTCCTCACTCAAGGCCTGCCCACAGGCGAATGACGTCACCGACACGCGTGAAAAAACTCACGCATGCGCACGAGGGTTCAAGCTTGTCTGACGTAAAAACATATGAATCAAATCCATTTATTTTTTGAAAAAAATAAAAAGGACCGCTTTTTTCATCACACACCTCGTATGTATATATAGTGAGGAAAATAAGTATTTGACCCCCTGTCAGTTTTGCAGGTTTTCCCAACTACAAAGAACGAAGAGGTCTGTCATTTTTATCGTAGGTACACTTCAACTGTGAGAGACAGAATCTAAAAAAAAAATCCAGAAAATCACATTGTATCATTTTTAAATAATTAATTTGCATTTTATTGCATAAAATAAGTATTTGACCCCCTACCAACCAGCAAGAATTCTGGCTCTCACAGATCTGTTAATTTTTCTTTAAGAAGCCCTCTTATTCTGCACTCTTTACCTGTATTAATTGCACCTGTTTGAACTTGTTACCTGTATAAAAGACACCTGTTCCCACACTCAATCACACCCCAACCTGTCCACCATAGCCAAGACAAAAGGCTGTCTAAGGACACCAGGGACAAAACTGTAGACCTGCACAAGGCTGGGATGTAGTACAGGACAACAGGCAAGCAGTTTGGTAGAAGACAACAACTGTTATGCTTATTTATTAGAAAGCGGAAGAAACACAAGATGACTGTCAGTCTCCCTCGGTCTGGGATTCCATGCAAGATCTCACTTTGTGGGGTAAGGGTGATTCTGAGAAAGCTCAGAACTACACAGGAGGACCTGGTCAATGACCTGAAGAGAGCTGGGACCACAGTCACAAAGATTACATTAGTAACACATGATGCTGTCATGGTTTAAAATCCTGCAGGGCAGGAAGGTCCCCCTACTCAAGCCAGCACATGTCCAGGCCCGTTTGAAGTTCACCAGTGACCATCTGGATGATCCAGAGGAGGCATGGGAGAAGGTCATGTGGTCAGATGAGACCAAAATAGAGCTTTTTGGAATCAACTTCACTTACCATGTTTAGAGGATGAGAACAACCCCAAGAAAACCATCCCAACCGTGAAGCATGGGGGTGGAAACATCATACTCTGGGGGTGCTCTTCTGCAAAGGGGACAGGACGACTGCACCGTATTGAAGGGAGGATGGATGGAGTCATGTATTGAGAGATTTTGGCAAACAACCTCCTTCCCTCAGTAAGAGCATTGAAGATGGGTCATGGCTGGGTCTTCCAGTATGACAATGACACACAAACACACAGCCAGGGCAACTAAGGAGGGGCTCCGTAAGAAACATTTTAAGGTCCTGGAGTGGCCTGGCCAGTCTCCAGACCTGAACTCAATAGAAAATCTTTGAAGGGAGCTGAAACTCCAAACCTGAAAGATTTGGACAAGATCTGTATGGAGGAGTAGACCAAAATCTTTGCTGCAGTGTGTGAAAACCTGGTGATAAACTACAGGAAGCATTTGATCTCTATAATTGCAAACAAAGGCTACTGTACCAAATATTAACATTGATCTGAAGAAGATCTGTATGGGGGAGTGGACCAAAATCCCTGTTGCAGTGTGTGAAAACTTGGTCAAGAACTACAGGAAACGTCTGACCTCTGTAATGGCAGACAAATGTTTCTGTACCAATTGTTAAGCTCTGTTTTTCTAGGGGGTCAAATACTTATTATATGCAATAAAATGCAAATTAATGATTTAAAAATCATACAATGTGATTTACTAGATTTTGTTTTTTTTTTTTTTAGATTCTGTCTCTAACAGTTGTGTACCTATGATAAAAATTACAGACCTCTCCATTTTTTGTAGGTGGAAAAACCTGCAAAACTGACAGGGGGTCAAATACTTATTTTCCCCACTGTATGTTACCCCGTAACGTGATAACTAAGCATGATACATGTGCAAACTATTGCTTTTTGAAACCCTATTACCTTAACCAATAATTTGCATCACCTTTGAACAAAATTGGAGCAACTCTAACTTTTGACCCCTGTACAAACTAAAACGGAACACATTCTTGTTGTTTTTACACCATAACTCTATACACTTCAGTCATAGATAGTCCAAACTATACCTTTTTGGAATCTTTACAATCAGACAAATAATGTGGTATAATTTTCAATCTGACTGGAGCATTTTTATATTTTGACCACTACGTAATTCTTCAATTGACGTGGCCGCCTATTGAAAATTTAAGTGGCCCGTCAGTTTTTTCAAAAGAGTAATATCTAAGGTGTACTTCTGCCAAATTTGGTGCTTGTATCACCATTTGAAAGATTCCTCTGTAAATATTCTGTCATCTGCTCTCACTATTTTGGAGAATATGACTGAGGCCATTATTTTAGGAAGGTTCACTAACTTGACCATAGAAATTTAAAGGTTCGCATACTGTTTCAACATAAATGCAGTGCATAAAATCATTAAACCACATCAGACTTCTGTCTTCTTCTTTCACAAAGGCTGACTGAAAAGAATGACTAAGTTCAACAGCAATTTCCTGGTCATCATTAATATCAACAACATTTTCTCCTTTAAGCTTACTAATACACGCAACAAAAATATAAACGCAACACTTTTGGTTTTGCTCCCATTTTGTATGAGATGAACTCAAAGATCTAAAACTTTTTCCACATACACAATATCAGCATTTCCCTCAAATATTGTTCACAAACCAGTCTAAATCTGTGATAGTGAGCACTTCTCCTTTGCTGAGATAATCCATCCCACCTCACAGGTGTGCCATATCAAGATGCTGATTAGACACCATGATTAGTGCACAGGTGTGCCTTAGACTGTCCACAATAAAAGGCCACTCTGAAAGATGCAGTTTTATCACACAGCACAATGCCACAGATGTCACAAGATTTGAGGGAGCGTGCATTTGGCATGCTGACAGCAGGAATGTCAACCAGAGCTGTTGCTCGTGTATTGAATGTTCATTTCTCTACCATAAGCCGTCTCCAAAGGCGTTTCAGAGAATTTGGCAGTACATCCAACCAGCCTCACAACCGCAGACCATGTGTAACCACACCAGCCCAGGACCTCCACATCCAGTATGTTCACCTCCAAGATCGTCTGAGACCAGCCACTCGGACAGCTGCTGAAACAATCGGTTTGCATAACCAAAGAATTTCTGCACAAACTGTCAGAAACCGTCTCAGGGAAGTTCATCTGCATGCTTGTCGTCCTCATCGGGGTCTCGACCTGACTCCATTTCGTCCTCGTAACCGACTTGAGTGTGCAAATGCTCACATTCGCTGGCGTTTGGCACGTTAGAAAGGTGTTCTCTTCATGGATGAATCCCGGTTCACACTGTCCAGGGCAGATGGCAGACAGCGTGTGTGGCGTCGTGTGGGTGAGCGGTTTTCTGATGTCAATGTTGTGGATTGAGTGACCCATGGTGGCGGTGGGGTTATGGTATGGGCAGGCATCTGTTATGGATGAACAACACAGGTGCATTTTATTGATGGCATTTTGAATGCACAGAGATACCGTGACGAGATCCTGAGGCCCATTGTTGTGCCATACATCCAAGAACATCACCTCATGTTGCAGCAGGATAATGCACGGCCCCATGTTGCAAGGATCTGTACACAATTCTTGGAAGCTGAAAATGTCCCAGTTCTTGCATGGCCGGCATACTCACCGGACATGTCACCCATTGAGCATGTTTGGGATGCTCTGGACCGGCGTATACGACAGCGTGTACCAGTTCCTGCCAATATCCAGCAACTTCACACAGCCATTGAAGAGAAGTGGACCAACATTCCACAGGCCACAATTGACAACCTGATCAACTCAATGCGAAGGAGATGTGTTGCACTGCATGAGGCAAATGGTGGTCACACCAGATACTGACTGGTATCCCCCCCCAATAAAACAAAACTGCACCTTTATTTATGGCGTCGTCGTTTCCAGCATTCCACCACAGGCTGTGGTACTTGCTCCTGATTTACTGTGCTGCGAAATGCTCCTGGAGGTGAGATTCATGTTTCATATGTTGTCATGGTGAAACAGTTCCACATCATATGTCCGACAGATTTAAATGTGATCAAGCAATTTGTTTATCACAGCGGTGAGATCCATTCAGCTCTGAGCTCTGCCATGATGTGTGACAGCGTGCGCACCTGCCCACCCACCAGCCGCCGCTGTGTCGCAGATCTGATGGGCGCAATAGTTCACATTATTTATGTTGCCCATGGGGAGGAATAGTATCTGTACTGTAAGGTCTATTATGGATATAACAGCCTGTTCAGATTTGCGGCGACGTGCGCATAGTAGTGCACGGTGCTTTCGGTTTGATAGCCACTGTTCACATTCACTGTACATGATAATAATTATGAATTATTATCATGATAATAATTCAAGCATCATGGGGATGCTTGAATATAGTGCCACATACATTTCAACAGTTCCTTTGCGATCCGGGGAGGTGGACATTATTATACGTGGCACATGCAGGTTATACCAGATCCATCTCAAGGTTCCCTCGTATGCTCTCAAATTGTTTCAGATCCTGTTTTGCCACCACCAGAATATGTAAATTGCGGTCAGATGGTCCTCAGACTGCACATGGACTGCCGTTGAGATGGAACACCTATCCGGAAGGGTTTTGAATAAGTGCATCACACTTGGGGCTGCCAGCTGGTTTTGACCAACTGTGTGGACCATCACGGATGGCTGTCAGAATGTATTGGAACTGAAATACAAGACTTTTTGGATGGGCGCAGAATGGTCATTCTAATGCCATTCTGCTTGATTCTGGCTATGTGTGATGGGGTATGAGGGTTCTTTTTTTAGCCGTATACAAAGATTTTCCTCAAATTCTCTTTTTGCAGCCCTAATTTTTTTGTTGGCTACATTCCTCGATTTTAAACACTCTTGGTATTTGGATTTTGTTTCCTGGTACCTCTTCCATAAAAAGCATTTTTTTTTCTGATACACCTCATAACAGGCCAATTTAACCAGGGTGGGTTTACCTTTCCAAATCAAATCAATTTTATTTATATAGCACCAAATCACAACAAACAGTTGCCCCAAGGCGCTTTATATTGTAAGGCAAAGCCATACAATAATTACGGAAAAACCCCAAAGGTCAAAACGACCCCCTGTGAGCAAGCACTTGGCGACAGTGGGAAGGAAAAACTCCCTTTTAACAGGAAGAAACCTCCAGCAGAACCAGGCTCAGGGAGGGGCAGTCTTCTGCTGGGACTGGCTGGGGCTGAGGGAGAGAACCAGGAAAAAGACATGCTGTGCAGGGGAGCAGAGATCAATCACTAATGATTAAATGCAGAGTGGTGCATACAGAGCAAAAAGAGAAAGAAACACTCAGTGCATTATGGGAACCCCCCAGCAGTCTAAGTCTATAGCAGCAAAACTAAGGGATGGTTCAGGGTCACCTGATCCAGCCCTAACTATAAGCTTTAGCAAAAAGGAAAGTTTTAAGCCTAATCTTAAAAGTAGAGAGGGTGTCTGTCTCCCTGATCTGAATTGGGAGCTGGTTCCACAGGAGAGGAGCCTGAAAGCTGAAGGCTCTGCCTCCCATTCTACTCTTACAAACCCTAGGAACTACAAGTAAGCCTGCAGTCTGAGAGCGAAGCGTTCTATTGGGGTGATATGGTACTATGAGGTCCCTAAGATAAGATGGGACCTGATTATTCAAAACCTTATAAGTAAGAAGAAGAATTTTAAATTCTATTCTAGAATTAACAGGAAGCCAATGAAGAGAGGCCAATATGGGTGAGATATGCTCTCTCCTTCTAGTCCCTGTCAGTACTGTAGCTGCAGCATTTTGAATTAACTGAAGGCTTTTCAGGGAACTTTTAGGACAACCTGATAATAATGAATTACAGTAGTCCAGCCTAGAAGAAATAAATGCATGAATTAGCTTTTCAGCATCACTCTGAGACAAGACATTTCTAATTTTAGAGATACTGCGCAAATGCAAAAAAGCAGTCCTACATATTTGTTTAATATGCGCATTGAATGACATATCCTGATCAAAAATGACTCCAAGATTTCTCACAGTATTACTAGAGGTCAGGGTAATGCCATCCAGAGTAAGGATCTGGTTAGACACCATGTTTCTAAGATTTGTGAGGCCAAGTACAATAACTTCAGTTTTATCTGAGTTTAAAAGCAGGAAATTAGAGGTCATCCATGTCTTTATGTCTGTAAGACAATCCTGCAGTTTAGCTAATTGGTGTGTGTCCTCTGGCTTCATGGATAGATAAAACTGGGTATCATCGTAACAATGAAAATT
Source organism: Thalassophryne amazonica (assembly GCF_902500255.1). NCBI lineage: Eukaryota > Metazoa > Chordata > Actinopteri > Batrachoidiformes > Batrachoididae > Thalassophryne > Thalassophryne amazonica. Next base: position 29,315,202 of record NC_047109.1, read on the forward strand.
TAAGCAATGCTGTCTAATAATACTGCCTAAGGGAAGCATGTATAAAGTGAATAAAATTGGTCCTAGCACAGAACCTTGTGGAACTCCATAATTAACCTTAGTCTGTAAAGAAGATTCCCCATTTACATTAAAATTGTAATCTATTAGATAAATATGATTCAAACCACCGCAGCACAGTGCCTTTAATACCTATGGCATGCGCTAATCTCTGTAATAAAATGTTATGGTCAACAGTATCAAAAGCAGCACTGAGGTCTAACAGAACAAGTACAGAGATTAGTCCACTGTCTGAGGCCATAAGAAGATCATTTGTAACCTTCACTAATGCTGTTTCTGTACTATGGTGAATTCTGAAACCTGACTGAAACTCTTCAAATAGATCATTCCTCTGCAGATGATCAATTAGCTGTTTTACAACTACCCTTTCAAGAATTTTTGAGAGAAAAGGAAGGTTGGAGATTGGCCTATAATTAGCTAAGATAGCTGGGTCAAGTGATGGCTTTTTAAGTAATGGTTTAATTACTGCCACCTTAAAAGCCTGTGGTACATAGCCTACTAATAAAGATAGATTGATCATATTTAAGATTGAAGCACTAATTAATGGTAGGGCTTCCTTGAGCAGCCTGGTAGGAATGGGGTCTAATAGACATGTTGATGGTTTGGAGGAAGTAACTAATGAAAATAACTCAGACAGAACAATCGGAGAGACCAAATACAGGCATCACTGAAAGCAGCCAAAGTCAACGATAGGTCTTTGGGATGGTTATGAGTAATTTTTTCTATTAGCAAAGAAAGTCATGAAGTCATTACTAGTTAAAGTTAAAGGAATACTCGGCTCAATAGAGCTCCGACTCTTTGTCAGCCTGGCTACAGTGCTGAAAAGAAACCTGGGGTTGTTCTTATTTTCTTCAATTAGTGATGAGTAGTAAGATGTCCTAGCTTTACGGAGGGCTTTTTTATAGAGCAACAGACTCTTTTTCCAGGCTAAGTGAAGATCTTCTAAATTAGTGAGACACCATTTCCTCTCCAACGTACGGGTTATCTGCTTTAAGCCAAAGTTGTCCTCAATGAGGATATAAAACTATTGACGAGATAATCTATCTCACTCACAGAGTTTAGGTAGCTACTCTGCCCTGTGTTGGTATATGGCATTGGAGAACATAAAGAAGGAATCATATCCTTAAACCTAGTTACAGCACTTTCTGAAAGACTTCTACTGTAATGAAACTTATTCCCCACTGCTGGGTAGTCCATCAGAGTAAATGTAAATGTTATTAAGAAATGATCAGACAGAAAGGGGTTTTCAGGGAATACTGTTAAGTCTTCAATGTCCATACCATAAGTCAGAACAAGATCTAAGGCAGGGGTGGGCGTCAAGGGCCGAGACACTGCAGGTTTTCCGTGTAACCAATCACCTCAGCAGGTGGGTTGTTGATGAGCTTCTGCTCTGAACATAAACACCTGGTTGTCAATGAAATCACCTGCTGAAACACCTGATCTTTAATTAAATCACCTGCTGAGGCGATTGGTTGCATGGAAAACCTGCAGTGTCTCTTGATCTAAGGTATGATTAAAGTGGTGGGTGGACTCATTTACATTTTGAGCAAAGCCAATCGAGTCTAACAATAGATTAAATGCAGTGTTGAGGCTGTCAGTCTCAGCATCTGTGTGGATGTTGAAATCACCCACTATAATTATGTTATCTGAGCTAAGCACTAAGTCAGACAAACGGTCCGAAAATTCACATAGAAACTCACAGTAACGATCAGGTGAACGATAGATAACAACAAATAAAACTGGTTTTTGGGACTTCCAATTTGGATGGACAAGACTAAGAGTCAAGCTTTCAAATGAATTAAAGCTCTGTCTGGGTTTTTGATTAATTAATAAGCTGGAGTGGAAGATTGCTGCTAATCCTCCGCCTCGGCCCGTGCTACGAGTGTTCTGGCAGTTAGTGTGACTCGGGGGTGTTGACTCATTTAAACTAACATATTCATCTTGCTGTAACCAGGTTTCTGTAAGGCAGAATAAATCAATATGTTGATCAATTATTATATCATTTACTAACAGGGACTTAGAAGAGAGAGACCTAATGTTTAATAGACCACATTTAACTGTTTTAGTCTGTGGTGCAGTTGAAGGTGCTATATTATTTTTTCTTTTTGAATTTTTATGCTTAAATAGATTTTTGCTGGTTATTGGTGGTCTGGGAGCAGGCACCGTCTCTACAGGGATGGCGTAATGAGGGGATGGCAGGGGGAGAGAAGCTGCAGAGAAGTGTGTAAGACTACAACTCTGGTTTCTGGTCCCAACCCTGGATAGTCACGGTTTGGAGGATTTAAGAAAATTGGCCAGATTTCTAGAAATGAGAGCTGCTCCATCCAAAGTGGGATGGATGCCGTCTCTCCTAACAAGACCAGGTTTTCCCCAGAAGCTTTGCCAATTATCTATGAAGCCCACCTCATTTTTTGGACACCACTCAGACAGCCAGCAATTCAAGGAGAACATGCGGCTAAACATGTCACTCCCGGTCCGATTGGGGAGGGGCCCAGAGAAAACTACAGAGTCCGACATTGTTTTTGCAAAGTTACACACTGATTCAATATTAATTTTAGTGACCTCCGATTGGCGTAACTTTGTGTCATTACTGCTGACGTGAATTACAGTCTTACCAAATTTACACTTAGCCTTAGCCAGCAGTTTCAAATTTCCTTCGATGTCGCCTGCTCTGGCCCCCGGAAGACAATTGACTATGGTTGCTGGTGTCGCTAACTTCACATTTCTCATAACAGAGTTGCCAATAACCAGAGTTTGTTCCTCGGCGGGTGTGTCACCGAGTGGGGCAAAACGGTTAGAGATGTGAACGGGTTGGTGGTGTACAGGGGGCTTCTGTTTAGGACTATGCTTCCTCCTCACAGTCACCCAGTCGGCCTGCTTTCCCGGCTGCTCGGGATCTGCTGGAGGGGAACTAACGGCGGCTAAGCTACCTTGGTCCGCATCGACTACAGGGGCCTGGCTAGCTGTAGGATTTTCCAAGGTGCGGAGCCGAGTCTCCAATTCGCCCAGCCTGGCCTCCAAAGCTACGAATAAGCTACACTTATTACAAGTACCATTACTGCTAAAGGAGGCCGAGGAATAACTAAACATTTCACACCCAGAGCAGAAAAGTGCGGGAGAGACAGGAGAAGCCGCCATGCTAAACCGGCTAAGAGCTAGTAGCTGTGCTAAGCTAGCGGATTCCTAAAAACACACAAAGTGAATAATGTGTAAATAATTTAGAGGTGATTCAGCAGAGGGAGTGCTTTAGTTAAGGCAAGTGAAGATTACGCAGTGAAACAAATCGTTATCTAGTTAACTAGATCAATCTAACTGCGCAGATTAAACAGCTAACAGATACAGCAAAACACCGTTGTGCTCCGGAACAGGAAGTGTTACCATACCGCAGTGAGAGCCAACCACCAGTAGAGGCCACCAGTTGTTATTTGAACAACAGGTACACAAATATCGATTTGTTTTTGGAAGTAGTCCCATGCCACATTCACATCATTTGTAGTGAATACACAAGTCCAATCAACATTTATTAGTAAATTGCTTAATTTTTCATAATCAGCCCAATTTAGGGGAGATGATGGTCTAGTGGTTAAGCGTTGGGCTTCAGACGAGAGGATTCTCGGTGCAAATCCCTGCCTGACCGGAAAATCACTAAGGGCCCTTGGGCAAGTTCCTTAATCCCTTAGTTGCTCCCGGTGTGTAGTGGGCGCCTCGCATGGCAGCAGCCTGACATCAGGGTGAATGTGAGGCATTGATGTTTAAAGTGCTTTGAGTGTCTGATGCAGATGGAAAAGCGTTATATAAATGCAGTCCATTTACCATCAAAACTTTTAATCGCATGATGTGTCAACACAGCTTCTTGATGACGTGGTTTGGAGGAGGATTCTCTGAAGAACATGCAAATTTTTTCTGCAGACTTTTCAAAAGGCACATGGGAAACCTGGGCCTACGTTTGATATGTTTTCCTTTTTTTTAATCCTTCTCTACTCCACTCCAATATGAAACTGTGACTGGGGATGCACCAGACAAACGTTGTTCCATTACCAGTTTCTCCACTCACATTCAGAAGCCTAATTCAGAGCTGTCAAAGGAGTTTTGTTGTCTTCCCTCATTAGTGTCCTTCCAGCATGGTCACTGCCTACTTGCCACAGATTGACTATACAGGACCATACTGTTTGTATTTATTTCATGCAAACAGTCTGCTCTGTGTCAGCCTGATCTCATCAGATCTCAGAAGCTGAGCAGTGCGGTACCTGGTTAGTACTTGGATGGGAGACCTCTTTGGTACACCAGCGGCTGTGTGTGTTTCTCCGGGTTACACTGGAGTTGTGTCAGGAAGGGCATCCAGCGTAAAACCTGTGCCAAATACGAATATGCATAATCACTGCTGTCAGACACAGTGATTCTCTGTTAACTAGACAGACAGTTCACTTATTTGAAAGCCATCATTTTATTAAGGAAGCTGTCTGATGATTGCTTAAAAAGTCAACTTGTCATGACACTGCAGCTTAATTTCTTTCTGTAATATCACTCAAATTATTGACTGTTATCTGTGATAAAACCAGGAGTCTCTGCACTTAAACAGTCCTCTTGTTGCTTGTTTTCCCTTCAATAAAGGTAAAACAGCTTCCAATTTGACCTTGTTGCTGTAGAAAGCACAAAAAGTTGAAAATAATAATAAAAAAAACCTTAATGGCAAATCCCACATTTTTGATTGCACTTGCCATCGTGTAATGCAAGTGCAGTGTTCAAAGCCAGTGGTGGCAGAGTATTTGGATTTTTCCTCTTAGAGGCAACATGTGAATGTAATATTGAAAAACAGGTGGCAGAGAGGACTGTTCTAATGAAATTAATACAAAACCAGTGACTGCCAAGAGCACTCACAGAGCATCCACTGGCAGGTGGCTCTGTGGGATTGGAGTTGGATGAGCAACATAAAGACCAGTGTTCCATTCTATGTGTGCACTCCAGCCTACCTGCCTGTGTCCTTGGGCAACACACCTCATCTGCTTTGCTCCATTCCATGCAATTGTAAATGGGTACTGGCCTTGGCTGGGAAGTACAACCCCAATTCCAATGAAGTTGAGACATTGTGTGAAATGTAAATAAAAACAGAATACAATGATTTGCAAATCCTCTTCAATCTATATTCAATTGAATACACCGCAAAGACAAGATCTTTAATGTTCAAACTGATAAACTTTATTGTTTTTGTGCAAATATTTGCGCATTTTGAAATGGATGCCTGCAACACATTTAAAAAAAAAGCTGGGACAGTGGCAACAAAAGACTGGGAAAGTTGATGAATGCTCAAAGAACACCTGTTTGGAACATTCCACAGGTAAATAGGTTAATTGGAAACAGGTGAGTGTCATGATTTGGTATAAAAAGAGCATCCCCAAAGGCTCAGCTGTTCCCAAGCAAAGATGGGGCGAGGATCACCACTTTGTGAACAACTGTGTGGAAAAATAGTCCAACAGTTTAAGAACAATGTTTCTCAACGTTCAATTGCAAGGAATTCAGGGATTCCATCATCTACAGTCCATAATATATTCAGAATTCAGAGAATCTGTAGAACTTTTTACACGTAAGCGGCAAAGCTGAAAGCCAACATTGAATGTGACCGTCGATCCCTCAGGTGGTACTGCATTAAAAACTGACATCATTGTGTCAAGGATCTTACTGCGTGGGATCAGGAACACTTCGGAAAACCATCGTCAGTTAACACAGTTTGTTGCGACATTGACAAGTGCAAGTTAAACTCTACCATGCAAAGCGAAAGCCATACATCAACAACATCCAGAATCACCACCACCTTCTCTGGCCTGAGCTCATTTGAAATGGACAGATGCAAAGTGGAAAAGTATGCTGTGGTCTGACGAGTCCACATTTCAAATTGTTTTTGGAAATCATGGATGTTATGTCCTTCAGACAAAAGAGGAAAAACACCATCCAGATTGTTACCAGCACAAAGTTCAAAAGCCAGCATCTGTGATGGTATGGGGGTGTGCTAGTGCCCTAACCCTAACTCTAACTCCTCCTGTTGACCACCAGCAGGCAGTTTTGGCACTTCACTCTCCCTTTGTTGGCTTTTTGTAAGGATCTCCTCAGCAACCAAATATGCGAGTTGTTGATCATTTCTGATTGGTTTAGGTCATGCATTTTTACCACCAATGATAAAGGGGAAGTCGTGTTTTTATTATTCCCTCCAACTGCTGCAGTGACAGAGGAGAGAATAAGAATGTGAAAGTCCCACTTGCTATGTGTTTCTGCAAAAAAACATGCAACAAAAATGACCATAATATTCAGGAAAAAGCATGTTGTAAATTATTAATCATAATTCAAATTATACTAGGCCTGTCAACACAATTTTTAAAACTGGTATATAGTTTGAAGTCCGCACTTTCAACACACATTCAGAGACTCAGACTGTGGTGTATTGGATGGTACATCCACTTAATTCAGTTATGTGAGTTTGATGCATCTCCTTGTGAGAGGATTCCAGAGGGTTAAAAATGTAACCTTAGTAGGAACGGTCTGTATAGGCCAGATTGTCACTTCATCAAAAAGTCTGAGTCCTTTCACTGCTTTACATCTGTAGTTCCTGATGGTATCCGACTGTAGTTATGTACATATAAATGCAGAGGACAGATTTTTTTGTGTGTATCTGTGCATGCACAGTGACCTCCTGTTCTTTTCTGCAGAGTGTCAAAGCAACAGCTTGAACGTCACACACTGAGACCCCCCCTGCACAGAAACTTTCATAGGTTGCTTTAAAACCATCCTAAAAAGACTAAAGATCTGGAGGAAGAAAATTGTCAAATTACAAAAATAAAATTAAAATCAGCACTGCATTTCTCACTTTTGTCAAAATTTTATTTTTTCCCTTGTTCATGGATCCCTCGCACACACAGACCCGCCTCAGGTTGGCCCTTGCTTGTTTGTGATAAACGTAATATTTGTGTCCAGGGTGTAAGCTTATTTCTGTTCAGTTGCCTGCTCTAGCTAAACTAAGCCTTGTGTTGCTGATAATGACAGCTGTGAAAGGAGTGGGGGACTGAATGAAAACCAGTGGGGGTGTTGAGAGGCTGTGGATCCAGTCAATCTGCCCTGCCAGGCCTGTATTTACCATCCGTACATGCCCTGCAGTGTCGCATCGAGCTGCACACTGCTCTGCCTCACTTGCACTGTGTTTAGCACAGTGTTTTTCCTGTGTAAGCACAGACTGTGTCTCAGTTGAGCAGCAGGATTACAAGAGCTGAAAAAACATTCTCCGCCCTTTCATTTCTATTTATTTTTTTGTCCTGTGAAATTTGCTTTTCATCTGAAGAGGAAATGAAGTGAAATGTGTTTGTTTTTGATGACTGTCCTTCATTGATCTCATACATTTTAACAAGGTACTTGAGTATGTTGAATATGACACCTCAACCAAAAAATTTGCTTTACCTTTGTTCATTACCCAGTGTTGTAGTGCTCAAGTCTGGTCTTTTGAAACAGTTTCATTTACTCTGACTCATCTACAACCCCAATTCCAATGAAGTTGGGACGTTGTGTAAAATGTAAATAACAACATAATATACAATGATTTGAAAATCCTCTTCAACCTATATTCAATTGAATACACCACAAAGACAAGACATTTAATGTTCAAACTGATAAAATGTATTGTTTTTGTGCAAATATTTGCTCATTCTGAAATGGATGCCTGCAACACATTTCAAAACAGTTGGGACGGGGCAACAAAAAACTGAGAAAGTTGATGAATGCTCAAAGAACACCTAATTGGAAGCAGGTAAGTATCATGATTAGGAGCATCCCCAAAAAGGCTCAGTCATTCACAAGCAAAGATGGGGTGAGGATCACCACTTTGTGAACAGCTGCGTGAAAAAGTAGTCTAACAGTTTAAGAACAATGTTTCTCAATGTTCAATTGCAAGAAATTTAGCGATTCCATCATCTACAGTCCATAATATAATCAGAAGATTCAGAGCATCTGGAGAACCTTCGACATGTAAGCAGCCAGGCCGAAAACCAACATTGAATGCCGGTGACCTTCGATCCCTCAGGTGGCACTGCATTAAAAACTGACATCATTGTGTAAAGATTCTTACCGCGTAGGCTCAGGCACACTTCAGAAAACCATTGTTAGTTAACACAGTTCATCGCTACATCTACAAGTGCAAGTTAAAACTCTACCACGCAAAGCAAAAGCCATACATCAACAACATCCAGAAACACCGCTGCATTCTCTGGGCCCGAGCTCATTTGAAATGGACTTACGCAAAGTGGAAAAGTGTGCTGTGGTCTGATGAGTTCATGTTTCATATTGTTTTTGGAAATCATGGACGTTTTGTCCTCCAGACAAAAGTTCAAAAAGCCAGTATCTGTGATGGTATGGGGGTTTGTTAGTGCCCATGGCATAGGCAACTTACACAGCTGTGATGGCACCATCAATGCTGAAATGTACATCCAGGTTTTGAAGCAACACATGCTGCCATCCAAGCAATGTCTTTTTCAGGGACATCCCTGCTGATTTCAGCAATACAATGCCAAGCCACATTCTGCACATGTTATAGCACTGTGGCTTTGTAGTAAAAGAGTGCGGGCACTAGACTGGCCTGCCTGCAGTCCAGACCTGTCGCCCATTGAAAATGTGAGGCGCATTATGAATCCCAAAATACGACAACGGAGACCCTAGACTGTTGAACAACTGAAGTAATACATCCACCAAGAATGGGAAAGAATTCCCCCTACAAAGCTCCAAAAATTAGTGTCCTCAGTTCCCAAACGCTTATTGAGTGTTGTTAGAAGGAAAGGTGATGTAACACAGTGGTAAACATACCACTGTCCCAGCTTTTTGAAATGTGTTGTAGGCATCCTTTTCAAAATTAGCAAATGTTTGCACAAAAACAGTAACATTTATCAGTTTGAACATTAAGTATCTTGTCTTTGTGGTGTGTTCAATTGAATATAGGTTGAAGAGGATTTGCAAATCATTTTATTCTGTCTTTATTTACATTTTACACAATGTCCCAACTTAATTGGAATTGGGGTTGTAGGAACTGAATGTAATCCTACTCAATTTTGACTTTGCCTTGGACTGGAATATGCAGGCAGATTAGTTATATACTGTAATAAACTTAATAAATTATTTCACATTGTTTTGTCTCATGTTATATTTGATAGGAGATGTGATAGTGCAGGGGTGGGCAACAAGGGCCGAGATAGTACAGGTTTTCCTTGCAACCAATCACTTCAGCAGGTGGGTTGCTGATGAGCTTCTCCCCTGAACATAAACACCTGAACATGAGGTAACTGGTAGCAAGGAAAACCTGCAGTATCTTAGCCCTTCATGGCACATGACTGCCCACCACTGCCAACATTTTCTTGAATCTGCTGTTCCCAATTATCCCAAGGATCAGTGAACAATCTGCTATTGTCAAATTTAGCCTAGTCATTCACAAAAACTTCATTTGCAGTACTCCATTCATTAATTTTTTTGCCCATATCCGAGTCCAGGTTGCAGTGGCAGTAGACCAAGTAGCTCATCCCATACTTCTTTATCCTCATCCAATTCCTCTAACTCTTCCTGGGTGATACTATCAGGCTGGTGAGGCAGGCAAGGAATACAAGGAACAGAGCTGGAGAGAAGGCACAAGGCCCATCAATCTGGCAAAGGACTAAAGCTCCCAGTGAGCTTAGATAACCCAAGGTGATGAGCAGCAAATCAGGAACAGGTGTGTGTGGAAAGCAACAGAACAAAGGCGTGGCCAGAGAGAGTGAAACACCCACCACCAAGAACAAAGAGACAGATGAGAGAAGACCCAAGCAGAAAAACCCAGCAAGAGAATAAATTCACAGAAAACCAATGAATTCAATTCAATTCAATTTTATTTATATAGAGCCAAATCACAACAAACAGTTGCCCCAGGGCGCTTTATATTGTAAGGCAAGGCCATACAATAATTACGTAAAAACCCCAATGGTCAAAACGACCCCCTGTGAGCAAGCACTTGGCGACAGTGGGAAGGAAAAACTCCCTTTTAACAGGAAGAAACCTCCAGCAGAACCAGGCTCAGGGAGGGGCAGTCTTCTGCTGGGACTGGTTGGGGCTGAGGGAGAGAACCAGGAAAAAGACATGCTGTGGAGGGGAGCAGAGATCAATCACTAATGATTAAATGCAGAGTGGTGCATACAGAGCAAAAAGAGAAATAAACACTCAGTGCATTATGGGAACCCCCCAGCAGTCTAAGTCTATAGCAGCATAACTAAGGGATGGTTCAGGGTCACCTGATCCAGCCCTAACTATAAGCTTTAGCAAAAAGGAAAGTTTTAAGCCTAATCTTAAAAGTAGAGAGGGTGTCTGTCTCCCTGATCCGAATTGGGAGCTGGTTCCACAGGAGAGGAGCCTGAAAGCTGAAGGCTCTGCCTCCCATTCTACTCTTACAAACCCTAGGAACTACAAGTAAGCCTGCAGTCTGAGAGCGAAGCGCTCTATTGGGGTGATATGGTACTATGAGGTCCCTAAGATAAGAAGGGACCTGATTATTCAAAACCTTATAAGTAAGAAGAAGAATTTTAAATTCTATTCTAGAATTAACAGGAAGCCAATGAAGAGAGGCCAATATGGGTGAGATATGCTCTCTCCTTCTAGTCCCTGTCAGTACTCTAGCTGCAGCATTTTGAATTAACTGAAGGCTTTTCAGGGAACTTTTAGGACAACCTGATAATAATGAATTACAATAGTCCAGCCTAGAGGAAATAAATGCATGAATTAGTTTTTCAGCATCACTCTGAGACAAGACCTTTCTAATTTTAGAGATATTGCGTAAATGCAAAAAAGCAGTCTTACATATTTGTTTAATATGCGCTTTGAATGATATATCCTGATCAAAAATGACTCCAAGATTTCTCACAGTATTACTGGAGGTCAGGGTAATGCCATCCAGAGTAAGGATCTGGTTAGACACCATGTTTCTAAGATTTGTGGGGCCAAGTACAATAACTTCAGTTTTATGTGAGTTTAAAATCAGGAAATTAGAGGTCATCCATGTCTTTATGTCTGTAAGACAATCCTGCAGTTTAGCTAATTGGTGTGTGTCCTCTGGCTTCATGGATAGATAAAGCTGGGTATCATCTGCATAATAATGAAAATTTAAGCAATGCTGTCTAATAATACTGCCTAAGGGAAGCATGTATAAAGTGAATAAAATTGGTCCTAGCACAGAACCTTGTGGAACTCCATAATTAACCTTAGTCTGTGAAGAAGATTCCCCATTTACATGAATATAAAAAAGGCGGTGGTATTGCTCTGTATACAAAAACAGATCTGATGTGTACAATTGTTGAAGAAATGACAATTATGAATGATGTCATAGAAATTGTAACAGTGGAACTTGTACATGAAACATCTAAGAATATTTTAATTAGTTGTGTATACAGAGCACCAGATTCTTGTGTTGTGAAATTTACAGATAAAATAATTGAATTATTCCATCAAATTAAAAACAAAACGCTTTTTATGTGTGGGGACTTTAATATTAACATAGAAAGCTCCAGCTGCCAAAGATTAAGTGATTTTGTGAATACAATGTATAGTTTGGGGTTATTCCCCTTGATAACAAAACCAACCAGAATTACATCGCAAAGTGCAACGGTAATTGATAATATATTTACAAACAGAACAGATGAAATTATCAAGAATGGGATCTTCATGACAGATATTAGCGACCATTTACCAATTTTTTCAATATTTAAATATAAAAATAGGTACAACAAAAAAACTGATATAAACTTTAAAAGAGATAAGTCAGTAAAAGCCTTAGAGGCATTAAAATATGACCTTAAAAATCAAAACTGGGAAGAAGTTTATGTCAGTGATGTTAATGTAGCATATAACTCATTTATGAAAATATTGATGAAATCATACAATAAAAATTGTAAATTAATTGAAATTAGTAAGAAAAGAGTAAATAAACCATGGCTGACAAAGGGAATAAAAAATGCTTGTGCAAAGAAAAACTATTTATACAGGTGCTTTTTAAAATCGCAAACAAAGGAATCAGAACATAAATACAAAAAATATAAAAATAAACTATTAACAATAATTAGGAAACAAAAAAAAGATTATTACAGTGAAAAACTAAATAAGAGTAAAGATAATATGAGGGTAACATGGGGAATTATAAAAAGTGTGATTGATAGTGATGGAACGAAAGAAACTATTCCAAATTACTTTGTTAAGGAAAATAAAGAGATATATGATATAAAAGAAGTTGCAAATGGGTTTAATGATTATTTTTCAAATGTAGGGTCAAGTCTGGTGGGAAATAAACCAATAATAGAAGATAAATTATGTACATTGGTAAATACGGTCAATAGTATTTTCCTGGACAATGTGGAAAAAGATGAAATAAGAAATATTGTAAAAAACTGTGTAAGCAAAAGATCAACTGACCATGAAGATTTAGACATGATGACTGTAAAAAGTATAATAGAAATTGTTATTGAACCATTTACTTATATTTGTAATCTGTCTCTGTCAACTGGGTTTTTTCCAGATGAAATGAAAATTGCTAAGGTAGTCCCATTATATAAAAATGGAGACAAACATAATTTTTCTAATTACAGGCCAGTATCATTGCTTCCACAGTTTTCTAAAATTATGGAAAAAGTTTTTGTAATAAGATTGGATAAATTTATTGAGAAACATCATATTTTAAATAATGCTCAGTATGGATTCAGAACAAAACATTCGACAGCTATGGCAATTATGGAACTAATAGAGAAAATATCAACAACAATAGATAATAAGGATTATTTTGTAAGTATTTTTATTGACCTGAAAAAGGCTTTTGATGTTATAGACCACTCAAGATTGCTCCACAAGTTACAACAATATGGAATAAGAGGTGTTGCACATCAGTGGGTAAAAAGCTACTTAGAAAATAGAAAACAGTTTGTTCAGATAAATAATACCAAATCAGAATTGTGTAACATTATTTATGGAGTACCATAAGGATCGGTACTTGGACCCAAACTGTTTATTTTGTATATCAATGATTTTGTGAATGTATCCAATGTGCTTGGCAGCATTTTATTTGCTGATGATACAACGCTGTTTTACTCTGGATCAGATATACAGGAAGTAGCACAAGTGATAAATACAGAGTTGGAAAAAGTTAAACATTGGTTTGATATAAACAGATTGTCACTAAATATTAATAAGACAAATTTCATATTGTTTAATGATAGAGCGAAAGAAAATAATGTGTCATTACAAATAGATGGAATGGATATACAAAGGGTAAAAGAAATGAAATTTTTAGGAGTCATGATTGATGAAGATCTTACATGGAAGTCACACATAAATTACATAAAAGGAAAAATAGCGAAAGCCATTGCTGTTTTGCATAAAGTAAAATATTCATTAAATAGTTATGGTTTATTAACATTGTACAATTCATTGATTGTCCCATATTTAACTTACTGTGTAGAAATCTGGGGATCAACATATACAACCTATATACAACCTTTATTTATTTTGCAGAAAAGAGCTTTAAAAGTGATTAGTAACAGTGGTTTTAGAGATCCATCTAATCCATTGTTTATTAAGTATAGGGTACTTAAATTTCATGATTTAGTTGATTTGAAAATATTACAAACGATGTACCAAGTTAATAAAAATACTTTACCAACAAACATTCAAAATATGTTTGAAAAAAGAGTAAGTAGTTATAAATTGAAAGGAATAGAAGTCTTTAAAAAACCAAGATTTAGAACCAAAGTAAAGGAAAGGAGTATTGCAGTAAATGGTGTCAAATTATCAATCTTAATAAAAGAAATTAAAGAATTAAGGGCACTTAAATTATTTAAAAAACATATTAAATTAGATGTATTAAGTAAGTATGAAACTATGAAGTAAGTCAGTGGGCTGCAAGAAAGTCAAAAAAAAAAAAAGTAAACTGTTAATAATGTTTGGAGTGTCTTAAGTTTAAATATAACCTGTCAGTGATGTAATCTATTAATTAATGGTCATAATTATGAAATGGGTCAGTGGTATGTGACAAGTTAAAGAAATGCAATCTGTTAAATAATGTTGACTATGATGCTGTATATTGAAAGATTGTATTGTTAAAAGGGGCAGAAATCATAAGACTTGTTCTTCTTTCTGCTCCTTTTCATTCTGGTATTGTGGTGCTTTTGTTTTTTGCTTTTCTGTTTTTCTTTTAAATGAATGAAATAAATATTAAAAAGAAAGAAAGAAAAAGAACAAATTGTAATCTATTAGATGAATATGATTCAAACCACCGCAGCACAGTGCCTTTAATACCTATGGCATGCTCTAATCTCTGTAATAAAATTTTATGGTCAACAGTATCAAAAGCAGCACTGAGGTCTAACAGAACAAGCACAGAGATGAGTCCACTGTCTGAGGCCATAAGAAGATCATTTGTAACCTTCACTAATGCTGTTTCTGTACTATGATGAATTCTAAAACCTGACTGAAACTCTTCAAATAGACCATTCCTCTGCAGATGATCAGTTAGTTGTTTTACAACTACCCTTTCAAGAATTTTTGAGAAAAGGAAGGTTGGAGATTGGCCTATAATTAGCTAAGATAGCTGGGTCAAGTGATGGCTTTTTAAGTAATGGTTTAATTACTGCCACCTTAAAAGCCTGTGGTACATAGCCAACTAATAAAGATAGATTGATCATATTTAAGATCGAAGCATTAAATAATGGTAGGGCTTCCTTGAGCAGCCTGGTAGGAATGGGGTCCAATAGACATGCTGATGGTTTGGATGAAGTAACTAATGAAAATAACTCAGACAGAACAATCTGAGAGAAAGAGTCTAACCAAATACCGGCATCACTGAAAGCAGCCAAAGATAACGATAGGTCTTTGGGATGGTTATGAGTAATTTTTTCTCTAATAGTTAAAATTTTATTAGCAAAGAAAGTCATGAAGTCATTACTAGTTTAAGTTAAAGGAATACTCGGCTCAATAGAGCTCTGACTCTTTGTCAGCCTGGCTACAGTGCTGAAAAGAAAGCTGGGGTTGTTCTTATTTTCTTCAATTAGTGATGAGTAGTAAGATGTCCTAGCTTTACGGAGGGCTTTTTTATAGAGCAACAGACTCTTTTTCCAGGCTAAGTGAAGATCTTCTAAATTAGTGAGACGCCATTTCCTCTCCAACTTACGGGTTATCTGCTTTAAGCTGCGAGTTTGTGAGTTATACCACGGAGTCAGGCACTTCTGATTTAAAGCTCTCTTTTTCAGAGGAGCTACAGCATCCAAAGTTGTCTTCAATGAGGATGTAAAACTATTGACGAGATACTCTATCTCACTTACAGAGTTTAGGTAGCTACTCTGCACTGTGTTGTATATGGCATTAGAGAACATAAAGAAGGAAACATATCCTTAAACCTAGTTACAGTGCTTTCTGAAAGACTTCTAGTGTAATGAAACTTATTCCCCACTGCTGGGTAGTCCATCAGAGTAAATGTAAATGTTATTAAGAAATGATCAGACAGAAGGGAGTTTTCAGGGAATACTGTTAAGTCTTCAATTTCCATACCATAAGTCAGAACAAGATCTAAGGTATGATTAAAGTGGTGGGTGGACTCATTTACATTTTGAGCAAAGCCAATTGAGTCTAATAATAGATTAAATGCAGTGTTGAGGCTGTCATTCTCAGCATCTGTGTGGATGTTAAAATCACCCACTATAATTATCTTATCTGAGCTAAGCACTAAGTCAGACAAAAGTTCTGAAAATTCACAGAGAAACTCACAGTAATGACCAGGAGGACGATAGATAACAACAAATAAAACTGGTTTTTGGGACTTCCAGTTTGGATGGACAAGACTAAGAGTCAAGCTTTCAAATGAATTAAAGCTCTGTCTGGGTTTTTGAATAATTAATAAGATGGAATGGAAGATTGCTGCTAATCCTCCGCCTCGCTATGAGTGTTCTGGCAGTTAGTGTGACTCGGGGATGTTGACTCATTTAAACTAACATATTCATCCTGCTGTAACCAGGTTTCTGTAAGGCAGAATAAATCAATATGTTGATCAATTATTGTATCATTTACTAACAGGGACTTAGAAGAGAGAGACCTAATGTTTAATAGACCACATTTAACTGTTTTAGTCT
This sequence comes from Thalassophryne amazonica, assembly GCF_902500255.1. Lineage (NCBI taxonomy): Eukaryota > Metazoa > Chordata > Actinopteri > Batrachoidiformes > Batrachoididae > Thalassophryne > Thalassophryne amazonica. Next base: position 29,331,410 of record NC_047109.1, read on the forward strand.
GTGGTGCAGTTGAAGGTGCTATATTATTTTTTCTTTTTGAACTTTTATGCTTAAATAGATTTTTGCTGGTTATTGGTAGTCTGGGAGCAGGCACCGTCTCTACGGGGATGGGGTAATGAGGGGATGGCAGGGGGAGAGAAGCTGCAGAGAGGTGTGTAAGACTACAACTCTGCTTCCTGGTCCCAACCCTGGATAGTCACAGTTTGGAGGATTTAAGAAAATTGGCCAGATTTCTAGAAATGAGAGCTGCTCCATCCAAAGTGGGATGGATGCTGTCTCTCCTAACAAGACCAGGTTTTCCCCAGAAGCTTTGCCAATTATCTATGAAGCCTACCTCATTTTTTGGACACCACTCAGACAGCCAGCAATTCAAGGAGAACATGCGGCTAAACATGTCACTCCCGGTCTGATTGGGGAGGGGCCCAGAGAAAACTACAGAGTCCGACATTGTTTTTGCAAAGTTACACACCGATTCAATGTTAATTTTAGTGACTGAATTTTAGTGAATGAATCAGAAAATAACAAAATAGACCAGAAAATAAAAACAGACAACAAGACAAAATCTCAAACCCTGACAGATACGAGTTGTTCCCAAGCCAGTTGGGAGATATAATCCCTCCAGCATGTCCAGGGTCTTTCCCAGGGCCTTCTCCCAGTTGGACATGTCTGGAAGACCTCTCAAGGGAGACAAACGGGGGCTTGCTCACCAGAAGGGCCGAACCGCCTAAGCTGGCTCCTTTCAATGTAAAGAAGCAGAGTCTTTACTCCGAGTCTCTCCTGGATAGTCAAGCTTTGCACTCTGTCTTGGAGTGAAAGCCCAGATACCCAACAGAGGAATTTAATTTCTGCTGGTTGTATCTGCAGGTGGCTTAGTGGTTAGCACTGTTGCCTCACAGCAAGAAGGTCATGGGTTAGATTCCCACCTGTGGCCTTTCTGTGTGGAGTTTGCATGCTCTCGCAGTGTTTGTGTGGGTTCTCGCCAGGTGCTACGGCCTCCTCCCACATCCAAAAACATGCAGGTTAGGTGGACTGGAAACTTTAAATTGTCTGTAGGTGAGCATGCAGGTGTGAATGTGTTTGTTTGTCTATATGTGGTCCTGTGAGAGACTGGCATCCTGTCCAGGGTGTACCCCGTCTCACGCCCTATGACTGCTGGGATAGGCTCCAGCCCCCCAGTGACCCTTATTTCGAGTCAGTGGTTAAAGATGAGTGCAACTTTGTTCTGTCATTCATTACCCAAAGTTCATGACCATAAGTGAGGATAAGAGCATAAATCGACTGCCCTTTTTTGCCAAGGAGAGGTTTCCTCATATTGTTTTTGTGGATGATACTTTCATCTTTGCTGAATCAAAACAAACAAAAAAAACGTTTAGTGAGGGATCAGAGTATCTTAGTTCATGGTGGTCCTGGATCAAGACTAAGGTCCAGGCTTTCAGGGACTTTCTGGTCTCAGCCATCAGAAGTGTCTGTATGCAGTGAGTTTGTAGGTGTTTGTTTCAGTGTGGGTGATAACTTTTGTCCCATCGACTGCAAACAGTGTGTCTGGAGGGCTTCCTCATCTGAACGATGTTATGTGATTTTATAATTAGCTTGAGGTGAAGGTGTGTAGAATCAGTGCATCAGTGAAGGAGTCTGAGCTGGTTCCATATCTCTGTGTAAATATTTGATATTTCATGATGAGACACCCAAAAGTAAGAGTTGACTACTGTATTGCACAAGATTATGCCATTTAAAAATAAATAAATGAGATCAACAAGTGTTTAATTACAAAAGTTCTGGTGTGAAGAGTGGAGAAACCAGGCCTTGGTTGAAGTTGAGGCATGGGCAGAGAAGCATGAGTGTGACTGTGTCCCAATTCAAGGTTTGTACCCTACAAAGTGTCGTGTCCCAGAAAACTCTTCAGGCTTCACAACGCTTCAGACACAGCAGAGGCCAGAAACAAACTGTTCTGGAACCCACGGAGCCTTTTGCTGTTGCATTGTTTCCCTGCCCCTACCTCTTGTTGCTTGGCAACGCTGACAGTGCTGCCAACTTGGTGACTTTCTCCCTAAATCTGGTGACTCTTAATTACTTTTTTTTTCTCTCAAAAGCGACTAGTGACAAATCTGGCTCCTTTTCCTGGCATCATTGGAGACTTTTCTGGTGTTTGGCAACTCAAAATTGAAAGCACGTATTAATCTGTCAGTCTCTGTTCTCACCAAGAGGCAGTGGGTGCGCACCGCACTGCACCACAGCAGTCATAAGCGGCCCGTACACAGTGTGCTCCGCCCGCAGTAGCTGCAAAGCACAGAGCGGACGGAGAGCTACACTGCTCTGCATTCAAAGTGCAAATGAATCACGCACGCACAATGCCACTGCAGCTGTTTCCACCCTGTTTTAGAAGGGATCTAAAACAACAAAAAATGGTTTCTTTCCTAAATGCTGATGCAATGATCTGATCACTGAATGGCAAACCAACTTACCTTGTTTGCTGCGCTGTGTGCCTAATTAATCTCCATGACTTTGAGAAGCCCTGGCCTTGAGAAGTTATTATTTTATTTTGAGAAGTCAGGGCCAATTTTAATGGCAAAATAAACAAACCAAGAATCAAGTTTATTTGTAGTTCTAAATATTATTAAGGTGATTTATTCACTTTTTTTTTTGTCTCTCCCACGAAATTATTTTTCCTATAGCACCTGTTATGACATTATACTATGCAGATGATATGCAAATTAGACAATGGCACCATTTAGTGAATTTTAGGACAGCCAATAGTTACTTTTCTTACTGAGAAGCTGGCAACACTGCATTGACAGCTGCATGCAACAATCTAGCATAGTGGGCATGACCTGCACTTTGGTAATCATTTTTCAGTAATTATTTATGCCCTATTTACAAATAGTACTTATTTACAATTGTACATAAGGAGCAGAAACTGTTTGTTTTTTTTTATTTACCAACTGTTTTGAAAAAATGAATAAAACATCATGCAATGACTCACTGATTGTTTGGGCTGCAAAGATATACCTACCTGATGTATCTACCCTTGGTTTGTTGCGGAAGGAAGGCTGCAAACTTTGGCCTCATTGGAAGTAACATTTGTAATGGAACAGCCTCGCCACACCAACAGTTACACTAAAAAAATACATTGCTCAGAGAACATAATAAAATCATGTAAGGTATTTCCACCCAACTAAAATGTGTTAACTTACCCAGAAACAATTTTGATGAGTGACCTAAGTGTAAATTTGTTGGGCCAACATGATGAATGAGAGTTACTGTTACCTAATTACAATGGCTCAGGCCAGCTAGATTTGAAAAGGTAAATGTAGATGTAAATATAAATTTGTTGGGTCAACATGATGAATTTGTGTTACTCTTACTCAATTACCATGGTTCAGGCCAACTAGATTTGTAAGGGTAAATATAAAAAAAAATAAACACTAGGTCCCTTTGGCTGCTCCCTTGTTTGCACTCAGGGATGCCACAGCAAATCTGAGGTGAATCTGCATGTTGAACTGGCACAGGTTTTACACCAGATGTCCTTTCTGATGCAAATCCACCTTACATGCAGAAATGTGGCAGGGGTGGGGTTTGAACCAGGAACCTTCCATACTGAAACCAAGTGCACTCACCATATAATACACTGATGTAATATCCTTGGGCTATTCAAACTTGTTTGATATGATTATGAGTTACTTAATTTATTGGGATAGTCACAACTACATTTAAAATGGTACAGTTACGTGTCAACTTAACTTTGCTGTGTTGGATCAGCACAATTTAAGCAGATCCACCTTGGCGACACCGAGCGCAAACAAGTGAGCAGCCAAAGGGGCTTACTGTTTGGTTTTTTTTTGTTTTTTTTTTGCTATATTTACTTTTACAAATCTAGGTGGCTTTAACCATGGTAGAAAAGTAATAATAACACAAATTCATCATGTTGACCCAACAAATTTATATTTAGGCCACTCAGCAAAATTGTTTCTGGCTATGTTAATGCATTTTACTTGGGTGGAAATACCTTCCATAATTTTATTATGTTCACTGAGCAAGTTAGATTTTAAGTTGTTACATGTTATGTTAAAACTACATGATTTGAATAAGTTTGCCCATAAATCTGACTTTATATTGTAGAAGCTACATGTTAGACTTAGGATCATGTAACACAAAAAAAAACAACACCCATGTTGTTTTTTTTTTGTGTGTGTGTGTGTTTTTTTTTAGTGTACAGCATTTGAAGCATATAGCCACTCAAATGGGACACTGCCAGTGTTTCCCAATGCTGCTCGTTAGGACATAAAGTACTGCACATTTTCTATTCTGTTAGAGCAGGTAGAAAAGGAAAATCCACAGTAATTTGGTCCTGAGGATCAGGAATGGGAAATGCTGCATATAAGGATTGCCATGGAACCAGGGACCAAGTAGCCAGGTGGCGTGTCAATGCAGCTGATTGGCGCTGAGATTTGAGTTCAACAAAAGCAAAGATTATTCAAGGTAAAAAAACAAAACAAACAGCTATATATCACTGACAGCACTTTGTAGATCTTAAAATCTCACTATCAAATCACATTTTCTAGGTCAGCATGTGCAGACAGGTCAAAGAAAGATTTTATATTGGCAGCAGCAAACCTATGGGAATCTTGCAATACTAACAGGCAATGCTTTGGAACCAGGGTTTGTCTTGAGGCACTGATGATGTCACCAAGGTGATGCCATTGTGTCCATGACTAATGGCACAGCAATGTTGTCAGCATTCCTGACCTCAATTCCATACAGCAATGAAGGGAAAAGTTAACCAAATATGTTCACATATGTGCCCAGGCACGATCATGCATTCAGAAGTGTGCGTGTCATATGCAGACCTAAGCGGTGCACGATGCACAGTCACTGGACTTGAAATCTACTGGAGTAAAGATTGTTTATGAACTGCCAAGAGTAATTAATCTCTGTTCCCAGTGAAAATTAATCGGATTAAATATTTCTGTAGCCCAGTGAATCTGTAATTTGCAGGCGAAGATTCTGCTTGCTCCGTTTGTGGCCTGTGTTTTTCCAGACAAACCCTTCAGCCCACCTGACCAGGCTCATAGTCTGACTGTTGATTGAGATGTCACTTGCAGAGACTGATTTGTTGGTATGTGAGTGTCAGCTGTGTGTTTTTGGCCTCGGGTAAAACACATGTTCACATGGTGATTTGACCTTTTCTGATGTGTTGAATGGGAAAGTGTGTCCAAACTTTTGAACCAAGTTCTTTGCAAGAACTTGGTCCAAGTTTTTCAGGTTCTGAGAGGTCCTGTAGGGTGGTATGGTTATGACACTTGAACACTAACCACCAGTGGAACATGTCACCCTCTGCTATACGTACTATTCCTGACCAAGCACTTTTGTAATCACAGCTCAACACTGATTTATTCCAAATGGCACAAAACTGCAGAATTTTTGTTTTTAATGTGCCTCTTCTGATTTACTGCATGTTATGCTCTCTTTTTTTTTATTTTACTGGAAAGCACACTGGTCACATTTTGGTTGTTGTAAAGGGATATATAAATAATTGATTGATGAATTAATTCATGTTGGTCCCCAGGGACCCCCTAACCTGCATTTCCCATCTCTCCCTGCTCTGCCTTAAGCTGATTAGCTCCTTTGGGTATCTCTTAGCTTGTGATCGGTTGAGGTCACCTGACTGAATTAATCTTCCCCCCAGTCAAGAAAAATCCATGGAAATTTAGGCTTGGTAAAACATTTTTTTCACTGACTTTTATATAAATATAATGCATTTTGTTTTGCAATGAAAAGCAAAGACAGATGCTAAATCACTGTGTAGGCCTATTCACAATAATTTGAAAAAAATCGAATAGGTTATTTTGATCATTAACAAGTAACATACTGCACAGGACAGTGGGGATAGAAACAGGTGGACAGTTGCAATTTGCTTTGTTTCTCAGATCATGTAAAATGAACAGTGATGAAACTCACAGACATCATACATAAAGACAACAGTGGTATCATCTGCCAAGCATTCGTACGGACAGATTTGTACTTAAAACATTTGCAAACATTTCGAAGTATGGGTTTTATTAACTTGAGCATGGACTTAGAAATGTGTCGAATCTCTGTTCGTGCATATGCACAGGATCTAGACTTAGGACAGGAAAACTGCAAGAGCATGTTATTTCCAGAAATATTCTTTATTTCCTCAAATATGTACACAATCAGTAATTATAATGTTATTATAATATTTTAAATTAAAAGTGAGCCAACATTATTTTTGCTGCTCAAATTTCAATAGGAAAGATTTCATCTTAAAGTAGACCTGCATTGAAATAAATGTGGTCGGATCTCAGAAAGAAATAGCTGATATGTATTTATAAGACCCTTATGAATGCAGTAAAGTAAATCTGCAAGCCCAAATTTGTAATTCAGCGGAGAAATCTTCGTTTAAAAAAGACAAATTTGCACCTAAAATTTGGCCCTCAGAGAAAACTGTTTGTACATCCGGGTCATTGCAGTGACGTCCGGCAGAAGACGGGGCGCTCGCGCCTTCAGTCCAATCCCGCATTGAAATTAATTTTATCTGTTAGTAATGTTATTGTTATACACATCCTGGTTTCAACATCCAAAAGTAAGCTGTAATGAATGTAATGAATGATACAGCTCTGCATGCTCACATCAGCGGCGACATCAACAGCGGGCGACGTTCTTCCCCGACGCCTTGCTCTCTGCCTCCGATGCGCTTACCGAGTCTCTGGGCTCGGTAAACGCCGAAGCGGGCCACTCACACCCCCGTGTCTGCTGTGCAGCCGGCACCACCTCTCTGTCTACTGAATGGAGGTGCAGCCAACTTGGCACAAGTCCAGAGACTGCGCTCACCGTTTTGATGTGGAGCGCCCTGTGACACCTGTTGCTCGCAAGGGCAGACTTCTTGCGGCAAAATCCGCAGCGCTGCACGTCTCGGTAATCAGAGCCGCAGAGCTCTGTGGCCACTAAGAGAGGTTTATATCTTTTTAAGGACTTGAATTCTTTGCGGGTCCCACCTCCGTACCCTGCGACGGTAACATCGGAGGCGAAAGACAGTAGATTTTCAATGCGACACCACTCAATCAAACGGGCGTATGAAAAAGTCCCCCAAAATAATTTTCAAGCACAAATAAAAGAAATGTGTACTCACCAAACGTGCTGCAAGACCATGTGAAGTTTTAAAATAGTAGATCCTTCCGTATAAGACAAGAAAAAGGTGCAGATGCAAACTGATGTAAATCCACAGTTGGTGCGCGCAATGCATGCTGGGATAGGGTCTTTTCCCTGACGTCTCGGCAGTGTCCCGGATGTGATGACAGTTTTGCGGAGGGCTTGCAGATTTACTTTACTACATTCAGAAGGATCTTATGTGTAAATATAAGTCATTTTTTGGTCCAAAGATCTGACTGCATTTATTTCAATGCAGGTCTACTTTAATGAAGATGAAGCCCTTGATGTTAAATGAATGCAAATGATTCTGGGAAAAAAGTAACACTCAGTAATTCTCTATTCAGTTAATTGCAACATTGTATACTACCTGTTGTTTTAAGCATGTTAAACCTTCTTACAGTGCAGCAGTTAACTGAAACAATCCTTCACATGGTGATGCAAACACCAACTTCGGCACAAATTCTCCTTAGACATTACTCTTGAAAAACAGACTGGCCACTTGAATTTTCAATAGGCAGCCAGGTTTAGGTTGAATGAATAGGATTAATTTGTGGAATAGTTTTGACTGTGTTGAATGCTTGGTTTCCAAAGTAAAGGTCAAACAGTGTCAACGTCCATTCCATTCTATGACATGTGACATATGTCACCCCATAACGTGATAATTAAGCATGACACATGGTGCAAACTATTCCTTTTTTAAAACCTTCTTAAGTCAACCAATAATTTGGATCACTTTTTAGTAAAATTGAAGCATCTTTGACTTTTGACCCCTGTGCAAAGTGAAATTGGCCTTTGTCTCCATTATTGTTGTTTTTACCCCATAACTCTATAACATTCAGTCATAGTCCAAACTATACCTTTTGGAATGTTTATGGTAAGACAAATAATGTGGTCTTGCTTTCAACATGATTGGAGCATTTTCAATTTTTGACCCCTGTGTAATTCTTCAATTGACCCCTACGTGGCCACCTATTGAAAATTCAAGAGGCCAGTCCATTTTTTCAAAAGAGTAATGTCTAAGGAATTTTTATGCTGAATTTGGTGCTTGCATCACCATTTGAAGGATTGCTCTGTAAATATTCTCTTATCTGCTGCACTATTACAGCTTGTTGAAATTATGTCTTTAAGTGATTTTGATGTCTAAATTTCAAAACACCATGGCATCATTTATTGAAAAGAGTTAAGTTTTGTTTTCTGTTTTTTTTTTTTTTTTTAGTGTATTTGACATAGAATAAGCATTTTTTATGTTTGCTAATTACTACTATAAATGTCATGACAGAATTATACTTGCCTTTTTGAGGGTATATATTCTAAATGAGATCATTAAATGTGTAATGTGAGCTCTGCTATGGCACTGCCAAGTCCAGTGTTTTCAGATCAGTGGTAATGCTGACAGGAGGGTTCAGACAAATGGAGCCTGGGCTGCTTAGGTTAAAAATGTTGATACAGATCTAACCAAAATTACCATTATGTCAGTTATACCAGTCCACGGAATGCATCGAGCAACAAAGGCATTAAACAAATCAGATTAGATTTCTTTACTTACTGTCAGTATTGTGAGTACATTATGTTTTAGAACAGTGAGGGGAAGTGGAAATAAAATGGGTTTTCTTGTTTGATGCAGTTATTTCACTCCTGTTGGGCACCCTCTGCGAGCACACCACCAACCATTCGGCGCAATGTCTTACGGATCCATCGATGGAAGCTCCTTTGGCAGCCGGAATCCGTTTGGACGTCCTACGAGACAGGGCTACCAGCCAGTAGGTAAAGACAATGCTCCATTTATTCCTAAATTTAAAGTGGTGCTGAATTCAAGGCTTCAGCATGAGACATCAGCATAACTGTCAAAAAAAAAAAAAAAAAAAAAAAAAAAAGAATTCACCCAATACAGTCCAGCCCATCACCAATAGATTCATCACAAAATATATTATGTTGCTGCTGCCTTCACTGCTGATATTGACTGTAAGGGCCCCTTCACACATAACACGATTGAAGCCAGTGAATGCAATACGCTTCCGTATGAACATACCTTGACAGTTACAAGGATGGATATATTCAAAACTCTATTTGTTATAGATTTTCTTAGGACTACAATTCCTAGGTTACACGGAAAGGACATAAAGGGCTTCAGAGTTTTCTTTTAAAATCTACCATCAGCCTACCCTGAGCAAACGAGAACTGTTAAGCCCCATCACACATAGGAAGAATATGCCAGAGTCATGGCCAACATGACAAATATTGCCATGATCCGATGCAGTTGGGAGGAAAAGAGGCATCCTCAGCAGTGTCGGAGTGCAGACAGACTGCCTCGTCCACACCTGTCAGATCGCATCCAGAGCGTATGTAGACAACAAAGATTGCTGTCAGACGGTCATAAAAGGCACTGCAGACTGCCCGATCTCTAAATGTCTGGATGGCAAACACGGACCGGAGCGCTGTGTTCCTCACACGCACATGCTCGCAAGTGTGCAGTGTGTGTGTGTGTGTGTGTGTGTGTGTGTGTGTGTGTGGCTGCAATTATCACCCGACGTGTGTGTGTGCATGTACAATGCTGCATGGGCCACTAAGCGCACATGCAGGGTGCACTGGACAGCTTCACTCAAAGTTTGCTGGCAGTTGGGCCATGCAGTCCCTTAGAAGGAACGCTATTTCCCAGGAATTTTCTTTTTTCTTGTTTATCCGCTTACGGAGCACAACACAACTCTGGACACCACAGTGGTTAGATTATCACATGGAATTAATTGGTTTCTTTTTGGTGAGGGGATTTTAACCACAGGTGGCTGTCCCGGCTTCATGTCCAGGTGCGCTCCTGGACTGCTGTTGGAGGTGAGATTCAAGTTTATTAATGGTGTAACAGCCTGGCACATATTCCATGTCATATCTCCTACAGAGTTAGAACGTGATCATTTATTACAGTGTGAGATCCGTTCAGCTCTAAGCCTCACGCATGCAATGATCTGCTCGTGTTATGATGGAGACAATGGTTCACAATATTGACGTCGCCCATGGGAAGGAATAGACAAATATCTGTACTGTAAGGTCAGATATTTGGTATCTGTAAGGTCAGAACAGGCTGTGGATAGAACAGCCTGTTCAGATTTGCGGCGGCATGCGCACAGTAGCACACGGAGCTTTCGGTTCACATTCACTGTAGATGATAATAATTCATAATTATTATCGTGATGAAGTGTGCCACATACATTTCAGCAGTTCATTTCAGCATTTCAACAGTTCCTTGGTGCTCCGGGGGTGGGGGGGCATTATTATATGTGGCACATACAGGTCATACCGGCAGGCTTTGCGGTGCCAAATCCATCTCAGGTTCCCTCATATGCGCTCAAATCATTTCGGATCCCATTTTGCTGCCATTGGAATATGTAAATTGTGTCCCATCTTGACCATGCCCGGAGAGTTTTGAACATGTGTATCATGTGGCCGATGTTGACGAACTGTGTCAACTTCCACAGATGGCTGTCAGAATGTTTTGGAACTGAAACACTTTTCAGATGTGTGCCGATTCATAATTTGACTCCATTGTGGGTGATTCCGGCTATGTGTGACGGGGGTATTAAGGAAGCGAGAGGGTGATATCATATTTATTGGATGACTAGGGAATGTTCATACATTTAACTGTTAAAATAGTCATTAAAAACTATTTTTCTTCCTCTTATTATATCCCCTCCCCCCCCAAAAAAACAAAACAAACCAACCCAATAAAAAAACTAGGCAGTTATTTCAGAATCACATTATCTGTGTGTGAAAACTATAATTGTAACTCTTCCTAAACTGGTGGACCTGCAATGGTACACAAATGACAGCACACCATACAAAAAAACTGCCTTGTTTGCCTGTACAGAAATTCAAGTTTGTTAAATCATACATTTTCTCAAAAAAAAAAGAAAAAAAAAGACTACCATTAAGGTGTCATACATGTAAGCAAATGTTATGGCAGAGTGTGGTCTGAGGAGGTCCTTCTTCAGTATTCCATCCACTCTGGTGCAATCCAGCATATTCAGTTGGCAAAGGTCCTACAGCATGGTGCTACCACCAGAGATGGTACAATCTTCACAGCATGGTGCTACCACCAGCATGGTGCTACCACCAGCATGGTGCTACCACCACTACGCTAAACAGCTGGTACAATCTTCACTCCTCCAATCATATGTCATTGTGGACACAAAACACAGCTTTTTGTTTCATATGACCATAAAGCTTTCCTTCAGAAGTACTTTTTCTTTGTTCTAATGGTCAGCTGTGTAACTTATTTGGAAAGGAAGATGTTGATTTTAGAACAGGAGCTTTTTTCTTGGACAGCAGCCTCTGGTGATGTACGCAGTGACAGTGGTGTTCCAGCAGCTTTAGGGGTCTTGGAAAGCCTGTGCTTCCCTGATTCCTGGGTTGTTCCTTAACCACTTGAACCATTTTCTCTCAGTTCAGATTTACAGTTTTTTTTTTTTTGTCTTCTTCCAGACTTTAGCTAAATGTTTTACCTCCAAAAGGGTGTCGATAAAATGCATACGCCCTTACACAGAACTGTTTCAACAGTCAAGAGGCATTCCTGATGTGCAAATCTATGATCCTCTTTCAAAGATATGCAGTGAGTTTCTTGGTTTTTGTGCTGTGTTGGTAAATCTAATAAGTACTGTTGAAGAAATTATTTCTATGTTAGCCAGAGGAGCTACTGGCTGCAGTCAGTTATGAACCATATCCATATCTGATAATTCATGTTTTTGTACATGTAAGCTTATGCGTGTTCACAGTGTTTTGATTCCAAAAGCTTTTATCGATAATTTGTTTCTTAAGATCATCCAACTTTTTGTTTAAAGCCAACACAACTTCCTATGTTAATTATTCTGTCACCCCAAACCAAAGCAGAGAACATGGCATCCCTAAAGAGAACAAGATATTGAGCACAATGTATAATTTTGGACAAACATGACTGCTCCTTTTATGACTTCATCATGACACTACTTATACCAATCAACTGCTAATATTTTGCTGATAAACATAAACTTCAGATCATTTCTCTAGCCCTATTGGTTGCAGTGATATAGTAGAAAATATGACCTTTGTCCAGTCTTCTCCAAAAGGTAATCATGTTGTGATATCTGCCCAAGTCATAGTCTCTCCAAGTTTTGTGAAAATCACTCAAGATATTTTATTTTATTTTTATTTTTTAGTTGTTCAAAAAACACACACACAGAGGACTGGTTACAGTACCCTACTTTGCTCAAAGAAATCAGTCAAAGGGTGAAACCATCATGGCATGCCATGACAAATTCTTCTTCACGTTTTGAGCACTCTCTATTATTAGTGCCATCTTTTGGGCAATTCTACGGCAATTCTACAGCAACGGAATTATTGTCGTGGTTAGATGCCATATGTCCAGATTTTGCTGCTGTTGTAATTCCGTTACCATAGACTTGCCCATTTGGAAATCGGTGGATTGACACAGCCCAGAAAGTTTCATGTGCTATGACATTTACAGCTATTTCTCTATTTTGACTCTTTGCAAAGCATGGATAGCTGTTCCATTGCTACATTGCTGTTTGTGATTGAATAAAATTGCCTCACCAGGCAGACAATGGAAGACTGCCAATAAAACTGACTTCTTTGTTTGGGCAGATGACAAAAGTGGAGCTGTTGTTGTGTGTAACCTCTGTCTACAGACTAATTGTGACTCAGCTCAGTCGGCCCTCCATATTAAAAACAAACAAAAAACAGATACTGGAAGGAATAGACACTGTGGACAGAGAATTTCAGCCAACAGTGAGCGAAAAACAATCTGTTTCAAAGAGATTTGCTCAGAAGAGGCACATGTCACAACTAAAAGTTCTCATAAATATGATGGTGTATTCCAGTTTTCCCGTATTTGCGCTTTGTGCAGTGTTTGAAGTTATGCTCATTTTAAAATGCAATTTAAAATAATAATATTAAACAGCAGTGGCATAGAGGAGGGTTTTCTTAAAATGAAGACCTGTGAGTTCAGCTACAATTTGCCAGAAGGTACATCTGAGATACAAGCCTAGATTTGGTGTTTTGATGAAAGACAGTGCTTCTCTGTTCCACTTCATCATGAAGCTGTGTAACTGGTGATACAAAATGTACAACATGCATGATTCACAGTTTCTCCAATCACAGCCACAGAAGCCAATAACTTCTTCTCGGTTGTCTGGGTCTCTTGGTGGCTTTCCTCACTCTTCTCTTTTGTGCACAGTCACTGAGTTATTGAGAACTGTCTGCTCTACGCAGATTTACCACAGAGTGCCAGACTGTTTGTATTTCTCTGTAATTGATGTAAATAAAGTCTAATATATATTCAGTGACTTTGAAATGTTCATGTATCCATCCCCTGACTTGTCTGAAGAAAACTGGCAATAAAACTGGTTATTATTGTTGTTATACCAAAGGGGCTCATTACTTATGCAAGCCATCACTTTGGCTTTTATAGTTTTAATTACTTTATATCAAGTTGTAGAGGTTTGCATTGAGTTTAAGGAAGGCAATTTCAGAAAATTTGATATTGAGAAACCTGATTTACATTTTGAATTTGAAATGGAATAACCAAAGGAAAATGTGTGAAACACCAAGGGGCCCAGTACGTTTGGAGGGCATTGTAAGTAATGATTTGTGTATATATATATATATATATACAGTGAGGAAAATAAGTATTTGAACACCATGCGAATTTGTAAGTTCTCCCACTTAGAAATCATGGAGGGGTCTGAAATTTTCATCTTAGGTGCATGTCCACTGTGAGAGACATAATCAAAAATAAAATAAAATAAAATCCAGAAATCACAATGTATGATTTTTTTTAATAATTTATTTGTATGTTATTGCTGAAAATAAGTATTTGAACACCTGTGAAAATCAGTGTTAATATTTGGTACAGTAGCCTTTGTTTACAATTATAGAGATCAAATGTTTCCTGTAGTTTATCACCAGGTTTGCACACACTGCAGCAGAGATTTTGGTCCACTCCTCCATACAGATCTTCTCCAAATCTTTCAGGTTTGGAGTTTCAGGCCTCTCCAAGGATTTTCTATTGAGTTCAGGTCTGGAGACTGGCCAGGCCACTCCAGGACCTTGAAATGCTTCTTACAGAGCCCCTCCTTAGTTGCCCTGGGTATGTGTTTGGGGTCATTGTCATGCTGGAAGACCCAGCCATGACCCATCTTCAATTCTCTTACTGAGGGAAGGAGGTTGTTTGACAAAATCTCGCAATACATGACCCCATCCATGCTCCCTTCAATACGGTGCAGTCGTCCTGTCCCCTTTGCAGAAGAGCACCCCCAGAGTATGATGTTTCCACCCCCATGCTTCACGGTTTGGATGGTTTTCTTGGGGTTGTTCTCATCCTCTAAACATGGTAAGTGGAGTTGATGCCAAAAAGCTCTATTCTGGTCTCATCTGACCACATGACCTTCTCCCATGCCTCCTCTGGATCATCCAGATAGTCACTGGTGAACTTCAAACGGGCTTGGACATGTGCTGGCTTGAGCAGGGGGACCTTGCTGCCCTGCAGGTTTTTAAACCATGACAGCATCATGTGTTACTAATGTAATCTTTGTGACTGTGGTCCCAGCTCTCTTCAGGTCATTGACCGGGTCCTCCTGTGTAGTTCTGAGCTTTCTCAGAATCATCCTTACCCCACAAAGTGAGATCTTGCATGGAATCCCAGACCAAGGGAGAGTGACAGTCATCTTCAGTTTCTTCCACTTTCTAATAAATAATCCTAACAGTTGTTGTCTTCTACCAAGCTGCTTGCCTGTTGTCCTGTAGTCCATCCCAGCCTTGTGCAGGTCTACAGTTTTGTCCCTGGTATCCTTAGGCAGCTCTTTGGTCTTGGCTATGGTGGACAGATTGGAGTGTGATTGAGTGAGTGTGTGAACAGGTGTCTTTTATACAAGTAACAAGTTCAAACAGGTGCAATTAATACAGGTAAAGAGTGCAGAATAAGAGGGTTTCTTAAAGAAAAATTAACAGGTCTGTGTGAGCCAGAATTCTTGCTGGTTGGTAGGTGTTGAAATACTTATTTGCAGCAGTAACATACAAATAAATTATTAAAAATTCATACATTATGATTTCCGGATTTTTTTAATTTTTTTATATTATGTCTCTCACAGTGGACGTCGCACCTAAGATGAAAATTTCAGATGCATCAATGATTTCTAAGTGGGAGAACTTGCAAAATCGCAGGGTGTTCAAATACTTATTTTCCTCACTGTGTGTACATATATATAAAAGATCCTTGCATTTAGTTTGCCCAAGAACTTGTGGGCTCTGAAAATTTAGGGACTGTGGACATAAACTTAAATAACTGGAATTCCGAAAAGGTTAATGTGATATTTTTGTTGAATGAAATTAAAGCTGCAAGTCTGGACTACAACCACATCTTGATTGTTTTATCCGGGAGCCCACAGGGGTCAGCCTAGCTGGAAAGGTAACAAAATTTGTTGTGCCCAGCAAGGATCGATGTACTTTGACAAACAAACAAACGAAGTCTGCCGGTGCCCTGCTAGTGGGTGTGGTCCTCAGGGGCAGGATAATACATGGAAAATTTGAGCTAGCTTAGCTCTTGTAAGTAACAAAGAAAAGCAAGTCAAAATGTAATAAGCATGATAGAGTGTATTAGAAATGATCAATGACAGACGTTTTTGGTGGTGGGGTACACCTGCCAGACGTAAGAAAGGGCACCAAAAATCATGCTAGATCAGCTTGTGGGGTAACAACTTGAACCCAACTTCAGATTCATCAGTACGGACCACTTTATCAGAAAATAAGCAGTGACAGACATTTTCAGTGGTGGGGGGTCCGAGCCAGACACCCCAAAAGTACCACACCCTGCAACTGAGCTAGCTCAGCTTATGGGGTAAAACAACTTCAAACCATCTTCAAATTTATCAGTTAGGCCCACTTTATCAGAAATAAACAGTGACAGACATTTTCAGCGGTGTGTGTGTGTGTGTGTGTGTGTGTTGGGGGGGGGGGGGGTCTGCGCTAGACACTCTACGAGGTCTGTCCAAAAAGTATCAGACCTTTTTATTTTTTCAAAAACCTTATGGATTTGAATCACGTGTGCTTGCATGAGCCAACCTTGAACCTTCGTGTGCATGCGTGAGTTTTTTCACGCCTGTCGGTTGCGTCATTCGCCTGTGAGCAGGCTTTGAGTGAACACTGGTCCTCCCCCCTCATTGGATTTTCATTTCGAGGAAAATGTCTGAACGATTGGAGCAGCGCTGAATCAAATTTTTCCAGAAACTGTGAGAGACAGCCAGGTGGAAACCATTCGGAAGATTATCTGAGTGAGTATCTGAGGAATTGTGTAAGAGCTGGACATGTCACAACATGTCCTGTGAGACTTCCAACTTCCGCACGTCTTTCATTACAAAATGTCCTGTAACAGTGGAATGTGCCGAAAAAGTGCTGATGTCCACCTCTTCTGCAATTTCTCTGGTAGTCAGACGACGTCCGGGATCAACACAGCATTCACTTTGGAAATGATCTGGTCGTTTCAGCCTGTCGATGGCCGCTCGGAGCGCGGCGCACCCTCCGCCATTGTGCGCCGTCTTTAAACTGGTTGTAACACTCCTTAATCTGTGTGATGCCCATAGGATCGTCACCGAAAGCCGTCTGAATCTTCCGAATGATTTCCACCTGGCTGTCTCTCACAGTTTCTGGAAAAATGTGATGCAGCAAAGCTCCAAATCGTTCCACCTCACAATGAAAATCCAACGAGAGGGGAGGACCAGTGCTCACACAAAGCCTAATCACAGGTGAATGATGCAACCGATGGGCGTGAAAAAAATCACGCCCAAAAGAAAGACAGATATCATTCAAATAATCATGTATGTGGCGGTTTACTTTCTTCTGCATTATGAATGTTTCTCATGTGAAAGTGATGCTTGAAATATACCCACTAAACATAAATATTGCAACTATAAAATTAATGGAGATTTTTCTGGACAGTGTTATTTTCCTTATCCCAAACCCATAATTATTGTTATTACCAATAAAGGAATATGTTATTTATTTTCAAGGTAATCTGGTGAAAAAGTACAGAAAAGTGCACGAGGGCATGATATGTAGGGGATCTGAAAGTGTGACCAAATGTGCTAAAAAAAATTTAACAAAATCGCCAATAACAACAGAGTTCAATATCCTCTGGCCCCTTTATTGTCTTGAACAGTCCTGATTGTGCATAATCCAAGTACACTGTACACTGCAACTGGGGAGGTTTTGGTCCCCATGTGGTGATATATCTGGATATCATACAACTGACCAACAAACATCTGATTGATCATTACAACAAAATATGATTTAATAACCCGTGGCTTTAACCTTTCTGATTCTTAAAAACATTTCAGCTCAGAAATAAATGAACGACAGCCATCAAACCATTGTGAAACATGACATACTCTCATTGTAACATAAATGGCACATTTGTAGGGCTAGTGACAAGATAACTCAGAAACAGATGGATGGATTTCTTTCAAACTTGGTGGAAAAATTCCTTGGATTGATATCTATGACAATATCCATGATAAGATTTTGAAGTAGTTTGGTCAAAGGACAAGGAACACATGGTCTGGAAAACACATTTTTTGTGTTTAACCACCAAGGACACTTGATGGATGTTTTAGAGCAGTGGTGTCCAAAGACAATCCAGAAAGGGTCAAGAGGGGGCAGGCTTTCTTTGCAACCACTGACTCCACCAGGTGATTTCACTGATGAACCTATCTCATCTGCTCAAAGTGATATAAATGTTACCATTTATTACATGATAACATGTGTCACCGCCAATATTGACACCTGTATGGGCCTGGGCAAGGAATAGGGGATACCCCTGCAGTTTAAATGTGTATACCCCCCTCCCCCCTGTTGCTACTGCCAACACAGCTTTGTTGCCTCCTTATCATATTTTCAAAGGGTGTCCATGTTGTTGTGATGTAATATGACAGTAGATCAGCAGAGAATTTGAGTACTGGGTCATTGCCCATCACCTTTGGTTCAGCCAAAACTTTGTTTTGGGTAAAATGTGCGTAAGATGACTGTTGCTGTTGTGGGACACACAGCTGTTTACAAGGCAGAAAATGAGGAGCTGATGATAGAGAAATGTTATTAATTCATTTATTTATTGCACTGTATGGTGTGACACCCCTAACCCCCCCCCCCCCCCCCCCCAAAAAAAAAAAATCATCTGGTTTGGCAGGGACAAATGGGCATCTGTTGAAGTCAGTCTGTTGTGATAAAATACCTGAATTAACAAGGTTGAGTAACCTCTGTGCCAAATATGTCTGTCAGATATAATTAACAACATGATGTGTTAAAATATCCTGCTATTTCCCCTTGTCACAAAAAAATATTTTCCTTCATGCACATCTTCATCTAGTGTGCTACCATTATGTGACATTTCACTGAAACCAGTTTAGGAGTGCTGCTCTTACAAAGCTCATGGAAAGATGGAGTTATGGACATAAAATTTTGTTTATGACCAAATTCTGCACTAAAATTGTTGACGAGTACATATGAGTACTCTGTGACCCTTGCAATACCTCTGACCCTTGTGGTCTAATTAACTCGTCACGGTCAAAACCTTGTCACTGCCATACCTCATACACATGCAGTAACGTGAGAACGTTTTGTCATATGTATAGGCTTTCATACTTCTATGGACCAATGACATTTTACACATAGACAGAAGTATGTCGTTCTTAATTCTTCAACATGAGAAACTTTGAATCTGAAGCCAACAAATACGTATTTAGGAATTTCTGAAAACTTTCTGTTGATAGTACAAGGACAATGGCTATATTATCATGTGTTTGCTGTAATACACCTTCACTTTTACACACATGATTAGGCAGAAATTGCTAAGAAACATCCATAAATCATAGCGAGTTAAATCAAGTCCACTTATTTTTTCATTTGAAAGATCTGCTTCCCTTAAATCCACACCAGAATTTCCCAAAATCAAACCACATAATGCAAAGCACAGACTGTGTTTTGAATTTGAAATTGAACTCAAATGTAGGTCAGTTTGACAGTTCTTATCTCAGCAAAGTAGCACTGGTTATTATGTCCAAATCAGTGTGAGCCTGACAATGCAGACTTAGTGACCACCTTATTGACTGTATTTGTACCACCAAAAGAAGAAACCCAATGAAAATTAAAACCACATAAATAGCAATTATATTTAAATGATTTTTGAGAATACAATAATAATAATTTTCTTAATAGTTTGCCTGGTCTATCAAAACGAAAAAAAAAAAAATGTAGCCCCAGTGCTGAAATTGTTGCTTGATTGTTGGGGTATTCTTGTATGTTCCTGTGTGTGTGTGTGTGTGTGTGTGTGTGTATTTGCACAGAGGTCACAGGTTTTTCATAAGGGTTCAGCTGTGTGAAAAAGTGTCTCATTAGATTTGAGCCGCCCTGCTTTCATTAGTCTTGCAACAGCTTATGAGCAACACAGAGCGCTTTCAGCAAAACATGTTCCAAGCCAAACTGGAGGCGTGTCTGTACATTCAGCACACTGAGTCCAAAATCAGGCTGCAATACGAAGAGATCCACAGAGATTAATGGAACACTGACACAGTAAAAGTCTGTCCTTGTCATGTAAGCAAGTCCCTTCAGCTGCTCCCTTGTTTTCACTCGGGCCCGTCACAGCAGATCCAAGGTGGGTCTGCATGTTCATTTGGCACACCTTTTACACCAGATGCCCTTACTGATGCAACTCCACATTGTAATTTGGTCTTCAAAAACACCTCAGACAGTTTTCTTCGGACACTGTGTCCTAAAGTGACACATGCAACGATTGTTTGTGCAGAACAGAATGCTCGCTTTCTCTTTTCTATACACACCCGTGCAAGCTGCCAATACTATACAGTGCTGCCAAAAAGAGCAATTTACAAACAACAAATTCATTCCATTTGGAAGGGGGGTGTAATACTCATTATTTGAACCGGTTTGGGTCTAATTATATTTTAAGCATGAGAAAAGAAACTCTCTACACCCACCCTTCTGTGCTAAGAATGTAATTTGGACATGGAAATTTTTAGATATCCATCAAGTAAATGTTGGCATTATTTTGTTCCTGTGTGTATGTGTGTGTCTTTGAGGAAGATGACTAAAAAATAAAACGCAATGCTAAAATACCCCCAGCCATGCATTGTGTTGTTTATAATTTGCAGTTGTTTAATTAATTATTAAGATCCTATTGTCTTTCGTACAATTTGTACATGTTCAATAAAGCCCCTCTATTAATCAATCAAAAATAATATTTACATTTTAAGAGTGAAAGTTGTGCAAATCAAGGATTTTATTTGTAGATCACCCTCTGTGCTTTTGCCGGTATTAATGAGATAAATTTAGCTCCATAGGAAGTTAGCTTTGAGTTAGCAGAAGTTAGCATACATGGTATCATCTTCAAAATGTGTTGTAAATGACTTCAGAGGTGTTATCAGGTTACAAAAACAGCATTTTCAGTGTTTATTTTTCACTAGCTTTTACATAATATATGACAAAGAGGATATATTTACACACAAACAAGTCAGAGTTTTGAGGCTAGCAACCACCCTGTGTTGTCACCATGCTAAGGTCTGTGAAATGTCTTGTAAATAAGTTCAGGGGTGTTATTAGGTTCCAAAAACAGTGTTTTCAGTTTTTGAAGTGTTTATTTCTCAGTAGCTTTTACGTAATATATGAGAAACATGTTTATAAACACACAAAGAAATTGATTTTGGAGACACCAGCCACTGATGTCACAGTGCAGATCTACTCTGACTGATGGCCACACACGCCATTCCAAAACAAACAAGTATATATTGATCAACAAAATATTTGTGATCACATGGAAGGCATAAAAGAAAGCCATGTTTGTTTAGAAAATACATGTTCAGGTTTTCTTTTTCTCTTTGAGGTTATCATGTGTCCTGCTTCTAAATGAGTCCAGTTTGGGAGTGAGAGAATAATAAACATAGAAAACTGCATTACCTCTCAACAAACACTTGGAGGATTCAAAGAAACGAATGATCACTCATAAACGTTAACACATATATGAGCAATCGGACATGGATATATCCAGTGTGCAGAGCGCACAGAGTTTGAATCAGCTCTTTGATACCTTTGATTCAAATACTTTTTGTTCATATTTAGGTGCATTGGAGGAACAGATTACATGGGAGAACAACGACCTGATGCACCTTTCCTTACATATCTGCTGCTGGGTGCTGCTGGGCAACAAACAGCTGTCAATCACGAGTGAGAGGACACTGAAGCAAATATTTGTTTTTGACCATGTCAAACATCAAAATTTGTTCTGTGATATTGTCAAACAAGTGGACAATGCATGGGCCGAGGGACTGTGCATCAAGCACTTTGTTTGTTTAATACCAGTGGTCACCAGCACATCTCTCTTTCTCCCTGCTCTGCACACACTTCATTACTAATCCTGCTCCCTGCAAACTCTTGATTAGCTGGGCACACCTGGCTGAGGTAATCAACAGTGTGTAGATGACAGGTTGATCTCCAGTTACACAGCTGGAGCTATTGCCATGAGAAGTGTGCATGGATTTGTGCAGATTTCATCCCACAGTACAGACATATCAGTTACTTCATGTTGCGTATGTGGGTGGAGTAGCAACATGGATGTATACACAGTTCTGAGATGAGGTGTTCTTGCTGGAAAAGGAGTGCCACCAGTTACCTGAACATGCTGATATACTGGAACTACCATAAAACAGGCCCTGTGTGAGTTTAATTGTCTATGGACTAGGGGGTTGCTAAATTTTATGGCTGGCGATATTAAATGCAGTCCTTTCTCAGTGCACAGCTCTTTGATGGAGCTGTCCAGTACTTCATGAAATGGTGTAGCTTGATGATGCTGCAAGCTCGGTCACATAAGCTCAGTATAGAGTGAATCATCAAACATAAGTTAGCAGAAACCTCTCAATTTGTTTTGACCGCACCATACGCTGAGCACGTTAACCCCATTACGAAGCAGTCATGAAGGATTAACTTCCACAGTCATGCAGCATGAACATTATGACATCAGTGGCACAACAAAGCACTGCCAAACACCACAGTTCTCAGTTTTTGTGGCTAACAATACTTGCGGTTTTAATTTGGAAATCTCAAAATGTCAGTCATGTCATGAATTCCCCCACCTCCCCAAAGTCTATCAACTTTGTGTTATGCTCAACTTTGGGCCAATTGCAATCACAAGATATGTAGCTTTATTGAGTAGATGAATGTAAACTATGTCCAAAAATGGCTGTGGCAGTTATGTCATCAATCCATGCCACATACTCTGTTTGATGAAATCTTTCTTTGTCACACTGTAAACTGTACCAAAATAGAGCAATGCTTGCTTGCAGTCAGGGCAACACGTTGGCTTAGTGGTTAGCACTGTTGTCTCACAGCAAGAAGGTTGTGGGATTGCTCTCCACGTTGTCCTTTTTGTGTGTTTACATGTTCATCTCATGTTTGCATGGATTCCCTCCAGATGCTTGTCTCACTTGCAAAGACATACAGATTAAGTGAATTGGTGACTCTAAATTAAATTTAAGTTAGAATATGTCTGTCTGTCCATAGGTGGCCCTGCAGTAGACTGCACCTCATGCCCTTTCACTGCTGGGATAGCCTCCAACCCCCCCCACCCGCCACCTGCCATGATCCTTTATTAGGTACACCGGTTCAATTGCTTGTCAACACAAATAGTTAATCAGCTAATGGCCAATCACATGGCAGCAACTCAGTGCATTTAGGTGTCTAGACATAGTGAAGATGTCTTTCTGAAGTTCAAATTGAGAATCAGAATGACAAAGATTTACCAAGCTGAAGAAACACTAAACAGAAAAAACTGTAATAGCATCAAAAACAAAGTGCATTATTGAAGTGAGCATGCAATTATTGGTGCCACACACAGGGCATCATAAGTCGGGTGCCCTGTGTTGCACATCCGTCAATTACCTCATCAGTATCAGTTTCTAAGCTGTCTTCATGGAATACTGCATTCCAAAAACAGACTGCAGCGGCTAAGAGAGGTACCTCTCAGCATGGTAGTCTATGGGCTGGTGAGTCAGGTTTAGCCAGGGTCTGTACAGCACTCTCGATTTCTCGTTGGTGCCGTGGACAGAGAGAAAAAGAGCAGAGTTAGTCTGCTGGAAATAGCTGCAGCTAAGGTATGGGTTCACCAACAGGAAACTGACAGGGAAGCACAGCGAATACTAAGGTGATCGCCGGTAGTAAGGACTGAACTTCACTAACAGACCCAGAAATTAAATGAAGTAAGGATGAGACCTGTTCTGTTGCTCATAGGCAGCATGGTGAGTTAGTGGTTAGCATTGTTGCCTCACAGCAAGAAGCTTATGGGTTCGATTCCCACTTGTGGCCTTTCTGTGTGGAGTTTGCATGTTCTCCCAGTGTTTGCATGGGTTTCCTCCAGGTGCTCTGGTTTCCTCCCACATTTAAAGACATGCAGGTTAAGTGAATTGGAAACTAAATAATTGTCCAGGTCTCCCTTGCAAAAGAGGTCTCGATCTCAATGAGACTAACCTGGTTAAAGAAAAGATTAAATTACTAAGATGAATTAAAAGGAGAAGAAGCATAGTACCATACTCTGTCAGTATGCTAGACATATGAGAGGGAGAACAGAGATGTCTTTAGTCTGGACTTGAATGTGTCTGTAGAATCTGGCAGTTTTTTCTCAGCGGGGAGATCATTCCACAAAACAGGAGCAAGAGGCTCTGCGGCCTGTAGACTTTGTAGTCACCCAAGGGACACAAAATAGTGGTAGTCAGTGAATAATTTTATAGGTGAGTAACAGAACCTTAAAAGCAGACCTCACAGAGACAGGGGGCCAGTAAAGGGAGGCCAGAATCAGTGTAATGTGGTCGAACTGTCTGCTTCTTGTCACAATTCTGGCAGCAGCACTTTGAACCAATTGGAGACCCCTAATGTTGTACATACTCCATAGTCTCAGTAGTCTGGGAATGATGACTCGGTTGCAGTGGGCAGGCTTTTATACCCTGGTGGGGACTTTTCCGCTGTCATTTGTGGTACACGCAGGACATTGTCACATTCTGGGTACATTCCTGTTATTCGGGATGCATTTCCTTTTGGTCGTTCCATGGCCGACACGTAGTCTGTTCACATTCTGGGGGCATTCTGGCAATGTTTGAAGTCTATTCATACAGCTTTCAGGGCTTGGCCCTCGAGTGTTATTCGTACGGAATTCGGGATGTCTTCTGCATATTCCTGCTGCATTCTGCTGGCATTGTGAGGATTTGTGCTGTGTTCCGGCCGGATTCGACGTGCAATCTGGGTATTCGTACTATGCTGCATATGGAATGTGCACGAATCATTTGAGTCGACTTTGGCACACATTCTGGGTATTCCAGCGGCATTCATACACAGCTGTCGGAATATCTGTCCCTTCCAACTGACAAAGGCTGAGTCCCAGATCAGGATCTGCCTCCTTCTAAGGGTTGTCTTCCAAGGAACTCTTCAGGCCTTCAGACTCAACAGAGGCTGGAACAAGACATTCGGAAATGAGATGGCCTGGCCCACTGAGCATTTCACTGTTGCATCATTATAGCGTAGAAGGCATAACCAATAGCTGAGGAATCACTTTGCAGTACTTATTTCTAAACATTACTTATTTTTTACAGTTGTACTTACAGAGCATAAAAGTGTTATCGTCTTTTTTTTTTTTTAAAGCCAAATCTTTTGCCTTGGGAGGCAACAAAAAAACAAATTCACACAGTGACTTATGGGATTGTTTGGGTCATGAAGGATCCACCTATTGCATCCATCCTTTTGGGGGGGACAATGGGTGCGAATGTTGGCCATGTCACAAGTAGCTTTTAAAATGGGACAGCCTTGTTGTAAGTAAGTGGCAAGTAAGTAAGTAAGTAAGTAAGTCGATGTAAGTGGCAGACAGTTACAGCCTTCGAAGCGAACAGACCCTGAACTGGGACACAGTCATAACTGCCAATGTTTTGGACACTGCTTACATTATTCTCCTTGGCAATATCGACATCACTTGTGATTGACCCAAAGTTGAATTTAACACATGACGTAGCTCACAAGGGGCCAAAAATGTTGACTTACATGACATTTGTTTTGCTTCATGCTGGGAACAAAGTTGTCACTATAATCTTGCTGATATCTGTTGTGAAATGACGGGGAGGTGGGGCTTTTCTTCATTTCCAGGGCCCTACCTAACGAGCATCCTGAGCATATAGGGAGGTCTAGCCCTATGCTCATGTCTGAGCTGACCAGGTGTAACCAATCACTCATTCATACAACTACTCAAGGCAAAGCTCCACAAATATAATACATAGTCACTGCAAAATCCAGAGAAAGATATGATTTAATATAAATATATTATACCCTCCTGTATCAACAGCAATCTGCTCTTCTCTACCAAAAAGTTGAAGGGAAAAAATAGGATGGCTGGGTTCTAAAAAAATGGACAGCTGCTTGAGAAATGGAGTTATGGCAACTTTTATTACCACCAAATTTGTGTTTTTAACTACAGAGACAGTAGGTAGACAACAACTTTAGTGGTGCTCATGATAGCTCTGATAATTGGATTCTGTCTATCAGTGTGGGAGTGTCTAAAGTAAACCATTTGCTCTTAAATGTCCTACTGCATTGTGCACCAGCACCATTGATATAATGACTATCTGCTATTGGGCTTAACAGCCCCTGATGATGAGGAAGCTTGTTAAAATAAAGAGACCGAAGATTAAAAACATATCTTTGAAGATAGGACCACTTAAAAAGAAAGAACCATTTTTTTTTTTAACTTCATATCTAATCCTTGTTTAAGCACCTGCTCTGCTATGTGTCAGCCTGATTCCATCAGATCTCAGAAGATAAGCAGTGCAGGATCTGGTTAGCACTTGGATGGGAGACCTCTTCGGAGCACCAGGGGCTGTGTGTGTTACTCCAGGTAAAACTGGAGTTGTGTCAGGAAGGGAATCCAGCGTAAAACGTGTGCCAAATACCGATGCGGATCTGGCTGTATCCACTGTGGCGACCCCGAACACTACGGGTGCAGCCGAATGAACAACAACAACAATCTAATCCTTGTTTAATTAACAGATTTATTTATTTTGCTGTTTTATTAATATTTAATATATGTGTTGAATTTCCTTCTCCTCCACGATTGGAAGGTCTTCAAAGGGTTCTTTCCATCAAGCAGTGATGTCATTTTTGGTCTTCAAGAGGTTCAGGCCATACTTGTTTCAAAGAGGTTTATATAATGTCATAACTTAACCCCCCCCACCACCACCACACACACACACACACACACACACACACCACACACACACACACACACACACACACACACACACACACACACACACACATTTTCCAGAATAACTCCACAACCAAATGAGGTACATGGGTTATCCACAGCCAATAGTGACTAGCTAACCACACAGTGCATCCGGAAAGTACTCAAAGTGCTTCACTTTTTCCACATTTTATGCTACAGCATTATTCCAAAATGGAATGGATTTTTTTCCCTTTCCCTTATTCACAAAACCCCTAAGAAATCACATGTACATAAGTATTCACACACTTTGCTCCATACTTTGTTGATGCACCTTTGGCAGCAATTACAGTCTTAATCAGGGTCGGACTGGGAACAAATTTCAGCCCTGGCATTTTTCCTCTGGACCAGCCCACTATTGCCCCAATGAATCCAACCCCAAACACGCACACCCACCCGTCCATACCGAACCCCCAATGAACAAATACTATACACCTAAACACCATGAACACACACCTAAACACACACTTTCACTGTCATTTCACCTTGATCATAGTACAAAACACGGACCTGGCGCCAAGAGGGGGCGTCCTGATAACATTAAAGGCAATTACATATTTTGACGAAATTACAAGTTTAAATGACTATATACTCAACAAAAATATAAACGCAACACTTTTGGTTTTGCTCCCATTTTGTATGAGATGAACTCAAACAACTAAAACTTTTTCCACATACACAAGATCACCATTTCTCTCAAATATTGTTCACAAACCAGTCTAAATCTGTGATAGTGAGCACTTCTCCTTTGCTGAGATAATCCATCCCACCTCACAGGTGTGCCATACCAAGATGCTGATTAGACACCATGATTAGTGCACAGATGTGCCTTAGACTGCTCACAATAAAAGGCCACTCTGAAAGGTGCAGTTTTATCACACAGCACAATGCCACAGATGTTGCAAGATTTGAAGGAGCGTGCAATTGGCATGCTGACAGCAGGAATGTCAACCAGAACTGTTGCTCGTGTATTGAATGTTCATTTCTGTACCATAAGCCGTCTCCAAAGGCGTTTCAGAGAATTTGGCAGTACATCCAACCAGCCTCACAACCGCAGACCACGTGTAACCACACCAGCCCAGGACCTCCACATCCAGCATGTTCACCTCCAAGATCGTCTGAGACCAGCCACTTGGACAGCTGCTGAAACAATCGGTTTGCATAACCAAAGAATTTCTGCACAAACTGTCAGAAACTGTCTCAGGGAAGCTCATCTGCATGCTCGTCGTCCTCATCGGGGTCTTGACCTGACTCCAGTTCGTCGTCGTAACCGATTTGAGCGGGCAAATGCTCGCATTCGCTGCCGTTTGGCACGTTGGAGAGGTGTTCTCTTCACGGATGATGCGAAGGAGATGTGTTGCACTGCATGAGGCAAATGGTGGTCACACCAGATACTGACTGGTATCCCCCCCCCCAATAAACCAAAACTGCACCTTTCAGAGTGGCCTTTTATTGTGGGCAGTCTAAGGCACACCTGTGCACTAATCATGGTGTCTAATCAGCATCTTGGTATGGCACACCTGTGAGGTGGGATGGATTATCTCAGCAAAGGAGAAGTGCTCACTATCACAGATTTAAACTGGTTTGTGCACAGTATTTGAGGGAAATGGTGATATTGTGTATGTGGAAAAAGTTTTAGATCGCTGAGTTAATCTCATACAAAATGGGAGCAAAACCAAAAGTGTTGCGTTTATATTTTTGTTGAGTACACAGTATTTTATTCATCCTGTTGGAGTTTGCTGGCAATGAAGCTTCAAAACCACAGAAGAAAGGGTGAGCCAAGCTTCCACAGAGAACATGTCCACATCCACTCCTCATGAACAAATCACGAGTGAGAGGACATGTCACTCCTCATGGACGGATCGTGCACGACCGCCAGATGCATCTCCGCTTTGCTTTCACCTCCTCCAGTTCTCTCAAGATTGTGGCAAGTTAAATAAAAGGTCCATTAACTCCTGCTCATGGACAAATTGCTAGCGAGAGGACATGTCCACTGTCCATGTCTCATGCACAGAAGGCGTGTGCACGATTGCCAGCTGCAGATCCACGCACTTTCACATTTTTAAGTTCTCTCGTGTGTTGGGAAGGTGTCGTAACACGGACCCACAACAGGGGGCGCAAGTGAACGGACAATGGATAAGAAAAGGAGTAACAATTTAATGTTGCGAAAGTACACAACGGAATACAAACAGAAATAACAGGTGCCAATTGTATACAAGAGGACAGTGGGCAGGCTCGAAGATAGGAGACCTCTGATGAACGAGGAGCCGGGGCCCACACCGCTTCCACCACCAACGGCCTGAAGAACACCGGAGCCGCCAAGTCCTGAATCCCCAGGTGGTCTCTGTCCTCCGTTGTCGGCCCTGGTACTGCTGGCAAAGAAGAAACAGAAGGAGGTGAGTGTGAGTCCTCACACCCAGCAACCTTTACACTCAAATTCTCTGGGAGGGAAAACCTCCACCTCCAGATACGTTTCTCTCGTGCAGCTCCTGTTGGTCCCTCTTCTGGATCACCACAGGAATGCGGCTGCACACAGAACAAAGTTTAGACAATCGATAAGTCAGCAGAGAAATTACCTTTGTGGTAGATGATTTCTCGGCGAGGAGGTGGAGTTGTGATCCGCTTCTTGTAAGGAGGTTAATGAGAGACAGCTGGTGAGGTTGACAGGTGACAGCTGTCACTTCCAATAGCTCTGGCGCCATCTCATGCTTGAAGCCCGCACTCCAAGCAGGGCGCCGACTGGTGGTGGTGGGCCAGCAGTACCTCCTCTTCAGCGGCCCACATAACAGGACCCCCCCTCAACAGGCGCCTCCTGGCGCCCGACCAGGCTTGTCCGGGTGTCGGCGGTAGAAATCGACCAGAAGGGCCGGGTCCAGGATGAAGCTCCGTTTCACCCAGGAGCGTTCTTCGGGTCCATAACCCTCCCAGTCCACCAAGTACTGAAAACCCCGGCCCATCCGACGGACGTCCAGGAGCCGACGAACAGTCCATGCTGGCTCCCCGTCGATGATTCAGGCAGGAGGTGGCTCGGGTCCAGGAGTGCAGAGTGGTGAGGTGTGGCATGGTTTAAGCCTAGAGACATGAAAAATGGGATGGATCCGCAGTGAAGCCGGGAGTGTCAGCTTCACTGCGGCCGGACTGAGGATCTTGGCGATAGGGAACGGCCCAATGAAACGGTCCTTCAGTTTCTGAGATGTCACCTGAAGTGGGATGTCCTTGGTGGATAACCACACCCCCTGCCCAGGTTGGTATGCAGGGGCCGGGGAACGCCGGCGGTCTGCATGGGTCTTGGCCCTCGTCCGGGCCCGCAACAGGGCAGAACGGGCGGTTCGCCACACCCGGCGGCACCTCCGTAGGTGGGCCTGGACCGAGGGTACCCCGACCTCTCCCTCCACAAGTGGGAATAATGGGGGCTGGTAGCCCAGACACGCCTCGAAAGGGGAGAGGCCGGTGGCAGAAGACACTTGGCTGTTGTGCGCGTACTCGATCCAGGCCAGATGGTTGCTCCAGGCCGCCGGATGCGCGGAGGTGACACAGCGAAGGGCCTGTTCTAGGTCCTGGTTCGCCCGCTCTGCCTGGCCGTTCGTCTGTGGGTGATACCCGGACGAGAGACGTACGGTGGCCCCCAGCTCCTTACAAAAACTCCTCCAGACCTGCGAGGAGAACTGGGGACCACGATCCGAGACGATGTCCGATGGTATCCCATGCAGACGCACGACGTGGTGGACCAGGAGGTCTGCTGTCTCCTGGGCCGTCGGGAGCTTCGGGAGGGCCACGAAGTGGGCCGCCTTGGAGAACCGGTCCACTATCGTCAGTATGGCGGTGTTGCCCGGGGACGGCGGGAGGCCCGTGACGAAGTCCAGGCCAATGTGGGACCAGGGGCGATGAGGCACAGGCAGGGGTTGGAGGAGACCCCTGGTCTTGTGATGGTTCGCCTTGCCCCTGGCACAGGTGGTGCAGGCCTGGACGTAGTCCCGGACGTCGGCTTCCAGTGACGCCCACCAGAAGCGCTGCTGGACTACTGCCACGGTCCTACGCACTCCAGGATGACAGGAGAGCTTGGAGCCGTGACAGAAGTCCAAGACGGCAGCCCTGGCCTCTGGTGGGACGTAAAGCTTGTTCTTTGGACCATCTCCTGGATCCGGGTTCCTTGCCTGGGCCTCCCGGACGGTCTCCTCTACGTCCCAGGTGAGGGTGGCCACGACAGTGGACTCGGGAAGGATGGTATCGATGGGGTCCGACAACTCAGCCTTGGCCTCCTCTTCGTGCACCCGGGACAGTGCATCGGATCGTTGATTCCTAGTCCCGGGGCGGTAGGTGATCCGGAAGTCGAAGCGAGCGAAGAACAGGGACCAGCGGGCTTGCCTGGGGTTCAGCCGCTTGGCGGTCCGGATGTACTCCAGGTTCCGGTGGTCTGTGAAAACCGTGAACGGCTCCGTAGCTCCCTCCAACAGGTGTCTCCACTCCTCCAGAGCCTCCTTCACCGCGAGGAGTTCTCGATTGCCCACGTCATAATTCCGCTCTGCGGGGGTCAACCTGCGGGAAAAGTAGGCACAAGGATGGAGAACCTTATCGGACTCCCCGCTCTGGGACAGGACGGCTCCTATTCCTGAGTCTGAGGCGTCCACCTCCACTACAAACTGGCGAGTAGGATCAGGCTGCACCAGAACTGGCGCAGACGAAAACCGGCGTTTCAACTCCTGAAATGCGGCCTCGCACCGGTCCGACCAGGTGAAGGGGACTTTAGTGGAGGTCAGGGCGGTCAGGGGGCTAACAACCTGACTGTAGCCCTTAATGAACCTCCTGTAGAAGTTTGCAAAGCCGAGGAACTGTTGCAGCTTCCTACGGCTCTTTGGTTGGGGCCAATCCCTCACCGCCGCAACCTTGGCCGGATCCGGGGCGATGGAGTTGGAGGAGATGATAAACCCCAGGAAGGACAAAGAAGTGCGATGGAACTCACACTTCTCGCCCTTCACAAACAACCGGTTTTCCAACAACCGCTGAAGGACCTGACGTACATGCCGGACATGGGTCTCAGGGTCCGGGGAAAAGATGAGTATATCATCCAGATATACGAAGACAAACCAATGCAGGAAGTCCCGCAAGACGTCGTTAACCAATGCTTGGAACGTCGCGGGCGTGTTGGTGAGACCAAACGGCATGACCAGGTACTCAAAATGACCTAACGGGGTGTTAAATGCCGTCTTCCATTCGTCTCCCTTCCGGATCCGAACTAGGTGATACGCATTCCTAAGATCAAGTTTGGTGAATATTCGGGCTCCATGCAGGGGTGTGAACACCGAATCCAAGAGGGGCAATGGGTATTGATTGCGAACCGTGATCTCGTTCAACCCCCTGTAATCAATGCATGGACGGAGTCCGCCGTCCTTCTTGCCCACAAAAAAGAAACCAGCACCCATCGGGGAGGTGGAGTTCCGGATCAACCCGGCAGCCAAGGAGTCCCGGATGTAGGTCTCCATTGATTCGCGTTCCGGGCGTGAGAGGTTGTACAGTCTACTGGACGGGTACTCAACGTCCGGGATCAAATCAATGGCACAATCGTACGGTCGGTGCGGTGGAAGAGTGAGTGCCAGATCTTTGCTGAAGACGTCAGCTAGATCATGGTACACCCCTGGCACCGCCGTCAGATTGGGGGGGCTCTTAACCTCCTCCTTAGCCGTGAACCCGGGAGGAACTGAGGATCCTAAACACTCCCGGTGGCAGGTTTCGCTCCACTGCACCACTGCCCCAGACGGCCAATCGATCCGGGGATTGTGCTTAACCATCCAAGGAAAACCCAAAATCACTCGGGAGGTAGAAGGTGTCACGTAAAACACGATCTCCTCCCTGTGATTCCCAGACACAATCAGAGTCACGGGCTGGGTCCGGTGTGTAATCAACGGGAGTAGGGTGCCATCTAGTGCCCGTACCTTCAAAGGCGAAGGCAGAGCCACTAGAGGGAGCCCCACTTCCTTTGCCCATCTGCTATCCAACAGATTCCCTTCGGACCCCGTGTCCACCAGTGCTGGGGTGTGAAGGGTTAAATCCCCACTTAGGATTATCACTGGGATTCGTGCTGATTTGTGGGGTTTCCCCGTGTACATGTTATGGCCCACCCTTAGCCCAGTTTCTAAGGGCGGGCTTTGGTGTTTGACCGTTTGGGGCAGTCTTTTAACAAATGCTCACATGAGCCACAGTAAAAACACTCCCCGCGGGCCAGCCTCCTTTGTCTGACATCAGATCTTACTTTGGCCCTGCTCGTGTCCATAGCTTCGTCAGCAGGGGGAGCTGTTGCCACACGGAGCCCACTGGCAACGGAGCGTGGGGACGACGTCACCCTTTCTGACCCGGAAGAGAGAGGGACGGCTTGTGCCCGGCCACGCCCTCCGGCCTGCTCCCGACGGTGTTCATTTAAGCGGTTGTCTAATCGTATAACCAGATTAACAAGCCCGTCGAAATCCTGCGGTTCATCTTTAGCCAGTAAATGCTCCTTCAGTACTGGAGACAGTCCGCTTATGAAGGCAGCGCGGAGCGCAACGTCGTTCCAGCCAGACCTCGCAGCCGCGATGCGGAAGTCGACAGCGTACTCAGCTGCGCTCCGACGCCCCTGTCTCAGTGACAGCAGCACGGTCGAGGCAGTCTCGCCTCTGTTGGGATGATCAAACACTTGTTTGAATTCCCGTATAAACCCAGCGTATGATGACAGAAGCCATGAATCCTGTTCCCAGAGCGCTGTAGCCCAAGCGCGTGCCTCACCTCGAAGCAGATTAATTACATAAGCCACCCGGGTGGCGTCTGATGTGTACATAACTGGACGCTGTGCAAAAACGAGCGAACACTGCATTAGGAAGTCTGCGCACGTTTCTACACAGCCTCCGTACGGTTCGGGAGGACTTATGTAAGCTTCAGGGGACGGTGGGGGGGGTAGTTGAACGGCCAGTGGAACATCTCTATCAGGCACCGGGCCAGCAGGAGGAGACACTGCAGCGACGCTTGACTCGCGTGCTTCCACTCTGGCGGTGAGAGCCTCCATCCTCCGATTGAGGACTGCATTTTGCTCGGTTACCAGCTGTAACTGAGCAGTGAAAGCAGTAAGGATGTGCTGCAGATCACTTACCACGCCTCCTGCTGCCGCCTGCGCTCCTTGTTCTCCCATTGGCTGTTCAAGCTGTGGTTGACGCCCCTCGGGATCCATGACGAATGGCCGAGAAATCCTGTTGGGAAGGTGTCGTAACACGGACCCACAACAGGGGGCGCAAGTGAATGGACAATGGATAAGAAAAGGAGTAACAATTTAATGTTGCGAAAGTACACAACGGAATACAAACAGAAATAACAGGTGCCAATTGTATACAAGAGGACAGTGGGCAGGCTCGAAGATAGGAGACCTCTGATGAACGAGGAGCCGGGGCCCACACCGCTTCCACCACCAACGGCCTGAAGAACACCGGAGCCGCCAAGTCCTGAATCCCCAGGTGGTCTCTGTCCTCCGTTGTCGGCCCTGGTACTGCTGGCAAAGAAGAAACAGAAGGAGGTGAGTGTGAGTCCTCACACCCAGCAACCTTTACACTCAAATTCTCTGGGAGGGAAAACCTCCACCTCCAGATACGTTTCTCTCGTGCAGCTCCTGTTGGTCCCTCTTCTGGATCACCACAGGAATGCGGCTGCACACAGAACAAAGTTTAGACAATCGATAAGTCAGCAGAGAAATTACCTTTGTGGTAGATGATTTCTCGGCGAGGAGGTGGAGTTGTGATCCGCTTCTTGTAAGGAGGTTAATGAGAGACAGCTGGTGAGGTTGACAGGTGACAGCTGTCACTTCCAATAGCTCTGGCGCCCTCTCATGCTTGAAGCCCGCACTCCAAGCAGGGCGCCGACTGGTGGTGGTGGGCCAGCAGTACCTCCTCTTCAGCGGCCCACATAACATCGTGATTGTGGTATGTTAATAAAGTCCATTAACTCCTGGAAATAATGTCTTTTGACTTCATCCAGTGTATCAAATCCATCTGCCTGTCAGTCTGTAACGTCATGTAGCCAAACGTCTCACCCCTGGTGCACAATCTCTCTCTTCTTCTCCCTGTGTGGAACGTGAGTGACTGCGTGATCCAAACATAGTCTGTGGCTGCTTTACAGGTGTTTGAACTGGTGGACATGTGCATGCTCAGAACAGGTAATCTAACCTGTGTGAGGTGTGTGTATCTGTGAGTGTGCTGTGAAATGAAGTGCCTGTGCATGCATAAAACAGATGATCAAACGGGGGCGTGAGTGTGCAGCGAAACTCAGCCTGTAGTGATGGTGCATACTTAAAACAGCTGATCGAACTGGCTGAATGAGCCATTGCGTGTGCATGAGCTGGTCTATGGCAGGAATGCATCACCTTATGCACGTCTGTAATCCAGTAATCAGAAAACATGTTTACATTCTTTCAATTCATAAATTGGATTTCTTTTGAAATCCAG
This sequence comes from Thalassophryne amazonica, assembly GCF_902500255.1. Taxonomy (NCBI): domain Eukaryota; kingdom Metazoa; phylum Chordata; class Actinopteri; order Batrachoidiformes; family Batrachoididae; genus Thalassophryne; species Thalassophryne amazonica. The sequence goes on from NC_047109.1 coordinate 29,366,384, forward strand.
AGAACAGAAGCAGCAGGTCCTGAAGAAAGAAGAGAGACAGCACTGTCGCTGTTCTTTTTTCACGACCAGAGACAGCGCGCTTTCTGCTTTATTTCAGGACCGGAGACAGCGCTCTGTCTCTTTGTCTCTCTGTCTCTCTCTCTCTCTCTCTCTCTCTCTGTCTGTCTGTCTGTCTGTCTCTCTTTCTTTCTCACATGCTGAAACAAGAAGCGTCATGTTTAAGTATGTTATTTTAAATGACAATATGTTCTCTCTGTTTTTTGGGACACACAACAGACTCTGAACTTTGTGATCTGATGTTATGAGCCCTGACAGGCCACAGTGGTGTGTCCCACTGTACGTGTGTAAACGTGAGTGCCATTTGCTTTTCATGAACCGTTTTGAGAATGAACACACTTCCACAGAGGCAGGAAAATAGTAGCAAGAGCGACATATGTGGCAGTAGCACACAGTGAGCAACCATATGCAACTGTAAGCAAGACTAGAAATGCAAACACACACAATCACACTCCAGCCTACACAGGTACTATGCCAAATGTGAGCAATTTTCCAGCGTACTCCATATGCATAACAATTGTATGCAAGCCCGGTGTGAAAGGGACTAGAGTTCTCTGGCTGGCGTTGAAAACGTGGCCGTCCTCCTTTGGCGCAGTTCTCGCTCGGCTCAGTCTCACGAGCCAGAGAGTCCTCTCAGTCCTTAGTCCTAACGAGCAAGTGCGGGAGTCCAGTCACCCTTCTGACTTCCGCGTCCATGCTCTTCTGTCAGCACCAAGCACCAAAACCCCGCCCCACTCGTACTCTCCACCAATCACTCCTCACCACACATCCTCCAACCAGCCAATCAAATCACCAGCTGGTACACATGCAACTTATTTCACTCTTCACTTGACACAATATTTAATTCAGATCTTTACGCTAATGGCAGAAACATTATTAACACAGTGCATAATCCTACTTTAATGCAAATATACTATTTACATCAATAGGATACACACATGTCCTAACATTCCTCCGTAACCCTGATTTCCCACCGGGATACATATACACCATTCTGGTATTTGATTGAATGCTTACATCTCACTTGTGTTAATTTATGTTTGATTCATAGAACCACACCATAATTTGGCAGACAGTTGGAATAAATGATCTTGACAGTGACATTGGATTCATTCATACCAATAACCTGCTGCGGGTTCTCACAATTCAGATCCAGCACAACATAATTAGGGATCATTCTGCATCTCTACACTACTACTACTATTGCTATTACTATTACTACTACTACGACTATGACTACTAAAGTGCTCAATAGCCTGTGTCACTATGCGTATGTCAAAGTATAGGTGTGCCAACTTTGACTTGATTTCGAGGTTCCATTTGGACAAGAGAGGAACACACACACACACACACACACACACACACACACACACACACACACACACACACACACACACACACACACACACACACTTGCCTCATAGTATATGGAGATGCATATGGAGGGTGGCAGATTTGCATTTGTGATTTGCATTCTACAATCATTGTGCCCTGAGAAAATGGATGCATCATCTCTTTTTGTCTACCAAAATGGCTACATTGGCACAGAAGATCACACGACTACATGGCATCCCAGGCAACATTGTGTTTGTCCTTTCAGTGCCAAATGCACGTACACTCACACACATTGTGTATGTGTATCGACATACAGATTTGTAGTGGGCTATGTTTTTATTGATCACAATCGACAGCTGAGACACACACTTGGCATGTCAAGCTGTAATTCCAGTACACAGTGGAGAAGGGCAGAAGAAAGAAAAAGCCCAAACACAGGCTTTTAGTCTCTGGACTCCTGCATACTGTATTCGTATTTGCCGTAAAATGCTGCCTTTCACTCAGTCTGACAACCAGCCTTTCTCCTATTCTTCCCCATTGTGAGAGCACAGATGGGAGTTTCAAGTCACCAGAAAGGGTCTTTGATCACTGTGAAGCCTGGGTGCGTCATGAGTGAGTTGCAATGGAGGCGAATGTCGCAAAGGGGAGCAGAGCAGGAGACTGTCAGATTTGCCGTCTATTGCTCGGGCTGATCTGAGGGGGAGCTCAGGGAATGATCAAAGCCCAGGTTAAGTCTCTAATAGAGCTGTCGTTTAAGCTAATCTTTCTCCTCCCTCTCACAAGAAAACCTCTCTACCCTACACTGTGCGAGGCAACGTATCATTCTAGCTCATTCTTATTCAGACTGACAGGACAACATGAGTTTAGCATCAACACATTTTGGCATGCCATATGTTGTTTTTAATAAAGACTGGGTGGAAATTGCCTTCTCCTTTTTGCCTCTAAGCAACAGCACATCGATTTAATCAAGCACTATCATTCGAGAGCAGAAATCTCTATAGATAACTGGAAAATCCCAATATTAGTTTTTAAGCTTTCTATCCTTGAATGGGCTGACTGCCTCCATAAACATTCAAACATGCAACAAATGTCATTGGTCATATTTTGGGGTTAGGCTTGATTTCCATGATATTCTGTCTTTAGCATGTTTCTCCATGTGTGGTTATTATTATTCTCCCAAACTTAGCCAAATGGGGTGTGTAGCCAGTACATTCTGAGTGCCGGTCCCAAGCCTGGATAAATGAGGGGGGTAGAAGGAGACAGGGCGTTAACCTTAAAGTTTGTCAAATCTCAGCCACATGGGGTGTGCACCTTGTACACTCTGAGTGCCAGACTCAAGCCCCGGATAAATGAGTAGGGTTGCATCAGGAAGGGCAAGTGGTGTAAAACAACCCAACCATGCAGACTTAAAATTGAATTTCCAGACCAGATCAGTCGAGGCCCAGGTTAACAATGACCGGCACTCATGTCATTGCTCGACAGGGTGCCGGCGGAAATTGGGCTACTGCTGGGTGAAGAGGAAGAAGAGCAGAACATGTCCACAGAAAGTGGGAGAAGAGGAAAATGAGATGGGTGGAAGTTACAGTTGAAACTTTGAATGTTGGCAGCATGACTGGTAAAGAGAGACAGCTGGCTGATATGATGGAGAGGACAAAGGTACACATTTTGTCTGTGCAAGAGACCAAGTAGAAGGGAAGTAAGAGAAGGAGCATAGACAGTGGGCTCAAGTTGTATCATGGTGTGGATTGGAAGAGAAATGGTGTTGGGGTCATTTTAAAGGAAGAGTATGTTAAGAGTGTGTTCGAGGTTAAGCGAGTGTCTGACAGGGTGATGAGTGTGAAGTTGGAAATTGAAGGGGTGATGATGAATATCATCAATGCATATGCCCCAGACTTAGGTTGCGAGATGGAGAAAGAAGATTTTTTGAGTGAGTTACATGAGGTGGAGAGTGTGCCCAAGCATGAAGGAGTGGCGATAGGAGCTTCAATGGGCATCTTGGAAAAGGGAACGGAGGTAATGATGAAGTAATGGGTAGATTTGTTATCAATGGCAGGAATGTGGAAGGGCAGATGCTATTTGATTTTGCAAAAAGGATGGAAATGCCTGTGGTGAATACTTACTTTAAGAAAAGGGAGGAGCACAGGGTGACATTAAGAGTAGAGGAATGTGCACACAGGCGGACTACATTTTTTGTAGGAAATGCAAGCTAAAAGAAATTGGAGACTGTAAGGTGGTGACAGCAGAGTGTAGCTAGACAGCATGGGATGGTGGTTTGTGGGATGACTTTAGAGGTGAAGAAGAAGAAGAAGAGGGTGAGTGGGCTCAAGAATGGATCAGATAGTGGTGGTGAAGGAGGAAGACTGTTGTGTGAAATTCAGTGAGCAGGTGAGGGACACACTGGAGATGAAGGGGAAACATACACAACATGAAAGATGCAGAAATCATAACACAATCCACGAACCAAAAAACAAAATGGGGAACCACGACACATTCCACCTGTTGTCGTAAGGAACACATGTTCGGACAGGCATGCACAAAACCATTGCCACGGTTTCATGCATGCTCGTGTTCGCGTGCACAAACACAGTGCGAGCACATGGAAGGGTCGCGCACACAGCAGAGGAGGAAAAAAATTAAAAAACACCACAATGTATAATACTTAATTCCTGTTATAAACAGCAGATTTAGCCTCCGCCTAGACGTACACCAGGAAGTAATGAAATGGTGTGGATAACTGTTCTCTCTTTTATGTTTTACATTAATTATCTGATGCACTCGAGCTGGCCGGCTCCCGTGTCATGAAGAGTCAGCTCCCGTGTCATGAAGAGCCGGGCTCTCCCGTTGTGAACACATCAGCAGTTATCTGCTGCAAATATGATCTGTGTTTTAATTATTACAATACGGGGAAAACCCCCAGTTACACGCACCTCGCAATATCTGAACAGCTGCAGGTTGCAGCGGGACATGCCCACCTCTGTCTGCGGACCGGCTTCACACCGTGCGGCGCGCTCAGATGCTGGCCGGTCCTCATGAGGGTGTGAGTGCCTGCTCACACATGTACACTGTGTGTTCTCCAGCTGATGTGCAGCACACAGCGGTCAGCTGGTCCAGCACCAAGCCACAGCTGACAACGTCGGATTCATGGTGTGTGTGTTTGTTGGTGGGGGGGATGACACATTCGCAAGACATTTGTACTGGGTGGGGGTGGACAGCGACAACACACTTCACACGCCATATGCATGTGTGTGTGGGGTGGGGGGGTCAGTACAGTTACTCTCATGTGTGATGCTAGGTTACGCCACTTTCGTGTGGCACTTTGACAGTTTTCACAGACAGGTCGAATGTGATTGCCTGCTGTCTAGTATCATATCAGGTGCATGAATAGCCCCGCCTTTTCTAAGTGTGCAGCGAGCAGTGTTAGATGTTTGTGTGTGACACCTGGAATTTGGCCGAGACCTCCCGAAAGGGGGATTGAATGAGCATGTGCAAGGCATTCGCTGTCTTTTGGCCGCTTGTGTGCCCAAATGTTGTGGCAACAGGTGTACGAGGCCTCTGGGGTGGCTCTGAGTTTTCATGAATGGCATGCAATTCTTCCTTTGTGTGCTAGTCGGCTTCAATCGTGTTATGTGTGAAGGGACCCTTATAGATGTGCTGAGGGGGGACATGCAGGTGGTTGGTGTGACAGAGGAAGATGAAGAGGACAAGGTGAGATGGAAATGATTGAAATGCTGTGGCAACCCCTAACAGGAGCAGCAGAAAGACAAATAAGGTTATGATTATTCTTCCTGTTATCTGAATAATTTTCCTCATGTTAAATATTCTCTGGTGCTTTTACTTTGGTTGTTGGTTTTTGTGTGTGTGTGTGTGTGTGTGTGTGTGTGTGTGTGTGTGTGTGTGTGTGTGTGTGTGTGTGTGTGTGTGTGGCATAGCTTCCTGTTTCTGGCCTTCAGATTTCACCTGTCCACACTTCTGAATTTGATTGTTTGGTGGCGTATGTAACTGATGTTCCCTCCTTCCCAAATTTTGTAGGTTTCTCCTGCTCTCCTATATTATTGATCCAGTGCTTTTGATTCATTTGATAAACCTTTGCTGCCATCCTTTGTTCCTATGTTTTTTTTTGTGTGTGTGTGTTTCTTACTGCTTTTTGAATGACCCTTTGCCTCCCTGAGAAAGACTGGTACCTGTTTGGACTGATCACATGTGTGCCTGAACCTTGTTTGTTTGGGGCCAAGCTTGTTGCCAGCTCCAGAACTGTGCCTTTTGTGTGGACAATACAATGCGTCTGCAATGTATTCACAATGCTTTTTCACTTTTTCCACATTTTGTTATGTTACAGCCTTTTTCCAAAATGGAGCAAATAATTTTTTCCCCTCAAAATTCTACTCACAACATCCCAACATGAAAAACATGAAAAAAAAAATATATATATTTTTTTTTGTATTTTTTTTTTTTGCAAAATTATTTAAAATGGTGATGATAATAATAATAATATTAATAATAAAAACTACGAAATCACATGTACGTAAGTATTTATACCCTTTGCTCAATACTTTGTTGATGTACCTTTGGCAGCAATTACAGCCTTACGTCTTCCTGAATATGATGTAACAAGCTTAGCACAGCTATATTTGGGTAGTTTTGTCCATTCGTCTTTGCAGCTCCTCTCGCGCTCCATCAGGTTAGATGGGGAGCGTCAGTGCTCAGCTATTTTCAGATTTCTCCAGAGATGTTCAAATCGCATTGAGGTTTGGGCTCCGGCTGGGCCTCTCAAGGACATTCACAGTGTTGTCCTGAAGCCACTCCTTTTGATACATTGGCTGTGTGACCCAGTCTGAGATCAAGAGCGCCCTACAGCAGGTTTTCATCCACGATGTCTCTGTACATTTCTGCATTCATCTTTCCCTCATCCTGTCTAGTCTCCCAGGTCGTGCCACTGAAAAAAATTGCTTAACTGAGGTGCAACATTCATTTCACTAACTATCAACTTTGCCTTAGCTAGGAGAGACTCCTGTGCATCTCTTAGAGACTGCATCTCTTCTGTCAAGGCTCTGATATTGGCCGCTTCTATGTCAAGTGACACTTTTCCTGACTGGAGAATAATATTCCTGTTCTCAATCCTTTGCAGTACTTTTAGCCAGACAGTGAAAAGAACAATGGCATCAAATTACATAAAATATTTTCTATGACCATTAGCTTCTCATCTTGCTTCACTGGTGCTTGCTTCAGGATTTTGTACAGTACCTGTTTTGTTTGTATCTGATTCATAAATAAATAAATTACAAAAAGGGGGGGGCACCATTTCAAGGTGGTGGCATAATACTTTGCACATGATTTAAGAGCTTTTACTTTGCCATTTGATAGTTAATAATCACATTATTCCCTTTGATCGGTTTGGGTGTAGAGTGTAAGACTCAGACGCACCAAGTTTCGTTAATCTCAGATGATTTTTAGAATTTTCTGTAATTTATTATTAAATAATGCTGAAATTATGTAAAAATGGTTGTTGTACAGAAGCTTCAGATATCTGCTGCCGAGACAGATGATGTCTGGAATGCAGTTTTAAGCAGAAACAAGGCGATACTCAGTTAAAACCCTTCGTCTCCGACTGACTTCCGTGGCAGAGAGGAGGGCTGTTGATCAAACCTCACTCTTCAGAAATGACCAATCACAGCAGAGCCAGTGCTGACCTGGTTCCCTCCCCCATAGTGCCAAAACCCCTATAGTTCCATACGTTTCGAGCAAGAGAGCAGGAATCACCTGTGTGCGAGTAGAATTCAACTTCAAGAGGGCGGGGGCGCACTGGTCTTCTCTCGCAACACCTTTTTCCCTGCTCAAGGAGCAGTTTCCTCCAATGTGCGCACGCACGTGGAGATAATTTGTGCATGCACATGTGAAATAATATAAGCACAAATGCATTTTTTATACGCGTGTGGTTTTGGCACCGATCTGATGCCATACATTTCTGGGCTTGTCTCCGCAGCATGCACATCAACAGGATTTAATGAGTGGGAGGCACAAGGTGAATAAGTAGCCAGATTATGTTTCTTCTGTATTTGAGCTTGGACTCCGTTGATTTTTCCTGACATGTTTGCTCCACTATCATAACCCTGCCCTCTGCAATCACTGATGTCTATCCCATGGTCATGAAGAACATTATCAATCATCTCTGCTGTCTCACTACCTGTGTTTTTATGAAGATCCTTAAATTCAAGGAACCTTTCAGTAATCTCCCAAACATCTGTTTCTTTGTCATATCTCCCATATCATAGTAGCACAACATGTTGCTCAGTATGGGAAATGTCACAGATGACTGAATAATATATGGCATCCTCCCTTTCCTGTAGAATTCTTTTCAGAACTCATCTGCCACATAACTGATTAAAGTCATTTTGACTGTCAGAGCTAAGATAATGTGTCAGCCTGGTTCCTTTTCCTTCTTTTTGTTTTTGATTGTTGTTCCTGATTTTTTAAAAGTGTTCTTTCAGCAGAGAATCATAATGACACAAGAGCTCTAGTGTGCCTAGGAAATTGCCGTTATGAATGTCATCTAGGTCTTTGGTTTTTCCCCTGAAAGGCAGGTTTCTTGAGCCCATGTGTACGGTTACATCTAAGAATCTTTTCAAAGTGGCTCTATTTTTCTCTGTTGCTGTTTGTAACTTGATATTTAACAGAACATCAACATCACTGTCTTTCATTATAGATCCTTGCAGATTATTCCATTTTAAGTAGCAATCTCTATGTGCTTCTCTCCTCTCATGGATTGGGAATTCGTTATACATTCGACACAGCGTTGCCACAGTTACTTTGAAAAAGTAGTCCAACTACTGATTACTCCTTGAAAAAGCAACTTAGTTACTTTACTGATTACTCAATTTTAAAAGTAATGAAGTTAGATTACAAGTTACTTTTTTAGTTACTTTAAGCAGCTGCTGACAACACCCCTGCCACCTCAACCTGAAAATGATAACCCATTTTGCCAATACTCACTTTGTAGTCACCCTTTCTTGACTTCAGTGACCATAAACACTTGTTTCATAAAAAATAAAATAGACATCTTTCTTCACCTCATATTTAACTGTTGACAGCACTGTAACAGTAAAACTTACTATTTCTAATCTACATTTTTTTATAAATGCAACTATTAAATTCTTTCTAACATTTTTCTAACATTTAAATTCTTCCTAAACAGTTTAGTTGTTGAAATCATTGTTATTATTATGATTAGTACTATTAGTACTAATAATAGTATGAAAAATGTCTTCAAAAGTGGACCTTCAATCTAGGGTCTCTCCCTCCTCCCCCGCCCACGTTCCCTTCCCCTGGTTTGCTGTTTAAGCAGGAAGAATGGATAGCTTTTATTTATGCAGAACACACAACCAGACTGACAGGTAAGAATGTTTTATCAGGTTTTGTTTTGTTTTTTTTACATCATGTCACTCTCAGAAAGAGACTTGGGTGCATTTGGGTGGCAGAAAAGAAAAAAAAACTGTTTTTATTTGTGCATCATGGATCAGCTGTTTTTAACAAGGACATGCACAGAGTCGTAGAGTTTTAAAGAAAAAAAAGCATAAAAATGTCTCTGTAAAACCATAGCTCTGAGCGTCACCGCGCTTTGAGAGACAGCTGTTCTTCACCTCGGGGCTGACCTGCACAGTGGATGTGGTTCTGTGCTCGCAGCTCACTGAAAGTGGGCAGTTAAGACCTCACCTTGCATTTTGTCGGGACACCTGTTTTAAAGCTGCAATCGACCCACAACACAAAATTAATAGTAACGCAAAGTGATTCAGAGAAGTAACTTTAATCTGATTACTGATTTGGAAAGCTTAACGCAATAGATTACTCATTACTGGAAAAAAAGTGGTCAGATTAGAGGCATCACTCATTCGACACCACATCACACATTTTATACCCATATTGACAGGTCATTGCACTAGTGGAAGCCCTTTTCTGAATATGGTAGAAAAGCACACATAGCATTAGGGATGGGTATTAAGAACCGGTTCCTTTAGGGTATCATTAAGAAATGATTTGATCCACCGACCTTAATAACCTTTTTGCTTAACGATTCCCTGATTGGTCCTTCACAGTGGCCGTTGTTTTTGAGGGTGTTTGTCAGGAAAATGATCATTTCTCTACATTGATTACAGACCCTGCAGCGGGTTTGTAATCAACTTTTCTGCAGCGCGGCTTTGCTTTGAACCTTGAACCAGTCGAAGCAGTGCTTCGATTTATTGCTTCAATGACTTATTGTTTTATTTCGCTTTATCTTAATTTTTCCCCGCTAAAACCCTAAAGAGCATATGTCTGTGAGTAATACGAGGTCTATTAGAAAAGAAACTGACCTTTTTATTTAAAAAAAATATATATATATTGATTTGAATCACGTGCGATTACATCAGACAAGCTTGAACCCTCGTGCGCATGCATGAGTTTTTTCACGCCTGTCGGTTGCGTCATTCGCCTGTGGGCAGGCTTTGAGTGAGCACTGGTCCACCCCCCTCGTCGGAATTCCTTTGTCTGACTTCTTCCTGAGAGACTGGCACTTTGCTTGATCAAAATTTTTTCTGAAACTGTAAGGCACATCCAAGTGGACACCATTCGAGAAATTCAGACGGTTTTCGGTGAAAATTTTAATGGCTGATGAGAGATTATGGAGTGTTACTGTCGCTTTAAGGACTGCCTACAGAGCTGGACGGCACGCCGCGCCTCAAGCCGCCGTCATCAGCCTGTTTCAAGCTGAAAACTTCCAAATTTAAGCCTCTGTTGACCCAGGACATCGTGAGAGAACAGAGAAGTTTCAGAAGAGGTCGGGTTCAGCAGTTTATCCGGACATTCCACTGTTAAAGGAGATTTTGTAATGAAAGACATGCGGACGGATTCGCGCGTCAGCACCCAGCCGCTCATGGCGCGGTGCCACAGAAAAACACCTCCGTGTTGATAAGCATTCGTAAGATTCAGGCGGTTTTCGATGGCTTTCAGTCAAGTGAGTATCCGAGAAATTGTTTAACAGCTGGGCATGTTCAAACTTGTCCTGTAATGCTACCAACGGAGGTGTTTTGCTGTGGCGCCGCGCGATGAGCGGCTGGGTGAATCTGTCCGCATGTCTTTCATTACAAAATCTCCTTTCAGTGGAATGTCTGGATAAACTGCTGATCCCGACCTCTTCTGAAACTTCTCTGTTCTCTCACGATGTCCTGGGTCAACAGAGGCTTAAATTTGGAAGTTTTCAGCTCGAAACAGGCTGACGACAGCGGCTCGGGCGCGGCGAGCCATCCGGCGCCGTGGGCTGTCCTTAAAGCGACAGTAACACTCCATAATCTCTCATCAGCTGTTAAAATTTTCACAGAAAACCATATGAATTTCTCGAATGGTGTCCACTTGGATGTGCCTTACAGTTTCAGAAAAAATTTTGATCAAGCAAAGTGCCAGTCTCTCAGGAAGAAGTCAGACAAAGGAATTCCGACGAGGGGGGTGGACCAGTGCTCACTCAAAGCCTGCCCACAGGCAAATGACGCAACTGACAGGCGTGAAAAAACTCACGCATGCGCACGAGGGTTCAAGCTTGTCTGATGCAATCATACGTGATTCAAATCCATATAGTTTTTGAAAAAATAAAAAGGTCGGTTTCTTTTCTAATAGACCTCATATTTACCTTTTCATGTTAAACCGACCTGTTATGGTCTTCTGAAACAGTTGACAGATGCATTTTATAACTTAAAAACGGGACAGATGCTAACACATTAGCATGTCTATGGTATTTTCAATGTTGAATTTAGCGTTAAGCTGTTGCAGCTGTCAGCACGTTTGTATGCATTTTTTTCTGTATAATAATTAATGGCTCAGCGTTTGTTGTCATAAAAGAGTAAGAGTAAGTGTCATAAGAGAGTAATAATTTTTTATTTACTTTTGTTTATATAATAATAATAATAATAATAGCAACAGCAACAATAATAGTAAGAATAACTAATAATAATGCTACAATACAATTTTAGAGGAAGAGACAAAAAGAACCTGATTAAAAACACAACAGAAAATATAAAACCAACTAACAATGAACATGAATGAATGAATAAATATAGACATAAATAACTGTTTCCTGTGAACACCAAGTGACTCTTACACCTCCACTTCATCCCTGTCAATATTTAAGTTTAATGACAATTTGTTTTGGTCAAACCATATTTTCAATTTGTTAATTTCTTCAGTGATTTCCTCCAGAACTATCTGCCAAGCTAGAAAACTGCTACATCCTAGTAAGAGCAGAATACTACTGGAATGAATTTGAATAAGGAAAGTTGGATTTTTTTTTTTTCTCACCAAAATGGATGCTGCACTCACTGCAGTTTGTTGTCTGGATTAGTCCCAGATTGCATTTCAGAGCTTCTAGAATTCAAACATTTTCATGCGGGAGGTGTTTGGGGGTAATTTTGGGTTACAGCTTTTTTTTTATTTTTCAACACTTTCATCCCTGAATATGTCAATCGTGAGTCAGTTTTGTGCAGATAAAAGTCACTAACTGGGACTCCTGTCTTGTTGCAAGAAAGAAACGATAACTGTCCTCCGTTCTGTTCACACAGCTCCAAACGCTGCGCGGCTCTCTGCCGAGTCAAGTTACAACGATAGAATCCAGTCAGAATTAATAACTTCAAAGCAAAATGCTGTTTAAATCAATTGACACCTCTCTCCAAATGTTATAATACAAACTGCAATTGATCAAAATGTTTTTCCCTCTCAAAATGAGACGTCCTGCTCAGAGGTACGGAGAGACATTAATGCCAAAATGTCTGAAAGGAAATGCTTTTGACAAAAACTACAGATTTTGTTCATTTTTATTTATGTCCAGAGTTCAAGGAAACAGAGACCAATTTCATATTTATTTACTTTAAGACTCAATAACATACATAGAAAACCCGTAAAGCCTTTTAGTACTTTTTACTTTTAGTACAAAATTCACAAGAGGTATCGATAAGGGAATCGATAAGGAATCGGATCGATAAGCAGAATCGATAATGGCATCGATATCGATAAAATCCTATCAATACCCATCCCTACATGGCATGCAATAAAGTGAGTTATTACTTTGACTAAAAGTCAGGCAGGCTCTCTTTATCTTTTCTCTTTTATTGGCTGCCATTGTATAATTCAAGTAGTCAGGGAATGGATTCCCCTCTGAATCACATGGCATTTCCACTTCTTTTCCTCTTGTGGCCAATATCCTCACCATGCTTATCCTATCCTGATGAGTAAAATCTGCTGGCCACAAACCAGGGTCATCTGTCAAAAGATTATCTTCTTCCCTTTCAAATACCTCAACATTAGCTTGATTTTCTATGTCCTCAATCTCTGTCATGTTTTTGAGTCTCTCTGTGCTCTTGTTTAGTCCATCCTCCTTATCAATGCCTTTCAACATCTTCAGCTTGATTTTCAATGTCCTCACTCTCTCCCAGATCTCTGTGTCTTTCTGCACTCTCATTTGGTGGATCCTGATCAGGTTGCAATCAAGTTACGTATTGACAACACATGTATTGGTCTCAGAACAGTCTTTATTTACAAACCAAGTCACTGATGTTGTCATGGTTTGACCTGATCAGGGTGTTGAGCCCATTTTTTCCCCCTTTCTGTTGTTCATTATCTACCCCAGCTTTGAGTGATTAGTTGTTTCATTTCATCCTGGTTTATTCTCTGTTATGTTGTCACTTTTCTTTGTTACTTTTTTACTGCACAGTGTTTAATCTTTGTTCACTAGCTACACCCCTTTCTAGATTGTTCCTGACGTGCACCTTGTTAACTCCTGTCCTATTTAATCTCCTCCCAGTCACCACACCAGCACCAGTTTGTTGTCTTGTACACATTCCAGCTCTCTTTGTCAGTCCTGCTTTTTGCCTAGACATGTATCATATTTTTTCTGTTTTCTTTGACCATGCCTCTTGCCTCATCCTGGATACCTGTGTTTGCTCATGACTCTGACCCCTGCTCAAGCATGACTGCATTTTTGCCAGATCCTGATTGTACCTCTGCTCTGCTGCTTGATCACGTGTGTACCAAACCAGAGCCTGGAATAAAAACCATGTTTTCTCCTACACTAAAGCCTAGTCTGGGAGTTTACATTGCGGGTCCAGCCGCTGTGGTTGCCGGGCAGCCGCCCGCCCTGACAGACGTCTAAACAAAACAGAGCAAAGTGTTACTGTAGGCGTTATAGGTGCTGTAATTAATTAATCTAAAATAACGCTTTATTTTGACAGCCACAATTATACTTACTTACTTATACTTAATAGCAACAGCCTGCAGTTATTATTTACAAGCTACTTAGGAAGCTAATGATTAGCTTACCGTAAGCTTCGTCTCTTTAGCAGCTGGTATCTTCTCGTCTTTGTCTTCATATTTTTGTGACTTCCCAAAATCTTCTGTAATTTTCAAGCGTTTTTCATCTCACCGCGAGCAGCTTTCTCTTAAAAACTCACAGAGCAGCAAATATATGGAGTCCGCCATTGTTTATGTTTGTGTTGCGTATAAAACAACATCACTGCAGTTTGCTCTGCCGACTCCGCCCATTTTGAAGAGGTTCTATTTGTAGTGGAAAAAGACGTGACTGGAACCAAACCGAGTAGAGCCGAGTTGAGCCAAGTAGTGCTAGTTCTGTGTAGTGGAAAAGGACCTTTGCCATGCTGGGATGTACAAAAAAGTCTCTTAATGTCATGGTGAAATATCAACAGGAAGTCAGCCATTTTGATTTTGAGGTAATTTTTGCCACTTTTGGCCATTTCCAGGAGTTACCTGTGAACAAACTGATCCTTGGGATTTCATCCAGTTGTCTTCAAATTTGGTACACATCATCATGACCCCATGCTGATCAAACGTTATCAAAAGAATTGCTGTAGGTCAAAAGGCGTGGCTGCTACGGTTCGTCAAACTTTGGTGAGCCATTCGGAGCACACCGTTTCACTTCGAACAGCTGTCACACCCACATATTTCATCGTAGATCCTTCAAACGTGCTGGACATGATGAGGGCTCTGCCCTGAACATGCGCATATATTTACTTCCCACCTAACACATAGTGCCCCCTGGTGGTAACAGGAAATGTCATACTTATACTTTAAGAGGTACTGATGTCATATAGCAGGGGGGCAAAGCTCTCGATTTACCGATCGATCTACGTTCCGACCCTCACCTACGGTCATGAGATTTGGCTCATAACTGAAAGAACGAGATCGCGAGTACAAGTGGCCGAGATGAGTTTCCTCCGCAGGGTGGCTGGGCGCTCTCTTAGAGATAGGGTGAGGAGCTCGGTCACTGGGGAGGAGCCGCTGCTCCTCCATGTCGAAAGGAGCCAGCTGAGGTGGCTCAGACATCTTTTCTGGATACTCCCTGGACGCCTCACTGGAGAGGTGTTCCAGGCACGTCCTATTGGGAGGAGGCACCGGGGAAGACCCAGGACACGCAGGAGGGACTACGTCTCTCGGCTGGATGGGGAACGCCTCGGGGTTCCCCTGAAGGAGCTGGGAGAGGTGATTGTGGATCGGGAGGTCTGGGTGGCTTTGCTTGATCTGCTGCCCCCGCGACCCGACTCCAGATAAAGTGGAAGAAAATGGATGGATGGATGGATGGATGGATGGATGGATGGATGGATGGATGGATGGATGGATGGATGATGTCACATAGTTAACCCAATCAACTTCATTCCACTTCTAAAATATGCAGAACAAGTTGGGGAACGTAGGTGATGATCGCCATGAAGGTATGAGTAATGGCATCTGTGTGGCAGCGTGCTGAATACTGACCCTTCGCCATGAAATTATGTTCTTCCTTTTGATGGCTTTAATTTTGGCATGCCATCATGAAAATTAATACACAGGTCAACAATAATATCTTCTTATAGGTGATAGGGTCATCACCCATGGGCGCAGCCAAATGCCTCTATAACGTCCCCTTGCAACTTTTAAAAACGCCCCCCCATATGTTTTTTTTTTTTTTTTGAGTAGGGAGATGAAAATTGGTACACATGTGACTTGCATAGACGTTCAGATCATCCACAGACATTCAGATCATCCACAGACGATACTGACTAAAAGTTATCAAAACCTTTTTACTATGTGGAAGTGTGTGGCCCCTATGGCGCTGCCATTTTGACCCTTTGCCGTGGAACATCAAGTCATGATAACTGCTTCATGCTTTGTCTGATTGTCTTGATACTTCACATGTGTGATCAGTGTCAGCCCCTGAACACACCCGGCCCCTCTGTTTGTGCTCTGAGTGCCCCCTAGTGGATGAACCATTAACTTGTCATAACTGCATTGACTGATTTGCTTGAAACTTGAACTGTGTGATGAGTGTCTGCCCCGCACACACCTGACCCCTCTGTTTGTGCTCTGAACGCCCCCTAGTGGATGACCAATCAACATGTCATAACTCCTTCATGTATTGTCTGATTTGCTTGAAACCTGAACTGTGTGATGAGGGTCGGCCCCTGAACAGAAATTGCAGTGGCACAAGGAGGTGGTGGCACAGACACGAGGGCCCATATATAAGTAGTTTGGCCAAATATTATATAAATATTTTGGCGCTTGTGCACATGCTCGCAGCGAAATGTCGAAATAGCACCCCCTACAAATTTTCACAAACCCTCCCCATTGTTTTTTTGTTTGTTTGTTTCTTTGGTCGTAGCCTCACGAAATTTGGTACACATATTTACCATGCTGGGATGCACAAAAAAGTCTCTTGATGTCATGGTGAAATGTCAACAGGAAGTCAGCCATTTTGATTTGAAGTTTCGATTTTGAGGTCATTTTTGGCCATTTCCACCACTTACATTTGAACAAACGTGTCCTCGGGATTTTATTCAATCATTTTCAAATTTGGTACATATCATTGTGACCCCATGCTGATCAAAAGTTATCAAAAGAATTTTTGTAGGTCAAAAGTCGTGGCTGCTACGGTTCGTCATACTTTGGCGAGCGTTGTTTCAGAGCACGCTGTTTCACTTTGAACAGCTGTCACGCCCACATACTTCATCATAGATCCTTCAAACTTGCTGGACATGATGAGGGCTCTGCCCTGAACATCCACATATATTAACTTCACCCCTAACTCATTGCGCCCCCGGTGGTAACAGGAAATGTCCATTTTATACTTTAACATCTACTGATGTCACACAGTTAACCCCATCAACTTCAACTTCTAAAACATGCAGAACAAGTTGGTGAAGGTACAGGATGATTGCCATGAAGCTACAAGTAATGGCATCGGTGTTGCGCCTGACGAATATTGATCTTTCGCCATGAAATTACGCTATTCCCTTTGATGGCTTTAATTTTGTCATATCATCATGAAAATTGATACACAGGTTAAGCATGACAACCTCTTACAGGTGATAGGGGCATCGCCCATGGGCGGGGAAAATGCCTCTCTAGTGCCCCCTTGCAACTTTCAAAAACCCTTCCCAATAGTTTTTTCTTTCCCAATAGGGACACGAAAATGGGTACACATGTGTGACTTGCATAGACGTACAAAAAAGTCTGTTGCACCATTGGTCTTCTTCAAACAGTAAGTCGGCCATTTTGAATTTTCATGTCATTTTCACATGATTTCCAAAGGTTGTATTTGAACAAACTCCTCCTCGGGATTTTGTCCAATGCACTTCAAATTTCTTTCAGATCATCAGTGATGATAGCTCCTTCATGCTTTGTCTGACTGACCTGAAACTTCACATGTGTGATGAGGGTCGGCCCCTGAACACACCTGCTCCCTCTGTTTGTGCTCTGAGTGCCCCCTAGTGGATGAACCATCACATTATCATAAGTCCTTCATGCATTGTCTGATTTGCTTAAAACTTGAACTGTGATAAGTGTCTGCCCCTGTACGCACCTGGCCACATCTGGTCACAAGGGGACACGCTGGCCCCAGGAGGCGGTGGCGCAGACACGATGACCCGTATATGACCGTATATGGTTCTGGTTGACCCAAGGATGAAGGTTTAGGTGTTTGTTATATAGGGTACTCTTGGTCTCCTCAAAAACCTGTGGAACCTGATTAAAAGTCTTTGTAAACTTAGAAAAGGTTAAAGGCTTGAAAGTTTTCTGTAAATTTGCTCTTATTCTGAAAAACTCTGAGGAAGTTGTCTATAAATTTGAAAAACTTGACAAGCCTTAAAAAGAATTATCAACGCTCATGCTTTGCCATCAAAAGTTACAAAATGAAACAAAAGTTAATAATGAAACAAAAGAATGAAGAACAAAGAAAGTCACGTGGTATCTTTTAGTGAATGAGGTCTGTCAGCCTCAAAGAAAAGTAAGCCTGAGGGTCACAGTAAGAGGCAAGACAGAGCAAGACAATAGAGAGAGTGGCTTTGTTCGAGAACTTTTAAAGTGGACTCTACATCACTAAGCTCTGCACATTTGGTGTGTAGTTTCACCAAAGAGAGACAGTCAGAAGAGGTTCAAAAACAGTACTTAAAGACATTAAATATATTGACATACACTTTGTTCTTTGGTTCTTTTAACTACACCAAATATGATTAGTTTTTTAATACCTTCTAAACAACCCATTGATTAAAAGCAGTAATAATTCAACCATCACGTGTAACTTACACCAAGTTCTAAAAGAGAACATGTCAGGTTAAATATTTGACACACACAAGAAAAACATTGTAACTTTCATACTTTGATAAAGTAGTATGATTTGAAACACCAAATGGTTGTGTTCTTCCCACTGACAACTCCAGGGGAAGCTCTGGTGATGAACCATGGAGCTATATATAAGAACTAGAGAGCGCAGTTCCAGTGTTGCACACTAAACGAAAATGTCCCTTCATGGACAGCGACATGATGTCTCCTAAACGGGCAAAATATTGATGAAGTACCCAGATGTTATTGCATTTTCAATGGAGATTCGCGACTGAACACACTCAGAAAAATGCTCGCAAAATACGTGTTAAAATGCCATTTTGACCTGGATATCAAGCCAGTAAAATTAAATTACATTAAATTATGTCAGGAAAGTATTAAACTTACTCTGACACTCACACATTCCCAAATATTAGTGTTGAAAGTTACACGGATCTGCGCTGTTAAGCTATGCTGCTAGGCTGAGCTGCTGCCGTGTTCAACGCAGCGCGGCTCCTAAAACCATTACAATATATTTATATATACGAGTGTATATATATTTATATATTATATTTTTACACAGTTATCCTTTATTGACCGAGTTTCATTCATGAAGTCAGTGGTGTGGGTGTGACTGTGAGCGGCACAGCGCGGGTCATTATAATCACATTATTTTAAATTGCAAATTAAAAAAAAAAAATCCCCAGTTTTGTCGAACAATTTTAATCACTAACAACAAGTATTTTAATTAGACATTGGTCTAGCAGTGGAAAATATCAACTAGACATAAGTGAAGAGTTAATGGTCCGTGTCATTGGGCGACACAGGTACGGCAGGAGACATACAGCTATTTATCATCCAAATATCACGGACAAAATGACAAGAATAACCAAAACCACTTACTTATGGAAGGAAATAATGTCTCCCTTGTACCCCCGTTTGTGGCTTTGTCAACATGCGCAGTGAACTTCTATGCACGCAGATCACTAACTTGCCCGGAATTAAAATGGCGATCACGCCTCCTTGTCGGCACATGGCTCAGCGCTACTGCGCTCTCTAGTTCTTATATACAGCTCCATGTGATGAACCAAGTTTGCCCTGCAGATAATGTTTGACCCACGAATGCTTTGAAAAGCATTTTGGAGACATGTAGACGATAAATTGGTCCCAGGGATAAAGAACATTAAGTTCTCCTGGCATGGAATATCTCTGGTTTTGATGCTTGGCTGTTAAAAAATCCGATAACTTACTCTGACCGGAATTTCACAGATAATTAGTTTCAGGAACATGCTTGAAGAAAACTGAATTATCACTCTGTTGGAATGTGGCTAAAGGAGAGTGTTTCAGGAGATATCCTAGGTGGAACCAGGACATCAGTCAAAGGTGTAACAACAGTCTATTTCAGTATGAGGCATCACTCCTTTTGGGTACGAGAATTAATGTACTTTATTGGATTAATTCTGAATGAGGGTATCTTCGCTACACCAGGAAGCAAGGGAGGGCAAGAGAGCATTTCTTTGTTCCAGGGTACTTTTAAAGAGTGCATCACACATGGCCATAAGCTCCGCCCACTTGGCATCAGGTTGCTGTAACCAAGAACGTGTTTGAAAACCCCCCACTAAATAAAATAACATTTGTCTTACTTTTTTCTTGGGTTCTACCACATAAACTGACTGAAAATCATCTTCTAACAGAACACATCATGGGATGAAACAGCAAGTAGTTAAAAGCACTGTTTACACATTGAAACAATTGATATCCATTAATGATGCATGCACCAACAGATTATGTAAAAGGAATGCTCTTAACATCACATGAAAGAAACATAAAATATTAAATTTAAATTTAAATTTCATCTTTGGTCAAGCATAATAACACAGGAAAAGAAATTTAAAATTTTCTCTTGTCTTTGTTAAAAGCATATTCATGTTCTGACGGTGTTGTGAAAGCAGTTTCAAAATGAAACCACAAATGAAAGCAGTAACCAGGTCAGGATGCGAGTGAAAAAATACAAGTGTTTTATTATCCCAGCAATACTGTAGCCACAGTCCATACAAATGGTGAATGTCCACAACAAAAAGACAAAACAAAACTCCAAGAGGTGGCAACAAACAAACTGGGGGTACACGGAATGGAGCATGTCGTAGAACAAACAGAGGGAAATCACAAAACAGAAACACACAACTGATAAAGAATATGGGGCTGCACAGGCAGGTCCCAAAGACACTAACAGTAATCACAAAGCATATGTAGGGTAATGAACCTCCATAAGGCGGGGAACAGGTGAGGGCTTAAATGCCAAATGATTAACTAAACACAGGTGCGCAAAATTAAGGAAGCAGGAACAAACAATACATGTGGAATCATCAGAAAACAATGTGAATTAATGAAACAGACCTCAGCAGGTGAGTGGAAAAATAAAATATAATAACCAAAAACACAGTGACAGCGGATTCACAATACTACATTACATAATGCAAAAGCAAAATGTGTAACACAAACATGTACAAATTGAAACAGTAGCAAAGAAACATGAAGACTTAAACAAAGTAAGAAGACAAGTAATGCACAAGCTACAATAAAAACTAAACAATGGCCACAATGAAGTTCATCAACCAAAAACAGAAAACCAGTGTGGAACTCAAACCAGTGATAGAGTGCAACAGGAAAACACAACAAGACTAACAGGTGAGGACAAAGGAGTGGAACATGGGGGAGACAGACAAGAGACACAGACCATCATGACACAGACACCAACAAGGATCAGAACACAGAGTACAACCCACAAAACGAACCTGGACAGAACCCTGAGAACACTAAGAAAAAGCGGCATACAGAACATAATGACATTTAACAAAGAGGCTCTGACAGGGGCCAAATCACAAAAGAGGGGTTGTGTCCTTCCATAATGGGGCACTGTGGTCCCATCCCTATGTTGGTTATGGACACATCTAGCTGTTTGGTTACAAGACATGTTTTGTTTATGGAGATGTTACTGACAGAAAGCGCCCTGTTCTGGCTTAGATGATCTCAAATTGGATAGGTTTCATTAAACTGTCAAATTCCTTTTGTACAGACTCTGACTGGAATCAAGGTGCGGTTTGTAATGAGAGTCTTTTGATCCTGTTTTGTGAATTTTCCTCAGGTGTCATAAATTCTGCCAGGAAATGTTTGGGCTATCTCCAGACACTTTGCAAGAAGGAAGGTTAAGAGGCTTTTGGTGCCTGGTACCAAGCCACATGATTACACAGAGTCAGTCCAGTGTAACACATTCCAACCTTAGGGCCCCTTCACACATAACACGATTGAGGCAGAATGGTGCATGAAAGAGGAGTCAAATGCCACTTGTGAAAAATCAGAGCCAACTCAGATATCTTGTACAGCTGTTGCTACAACCATTTGTGCACACCAGCAGCTGAAAGACAGCGACTGCCCTGTGAGTGCCCATTTGATCCACTTCTCTGCAGGTGTTGGCCAAATTACAGGTGCCACACATGATTATCCAACAATGCTCACTGGACACTTAGAAAAGGTGGGGCTATTCAGGCTCCTGGCATGACAGTGGAGAACAGATGACCACATTCAACCTGTGCCCCATGGGTGTGGTATCACCAAGCAACACACATGGGTGTGGCTGTGCCGAACTCAGCCCCCCAACACATGTGGCATTCCAGTGTGTTGGCTCCCCCTTCAACACATGTGGTATGCCTGTGTATTGCACTCCCCGCCCACAAAACATGTGGCTTGCGTGTGTGTCGTGCTCCCCCCAACACATGTGGCATCACAGTGTATCGGCTCCCCCCTCAACACATGTGGCATGTGGGGGCAGGGGGAGCACACTTGCATGACATGCTGATATTTAAGTACAGACAAAATCACATGGGGGGCAGCCAGCCATGTCTGAGTGCACACAGCACAGCAAGGCACCTCTCAGCTGATCGCCGGCCAACCATGCACTGACAGCTGGAAATGATGGCTCAGTATATGCGACGTGTTACTCTGACAAGTATATAAATAAATAGTACAATAACTACATACATAATTACATAACAAATAACTAAAATAAATAACCTCAGAACACAGAAGCAGAGAGTGACACTTTGTTCTGTGGGCTAAACGAACAGGTGGTTGTGGCCGCACACAACAGCAGCTGTTAAGATCTCTAGACCCGTGAGTCATAGCTGGCGAACACATATCGTACACCTGACATAGGCTGCTCCATGTTAAAGGACCGTCTGATCAAATGTACACTCAGCTGGTGATCTGAATGTCACACCACCCACGTGAGCTATGATCCACATGACACGGCGTCTGTCCTTCGGTGCACTGCTCACTGGAGAGATGATGGGAGCGCACTGCTTCATTCGTCATTTCATGACTATACGTCTGTGACCATAGGCCATCTACAGAGGAACAGAAGGATAATACTTGCATTGTCCGCTCAATAAGAGGGATTAAATATTATAAATTGCGGTGTTTTATATGGTGTGTGTTTTTTGTTTTTGTTTTGTTTTTTTCTCTCCACAGCAGTGGCGTGATGTGGTGGCACACACTCCAGCTGCTCGCATTGTGTTCGTGCACACTCGTGTGCTTGCACAAAACCGTCATGGCTGTGTTGCGCATGCCCGGCCGACTGTGTGTACCTCCCAACAGCAGATGGAATGTTTTGCGGTTCCCCATTTCATTTTTTGTTTGCAGATTTTCTTCTGGTTTCTGTTTCTTTCACCCAATGTCATGATGTGTCTGTGAAGGGGCCATTAAGATTGTCTGGGCAGTCCAGTTCTGTGTTAAAAGTGAAAAGTGAAGCAAACTTTTGGTTTTGTAAATATTCATATTTACAAATTCATATATTCAGTACACTGCATAAACACACACCCCTGAGACAATCTGTTAAAAGAATTAACCACTCAACAAGCCATTTTGACAGAGGATTTGGGCATGCGGAGAGTGTCAGCGAAATTCATGCCGAAGCTGCTAACGACGGAGCAGAAGCAAGTGCATCTAGAAGATGCTGAAATGTGCAAACAGCAACCTCGACTTCCTGAACTCCATCATCAATGGTGATGAAACATGGGTTTCCAGGGATGACTCGTAAACCAAATAACAGTCATTGCAATGGAAAAACCCAACATCACAGAGGCCAAAGAAAGCATGGGAGGTGCGCAGCCATGTCAATGTCATGTTGACCATTTTCATTGACTCCCATGGGGTTGTCCGTGAGTACGCAGTAGACCTCCAAAATACACTCAGCAAAAATATAAACGCAACACTTTTGGTTTTGCTCCCATTTTGTATGAGATGAACTCAAAGATCTAAAACTTTTTCCACATATACAATATCACCATTTCCCTCAAATATTGTTCACAAACCAGTCTAAATCTGTGATAGTGAGCACTTCTCCTTTGCTGAGATAATCCATCCCACCTCACAGGTGTGCCATACCAAGATGCTGATTAGACACCATGATTAGTGCACAGGTGTGCCTTAGACTGCCCACAATAAAAGGCCACTCTGAAAGGTGCAGTTTTGTTTTATTGGGGGGGGGGGGGGGGGATACCAGTCAGTATCTGGTGTGACCACCATTTGCCTCATGCAGTGCAACACATCTCCTTCGCATAGAGTTGATCAGGTTGTCAATTGTGGCCTGTGGAATGTTGGTCCACTCCTCTTCAGTGGCTGTGCGAAGTTGCTGGATATTGGCAGGAACTGGTACACGCTGTCATATACGCCGGTCCAGAGCATCCCAAACATGCTCAATGGGTGACATGCAAGAACTGGGACATTTTCAGCTTCCAAGAATTGTGTACAGATCCTTGCAACATGGGGCCGTGCATTATCCTGCTGCAACATGAGGTTATGTTCTTGGATGTATGGCACAACAATGGGCCTCAGGATCTCGTCACGGTATCTCTGTGCATTCAAAATGCCATCAATAAAATGCACCTGTGTTCTTCATCCATAACAGACGCCTGTCCATACCATAACCCCACCGCCACCATGGACCACTCGACCCACAACATTGACATCAGAAAACCGCTCACCCACACAACGCCACACACGCTGTCTGCCATCTGCCCTGAACAGTGTGAACCGGGATTCATCCGTGAAGAGAACACCTCTCCAACATGCCAAATGCCAGCGAATGTGAGCATTTGCCCACTCAAGTCGGTTATGATGACGAACTGGAGTCAGGTCGAGACCCCGATGAGGACGACGAGCATGCAGATGAGCTTCCCTGAGACGTTCTGACAGTTTGTGCAGAAATTCTTTGGTTATGCTAACCGATTGTTTCAGCAGCTGTCCGAGTGGCTGGTCTCAGACAATCTTGGAGGTGAACATGCTGGATGTGGAGGTCCTGGGCTGGTGTGGTTACACGTGGTCTGCGGTTGTGAGGCTGGTTGGATGCACTGCCAAATTCTCTGAAACGCCTTTGGAGACGGCTTATGATAGAGAAATGAACATTCAATACACGAGCAACAGCTCTGGTTGACATTCCTGCTGTCAGCATGCCAATTGCATGCTCCCTCAAATCTTGCGACATCTGTGGCATTGTGCTGTGTGATAAAACTGCACCTTTCAGAGTGGGCTTTTATTGTGGGTAGTGTAAGGCACACCTGTGCACTAATCATGGTGTCTAATCAGCATCTTGATATGGCACACCTGTGAGGTGGGATGGATTATCTCAGCAAAGGAGAAGTGCTCACTATCACAGATTTAGACTGGTTTGTGAACAATATTTGAGGGAAATGGTGATATTGTGTATGTGGAAAACGTTTTAGATCTTTGAGTTCATCTCATACAAAATGGGAGCAAAACCAAAAGTGTTGGTTTATATTTTTGTTGAGTGTATGAATAAATAGTATTAATTGGAGGTATTACGTCACCTCTGTTATGCTGTGCATCACAAAAAAATTGATCTGTGAGCGGCAAAATTTTGGCAGCTCTATAATGACAATGCACCTGCCCATTTTGCTAAGCTGTTTCAGGCTTTATTGGCCAAACACAACACTCCTGTGATTCATCAGACTCCCTACTCCACAGATATGGCTCCCTCTCATTTTTGGCTGTTTCCCAACATCAAAACCACAATTAAATGGACTCAATTTGAGTCATGAGACACTGTGCGGAATGAAACGGCCCAGGTGAAACATCATTCAAAAATAGGCCTTCCACAAATGCTTCCAACAATGACAGAACTGCTGGTAAAAGTGAGTGCAGTCCCAAGGACACTACTTCAAGAATTAGGATTTGAGACCCCCATGCAGTTGTACATTTCAGGGCCAATGGTTGGATACCTTCTGAATGAACATCGTACATATTTAAATTAAATCACTAGCTGGCATTGATCTTACTTGCATTTTGATCTAAGTTGTTTTAATTCCTTCAGCTTGCTTGAGCAGAGTACTGAACAATATTGTGGCCCAGTCACAGGGCACACGACGATTCCTGAATGAAGGGAATAAAGTAAAAAACTCATAATTAATTGAGAAAAGGTGGATGAAAGAGCTTTATCACCGAATAGCCTGTGAAACAAGAGCGCAAAAGGGAAGAAAGAGGAACTAAACAAAACCGAAGTTAACGATCTCAATGCTTTAAACGAAACATGCCTGGAGCCACAGCTGGAGCAGCATGTGTCTGCATCTCTGTATTTCAGGACTCTGCCCTAGGATGCAGGTCATAGCGCCTGAGTCCTGGAGAAACTGTAAACAGAAGCTGTTGTAACCAAATTGGTCAATTCTACATCAGCTCACATTGGAGCACCATAAGAATGTAGTGAATAAGCAGTTAAACTCCCAAACTGAATCAGATCGTATTAGGCCCCATCTGATGTCACCAAAATAATTAACAATTTAGGGTTTAATATTTATTATTTAATTATTACTCGGGGCACCACCTATTTATAGCATAAGTACTTTAATTTAAACATTCATTAATTTATCAGTCTCAAATGAATTAATCAGTCTCAATTTAATTAAATCAGTCTCTGATCTGAAAGTCTTAATTCACAATACGATTGACCACAGGTTTCCTTCTGAACACAAAATGAACACAGCAGAAATATTTACAATTTATTTACAAGTAATGAATGGTTTACTGGCATTTTCATGGACAGTGATTAAATAAGTTCATTCATGGAAACAATTTTCTTACTCACTCATGAGACGTTGAAAAAGAGAGACAGATAAAGCTTCAAGACTTTAAGTGAATAAATCTGATTAGAATTTAGAGATGAAATTTGAAGCCAATTATTCAGAAAAATATTAAACAAACATGTGAATATGTTTAAAAGGAAGCCACTTTGTATCCATTGACAGCAAACCCTTTCCTGGAACCTTTAACTGGGTCACTTGAGATGGTGGTTCGGAGGGATCCGTCTGTCCGTCTGTCGTGCTCACTTTGGTCAAGGGTTTAACTCAGCGGTCTCCCCAGGTGATCCCAAAGGCTTGTTTCGGCTTTACTGACAGGATGGCTGATGGTTTGAAATCAGCACCATCGTCAGCTTGCAGGAACCCAGAGGTGGAAGGTGTTTGTTGAAAATGGTTTCTGGTACCTTTTAAAAAGTTTGTTGGAGCCAGATCTTTGTGAATTTAGGAAAAAGTTAAAACTTTAAAAGCGTTGAAAAAAAAAACAAAATAGCCAACAGAAAAGGAGAGTCGCTTTTCTGTAAATTCGCTATTAATTTGAAAAGTTCAGCTCGGACGTTCTCTTAAAAATTCAAAAGATTTGATGCAGCGTCAGGTTAAAACTTTGTTAAAATGATCAAAAATTAACAAAGAATGAATGCCATGTGGTAGCTTCAGCTTAGCTTCACTTAGCAAAGTGGCCTTGGCCCAAGAATAAAAATTAAGCGTTTAACAAAGAAGAGAGAAAAGAAAAAGAAGTGTTGCCGGCTGAGAAGAGGGAACGGCAAGACTCTGTTCTAACTTTTTAAAGGGGACTGACGTCACCAAACACCACCCATTTAGGGTGTGTAACTTTACAGAAAGCTTCGTGTCTTCACAGGGCAGACCCAAATGATTCAACTATTTAAACACATTAACTATTTAGGTATAATATTGTTCTAAGACACTCGAATGGATACACAGTATTAATTGTCACTTAAACACATCCTTTGGATAACAATATTTCACCATCAACATATTGATAAAGCAGAAAGATCACATTTAAACACACATCAGTTACAGGAACACATGTCAATGAAATGGAATGATTATATGTAAAGCATTTTGTTTGATTAATCAATACAGACACCATTAGAAGTTTTTTTTAGATATGAATAAAATAAATACTGATGCAATTCTTTTTATTTTAAAAGAATGTCTTGTTCTTCACTTAGACCTAAATAAAATAGCTCCTTGTCAAGACAAAGTTTTATGGCCCTGTGTTATGGAAGGGATATCATCTTACAGTCTTGAGAGGGTCTGACCTTGGCGTGAGGTCATAAAATGTGGGCTCTCCTGACCTGCTCAGATTCTGACGTGAAGCCATTATAATATCATGTAATTCATAATGACCGAATATTCACTGATAAAAAGGCAGGTTTTTGTTGAGACAGCATTAATGTATTTATTTAATTAGGGTGAATCATGACCATGCGCTACACTGTGGAGATCTGTGCGCACGTCGGTGGACCCACCTGCTCTGGTTCCTCGTCCAGAACAAAAGAGGGATCATCTCCTTCATCAACAGAACCCTCACTGTCTGACGACATGCTGCGCACTCTGTCTTGCTCCAATTAAAAAAAATAAAATTAATAAACCTCTGGTGTGCCATGGTCACTGCTGTATCACTGTATTACTTTACTACGGTATGCATATATATAACAGAAAACTTTCAAAACGGGGAATAAATATAAGTGTAAAGATGATTGAATATATCAGAGCAGTAAATTGATCAATCCATGTGAACGTGCATTGACTCACGTGCAGTTATTCCACCAGCTGCAGCTGATCCACAACGTGAATTCTGCCTTCCAGAACAGCTATTTATATAATCATTTGAACCATCTACCTGTTGCCACATGTACATAAGGGCTGGATTGTCATTCTTACAATCATATTGTTATATTTAATAAAAAAAAAAAATAAGTACATGCATGAGCTACTGCTGTCACTGCTGCTGCATTCAAGTACCGTCAGAAATTACACAACTTTTTTGTTGTTTCAAATTCAGCAGTTGCTTGTGGCAAAATAATTAATTGTATCCACACAAAAGACTAATTCTTCCCTATATAAGGTGCCTGAGCCCATTGAAGATGACCCACACCCAGATTAAAAAAAAAAAAAATCCAAGCGAACAGGCTGAGATGGCCCTGTAATTTTTGATGGTACTTGAACACAGCAGCAGCACTCACAAACCGGCTTCTGCACTGTGTGAAAACATTCAGCTGTTTGAACGAAGTCAAACTAAACAATAACATCACAAAAACTAAACAAATGATTAAAAAACATCAAGAACGATAGCAAAATGAAAGACGGATGAATTGAGGTTTTCGTTGCCCTTTGTTCAAATTTTTCAACAGTTTAAAAATCCTGACAAGCACCAGCTGCAGGAACAAAGCTGCGTGAAGATTAAACAATGCCAAAGAAAGTCCAGGTTTCTTGTTTCGTTCGGGCTTTGTTGCCCTTCGTTAAGTGCTGTGTGACCGGGTCATTATATTCAATAACCAAGGTTTTCCTACAAAAAACCCCCCCAAAAAAACAAAAAACTGATATATGGTCACTATATTTATTTATTTATTTATTTGCATTGGTTATAACCCATTGGTTAGAATGCCAGTTTATACCGAACTAGCAGGTTACCCAGGCCTTGCCCTAGGTGTGATTTTGTGGACTTTTGCAATTGCTTTGCCTCTAATAGCACAGTTTTGTAGATGATGGTTCCCTGGATTTGATGATGTATCAGTTGGAGTTCATGACACACACACACACACCCGACTTTTATATGTAAGAAGATAACTGATTACACAATAACCATGGCTGAAACCTGCATAATTAATCTTGTAGCCATTGTGCTAAACTGTTTCATTAAAAATACTTAGCCATACTGTAGAGGACAGTGCATGTGGTGTCCCTTTACTTGGACAATTTATTAATTTTCATTTAATATTGAGATACAATTTTACCATGTGTCCATTCCTCTCCAAAATTCTGAAGATATAAAATACGGACTTTTAGACCCTTCAACACCTCATTTCTCTGCCATGTTTTTGGTGTCAGTCCTGTTCATTTCCAGCAGTGTGTGGTGTCTCACACCTGACCTGTGGATGTGTCTGCATTGTTAGTTTTCCATGATGATACGCAGTCCTGATCGTTAACTGCCAACAACACCAAAGATGTGGACTGGCTGCAATGGGATCTTGTTCTTCCAGATCCATGCACTGCTGATATGCTCTAAGTAGCTAAAGTGAACCATGTGTTGAACACTCATGCACACATCAACGGAACAACTGAGATGACATTGATCTGCAGACAGCTTCATGATCCTCAGCATGCGGATCTTTAATTTGACTTTCTGTTCCAAATGATGATGTTTAAATTTGTTTCCTGCAGTGCTACATGGTGAATTTAATTTACAGTGGGTAAAATAAGTGTTGAACATGTCAACATTTTCTTCAGTAAATATATTTCTAAAGGGGCTATTGACATGAAATTTTCACCCGATGTCTGTACCAAGCCAAGTAAACAATAGCTACAAAGAAATCAAAGCATATAAGTACAGAATTTATGTGTAATTATGTGTGAAATTATGTGTAATAAAATAGAATGACAAGTTGAAAAAGTATTGAACAGGCTTACTGATGTTTTGTGCAAAAGCCTTTGTTGGTAATGGCAGCTTCAAGGTGTCTCGTGTAATGAAAAACTAGTCACATGCATTGCTCAGGTGTGATTTTGGCACATTGTTCAGGGCTGTGAAATGAAAATTGTGAAATCTGAGGAAAATTTGCAGGGGGTCTGGGGGGCTTAGCCCCCAGGAGCCAGGGTCTAAGGCCAAATTTTTTTTTATCTAATGATACATTTTCAGCATCTCCTGGAAGAATAAATGTCAAAATTAGTGCATATTTAAATCATCCTAGATTCAACCTTTCATTTGAACTGTCAATGATAATGTTGATATAACAGAATATGACATGGAAGTAGGACCTGGAAAGATTTTCCTTTTAATTGTAAACCAAATTATGCAGAAACTCAGATCAGTTAAACTACACGAAATTTATGAAGACTGAAAAGACCCTGAAAGCATTTCAAAAACCACAGCTATTGTTGTGTGGGCCGCCAGAAGAGGAGGTACTGCTGGCCCACCACCAGAGGGCGCCCTGCCTGAAGTGCGGGCTTCAGGCACGAGAGGGCGCTGCCGCCACGGACACAGCCGGGAGTGACAGCTGTTACTCATTATGTCCTGACAGCTGTCACTCATTCTTCATCATCCCACTCCATAAAACCCAGACGTCATCTCCACCTCATCGCCGAGATATCATACTTCAATGGAGGTAATATCCTCAGCCATTTGTGGTAACTAATAATCTGTCTATTGTGAGTGTTTGCAGGAGTACCGGTCCTTAGTTTGTGGGGGCTGAGTGAGTGCAGGACGACACTCTTTTCCCCTGAGGAATCACTGCGGTACTCATCAGCATATTGAGTGAGAGGTGGAGGTGGCATTCCCACCGTTGTTGTTACTGGGTGTACACACACCCACACTTGACTGTCTTTATTCTTCGCCAGCAGTACCAGATCCGACAGTCGGGGAGGGTGATCACCTGGGAATTCGGGACTTGGCGGCTCCAGTATTCACCAGGTTCGGTGGCGGCGGAAATCGTGTGGTTCCGGCTCTTCTCAGGACAGACGTCTTCTATCCTCGAGCCTGCCCACACGTCACCTTTGTTGATTGACTGTAATCATATTCTGAGATTGTCTGTGTATTCGTTTGCGCCCCCTGTTGTGGGTCCGTGTCACTACACTTTCACAACAGGATATCTCGGCCAGCGTCATGGATCCCGAGGGGCGTCATCCATCTGTTGGACAGCCAATGGAAGAGCAGGGTGCACAGGCGTCTGCAGGAGGCGTGCTCGTTGAGTTGCAGCAAATCTTCACCGCCTTTACCGCTCGGCTGGATTTGATGTCCGAGCAAAACATCATCCTTAATCGCAGGATGGAGGCTCTCACCGCACAGGTGGAAGCGCGCGATCAGAGCGCTGCTGCGGCTCCTCCTCCTGCCGACCCGGTGCCGGGTATTAACATTCCACTGGTCGTTCAACAAACCCCCCCTCCATCCCCTGAAGCATACATAAGTCCCCCTGAGCCGTACGGGGGTTGTATGGAGACGTGCGCGGACTTTCTGATGCAGTGTTTTGCACAACGACCCGTGATGTACGCGTCTGACGCCAGCAAGGTGGCTTATGTTATTGCGTTGCTTCGGGGTAAGGCACGCGCCTGGGCTACGGCGCTCTGGGAACAGAACTCACGGTTGTTATCAGCATACACTGGGTTTGTGGGGGAGTTCAGAACAGTGTTTGATCACCCTAACAGAGGAGAGACCGCTTCAACAATGCTGCTGTCAATGCGACAGGGGCGCCGTTATTCCGGCTGGAATAACGTTGCGCTCCGCGCCGCCTTCATAAACGGACTGTCATTGGTCCTGAAGGAGCATCTGGTAGCTAAGGAGGAACCGCGGGATTTAGATGGGCTTATCGATCTCGTTATACGGTTAGACAATCGGTTGGAGGAACGCCGTCGGGAGCGAGGCGAAGGATGTGGCCAGATACGCGCCGTCCCTCTCCCTTCCGGGTTCGAAAAGGGGCCGCCCTCCCCACGCTCCACAGCCGCAGCGCTCCGTGGGGCAACAGCTCCCCCTGTTGACGTTGTTAGGGAAACGCACAGGGCCAAAATGAGGAGGCTGGTCCGCGGGGAGTGTTTTCTCTGCAGCTCAAAGGAGCACATACAGAAAAACTGCCCCAAACGGCCACAACAACAACCGCCCTCAGAGACTGGGCTAAGGGGGGGTCAAAACATTCACATGGGACACACACAGATTGCCACACGACTCCCAGTTACAATCCTGAGCGGGGATTTAACCCTTCAAGCCCCAGCACTGGTGGACAGGGGGTCAGAAGGGCATTTGCTAGACAGCAGATGGGCAAGGGAGGTAGGGCTCCCTCTGGTGGCGCTTCCTTCGCCATTGCAGGTGGTCCCTTTAATCACACACAAGACACAACCAGTAACTCTGGTGGTGTCTGGAAACCATCGGGAGGAGATTGAATTTTTTGTAACTCCTTCTACCTCCCGCGTGATTTTGGGCTTCCCATGGATGTTGAAGCACAATCCCCGGATTGATTGGCCGTCTGGGGTGGTGGTTCAGTGGAGCGAAACCTGCCATCGGGTGTATTTAGGATCCTCGGTTCCTCCCGGTTTACAGGCTAAGGAGGAGGTCAAAGTCCCTCCCAATCTGACGGCAGTGCCGGTTGAGTACCACCATCTTGCTGACGTCTTCAGCAAGGATCTGGCACTCACCCTTCCCCCGCACCGTCCGTACGATTGTGCCATTGATTTGGTTCCAGGTGTTGAGTTCCCGTCCAGCAGGCTGTACAACCTCTTACGACCTGAGCGCGAATCAATGGAGACCTACATCCGGGACTCATTAGCTGCCGGGCTGATCCGGAACTCCACCTCCCCGATGGGGGCAGGTTTCTTTTTTGTGGGCAAGAAAGATGGCGGACTCCGTCCATGCATTGATTACAGGGGGCTGAATGAGATTACGGTTCGCAACCGATACCCGTTGCCATTGTTGGATTCCGTGTTCACCCCCCTGCATGGAGCCAAAATCTTTACTAAGCTGGATCTTAGAAATGTGTATCATCTGGTTCGGATCCAGAAGGGAGACGAATGGAAGACGGCATTTAACACCCCGTTAGGTCACTTTGAGTACCTGGTCATGCCGTTCGGCCTCACCAACGCCCCCGCGACGTTCCAAGCCTTGGTTAACGACGTCTTGCAGGACTTCCTGCACCGATTCGTCTTCGTATATCGATATTCTCATCTTTTCTCCGGATCCTGAGACCCATGTCCAGCATGTACGTCAGGTCCTGCAGCGGTTGTTAGAGAACCGACTGTTTGTGAAGGGCGAGAAGTGCGAGTTTCACCGCACGTCTTTGTCCTTCCTGGGGTTTATCATCTCCTCTAACTCCGTCGCCCCTGATCCGGCCAAGGTTGCGGCGGTGAGAGATTGGCCCCAACCAACAAGCCGTAGGAAGCTGCAACAGTTCCTCGGCTTCGCTAATTTCTATAGGAGGTTCATTAAGGGCTACAGTCAGGTAGTTAGCCCCCTGACAGCCCTGACCTCTCCAAAAGTCCCCTTCACCTGGTCGGATCGGTGCGAAGCCGCGTTCAAGGAGTTGAAACGACGGTTCTCTACTGCGCCAGTTTTGGTGCAGCCCGACCCTAGCCGCCAGTTCGTGGTTGAAGTGGACGCCTCTGACTCAGGGATAGGAGCCGTGCTATCCCAGAGCGGAGAGACTGATAAGGTTCTTCAACCGTGTGCCTACTTTTCACGCAGGATGACCCCGGCTGAACGGAACTATGACGTCGGCAATCGAGAACTCCTTGCGGTGAAAGAGGCTCTTGAGGATTGGAGACACCTGTTGGAGGGAGCGTCTGTGCCGTTCACGGTTTTCACTGACCATCGGAACCTGGAGTATATCAGGACCACCAAGCGGCTGAACCCCAGGCAAGCCCGCTGGTCACTGTTCTTCGGGCGTTTTGACTTCCGGATCACCTATCGCCCCGAGACCAAGAACCAGAGGTCGGATGCCTTGTCCCGGGTACACGAAGAGGAGGTCAAAACTGCACTGTCGGATCCACCGGAGCCCATCCTGCCTGAGTCCACTATCATGGCCACCCTCACCTGGGACGTGGAGAAGATCGTCCGGGAGGCCCTGGCACGAAGCCCGGACCCGGGAACTGGACCAAAAGACAAGCTATACATCCCACCAGAGGCCAGGGCTGCAGTCTTGGACTTCTGTCACGGTTCCAAGCTCTCCTGTCATCCAGGGGTGCGAAGGACCGTGGCAGTTGTCCGGCAGCGCTTCTGGTGGGCGTCTATGGAGGCCAACGTCCGGGAATACATCCAGGCCTGTACCACCTGTGCCAGGGGCAAGGCTGACCACAGGAAGTCCCAAGGTCAGCTCCAACCGCTTCCTGTGCCTCATCGCCCCTGGTCCCACATCGGCCTGGATTTTGTCACGGGTCTCCCACCGTCCCAGGGCAACACCACCATCCTCACGATAGTGGACCAATTCTCCAAGGCGGCCCACTTCGTGGCCCTCCCGAAGCTCCCTACGGCCCAGGAGACAGCGGACCTCCTGGTTCACCACGTCGTCCGTCTGCATGGGATACCTACTGACGTAGTCTCGGATCGTGGTCCCCAGTTTTCCTCTCACGTCTGGAGGAGTTTCTGCAGGGAACTGGGGGCCACCGTGAGCCTCTCGTCCGGGTACCATCCACAGACAAACGGACAGGCAGAGCGGGCCAACCAGGAGCTGGAACAGACCCTCCGCTGTGTAACATCTGCGCACCTGATGGCCTGGAGTAACCATCTGGCCTGGATCGAGTATGCGCATAACAGCCAGGTGTCTTCTGCCATCGGCCTCTCCCCATTTGAGGTGTGTTTGGGGTACCAGCCCCCATTATTTCCCGTGGTGGAGGGAGAGGTCGGTGTGCCCTCGGTCCGGGCCCACCTTCGGAGGTGCCATCGGGTGTGACGCACCGCCCGTTCTGCCTTGTTGAAGGCCCGGACGAGGGCCAAGACCCATGCAGACCGCCGGCGGTCACCGGCCCCTGCATACCAGCCCGGGCAGGAGGTGTGGTTGTCGACGAAGGACATCCCACTACAAGTACAGTCACCAAAACTGATGGACAGGTTCATCGGCCCATTTCGCATCCTCAAGGTCCTCAGCCCTGCCGCAGTGAAGCTCCAGCTCCCAGCTTCACTGCGGATCCACCCGGTGTTCCACGTGTCCAAACTCAAACCGTACCACACCTCACCCCTCTGTGCTCCCGGTCCGGCGCCGCCTCCTGCCCGGATCATTGACGGGGAGCCGGCTTGGACAGTGCGCCGGCTCCTGGACGTCCGTCGAATGGGCCGGGGGTTCCAATATCTGGTGGACTGGGAGGGGTATGGACCCGAAGAACGCTCCTGGGTGAAGAGGAGCTTCATCCTGGATCCGGCCCTCCTGGCCGATTTCTACCGCCGACACCCCAATAAACCTGGTCGGGCGCCAGGAGGCGCCCGTTGAGGGGGGGGTCCTGTTGTGTGGGCCGCCAGAAGAGGAGGTACTGCTGGCCCACCACCAGAGGGCGCCCTGCCTGAAGTGCGGGCTTCAGGCACGAGAGGGTGCTGCCGCCACGGACACAGCCGGGAGTGACAGCTGTTACTCATTATATCCTGACAGCTGTCACTCATTCTTCATCATCCCACTCCATAAAACCCAGACGTCATCTCCACCTCATCGCCGAGATATCGTACTTCAATGGAGGTAATATCCTCAGCCATTTGTGGTAACTAATAATCTGTCTATTGTGAGTGTTTGCAGGAGTACCGGTCCTTAGTTTGTGGGGGCTGAGTGAGTGCAGGACGGCACTCTTTTCCCCTGAGGAATCACTGCGGTACTCACACCCACACTTGACTGTCTTTGTTCTTCGCCAGCAGTACCAGATCCGACAGTCGGGGAGGGTGATCACCTGGGAATTCGGGACTTGGCGGCTCCAGTATTCACCAGGTTCGGTGGCGGCGGAAATCGTGTGGTTCCAGCTCTTCTCAGGACAGACGTCTTCTATCCTTGAGCCTGCCCACACGTCACCTTTGTTGATTGACTGTAATCATATTCTGAGATTGTCTGTGTATTCGTTGTGCACCATTCACAACATTAAATTGTTATTTTTTGGCTCATCTATTGACCGTTCATTTGCGCCCCCTGTTGTGGGTCCGTGTCACTACACTTTCACAACAGCTATAACTTGCAGAATATTTTGAAAATCATGGTAAAATATCAATAGCATACCTTATTGTTAAAAAAAAAAAAAATCTTGTGTAAAATTCCTGTAAATCCACTCAAAGCCACAGTGTCTTTTTTGATCTTAAAAATTTGAGAGCTCTAAAAGTTTGCAATGCCCACATGCTACATTTAGCTTAAGCATCGCGCAGGAGCCACACAGCATCAACAACCAACCAGTCCCGCTTTACGACAACTGTCGTAACAGCCAGGCTTTGAGTGACATTTATTCTCCACGAAGTTCTGCTGATCTGAGGAAGCTGATTTATATCTGTAACACACAGAACTGTGTCTGTGGACTTATAAAACTTGCACAGTGTCATGCAAGGTGATTGGCTGGGCCATTCTAGCATCTTTTTTTTATTTTCTGAAACCAACTGAGTTTCCTTGGCTGTGTATGGGATCACTGTATTACTGAAATATCCATCATTTTTTTCATCTTCATCATTCCAGGAAATGGCAGCAGATTTTTATCAAGAATGTCTTGGCACATTTTTCTGTTTATCCTTCGTTCAATTATATGAAGTTTGCCAGTGCAGAGTTGGGAAATTATGGCAGTTTTGGTGTATGTAGTAGTGCGACCTGCTTTCCACAAAGGCCTCAAAATGGTAGAAAGCCTGAAATTGTATGACTTTCGTATCTTTGATTAGTTCAAAATCAAAGAAATATACCAGCTATGGCTATAGAAATTTTTGTATGATGGTTTGTGATATAATGGAACATATCTACACATATAATTGATGTACCAGGTTGTTTTAACAAAAGTTATAGTTGTTGAAAAAATGCTAATTTAAAAAAGTGTTGAAATATACCAATTTTCATCACCCGAGATGCCAGTGTGGACAGTTGACTATTATATTCATATCTTTTACCATATATTCTTACATATCTCAAGATGATATGCTGCAAATATGGTGTTGTTACTGAGCTTCCTTCATGTGATTTTGTCTTCAAATCAATGTAGTCACAACAATTTTTTTTGGCAGAATCATGATAACAAATATACAATTTGAAAAAACAAACCCTTACAAACTATCTTTCTCATATACAATTTCATTGTTTCACTTAATAAATTAATAATAATCTCAAATGATTTTTACAATTCAGATTTTAAAATCACACTTGTCATGAAGAACTTTAAAACATATATGCTCACATATAGTACGTGTCTGCACTTGTTTCTTCACAGCACATGACATCATGTGGGGAAATGTCTGGTTACAAGAAGTATGAAGTATTGCCTAATGCTCAGCGACCTAATCCCAGCATGACATAATTCTCTTAAAATAGATATTTTGCCACATTTGTCTATTTTTAAACATAATGAGAATATGGTTATTATGGTTTTCCCAATTTCTAGTGATGCAAGCAAGGTTTTGCTCAATATTCATGAAGTAACCTAATCCCAAGATTTCCAGATCCACCCAAAATTGCCAATGTGTCATACTAATGTGTCTATTTATAATCACAAGAGGGAAGCTCAATAACACCACCATATTTGCAGCATATCAGCTTGAGATACGTAAGAATATATGGTAAAAATATTCAACTGTCCACACTGGCATCTGGGGTGACGAAAATTGGCATACGAGGTCTGTTAGAAAAGTATCCGACCTTTTTATTTTTTTCAAAAACTATATGGATTTGAATCATGTGCGCTTGCATCAGCCAAGCTTGAACCTTTGTGCGCATGCGTGAGTTTTTTCACGCCTGTCAGTTGCGTCATTCGCCTGTGGGCAGGCTTTGAATGAGCACTGGTCCAGCCCCCTCGTCGGATTTTCATTGTCAGGGAAATGGCTGAGCGACTGCCGCTTTGCTCCATGAAAATTTTTTCAGAAACTGTGTGAGACAGCCAGGTGGAAACCATTCAGAAAATTCAGATGGCTTTCGGTGAAGATTCTATCGGCGTCACACAGATTAAGGAGGATTACAACCAGATTAAAGACAGCCCACAGTGGCTGAGGGTGCGCCACGCTTCGAGCGGCCATCAACAGGCTGAAACGACCAGATCATTTCCAAAGTGAAGGCTGTGTTGATCCAGGACGTCGTGTGACTACCATACAACCCCTGGCAAAAATTATGGAATCACCAGCCTCGGAGGATGTTCATTCAGTTGTTTAATTTTGTAGAAAAAAAGCAGATCACAGACATGACACAAAACTAAGAAACACTATAAGAAATCAAGAAAAAAAGATTGTGGCAGTCAGTAACGGTTACTTTTTTAGACCAAGCAGAGGAAAAAAATATGGAATCACTCAATTCTGAGGAATAAATTATGGAATCACCCTGTAAAGGGGGGTGGACCAGTGCTCACTCAAAGTCTCTCCACAGGCGAATGACGCAACCGACAGGCGTGAACAAACTCACGCATGCGCACAAAGGTTCAAGCTTGGCTGATGCAAGCGCATATGATTCAAATCCATATAGTTTTTGAAAAAATAAAAAGGTTGGAAACTTTTCTAACAGACATCGTACTTTGACACTTTTTCAAAATGATCATTTTTTTTCAACAACTATAAATTTTGTTAAAACAATCTTGTGTATCATTGAAATGTGTAAATACTTTCCATTGTATCAACCATAATACAAAAAGTTCAATAGCCATAGCTAGTATATTTCTTTGATTTTGAATGAATCAAAGATACGAAAGATGTGAAATTTTGGGTTTTCTACATTTTTGATTCCTTTGTGGAAGGCAGATCACACCAAAGGTTAGCCTAGCATCTGCAGTTTCAAAGCTGTGGGGCATATAGGGAACTCATCGTGCAAAGTTGGTAGAAAACACCATTTTCATGATATGTGAGAC
Organism: Thalassophryne amazonica; assembly: GCF_902500255.1. Lineage (NCBI taxonomy): Eukaryota > Metazoa > Chordata > Actinopteri > Batrachoidiformes > Batrachoididae > Thalassophryne > Thalassophryne amazonica. The sequence continues at coordinate 29,405,224 of NC_047109.1, forward strand.
ATTCACAAAAAATTCCAAATGCTGTAACTTCAAATGTTTGCAAGATACAGACCTAATATTTGGCATTTCACCATAACTTTGTAATAGGAAGAATATATCAAACTGGCAGAACAGAACTGTTGGGTGACTGGGGGGCTCTGGGTGACTTGAGATGGAATGACCCTATGGCATCCTAAGAGTTCAGGTTTGGTGTCTTCTAACCAGACTGTATTCTCCCAGTATTTCACATTGCTTGTCTGCATGTTGTGCAGCAAACCTTAAATGAGTTTCAGCATGTTTTTTCTTCAGCAGTGGAGTCTTGTGTGTTGAGTGTGCATACAGACCATGGCAGTTGAGTGTGTTACTTCTTGTTTTCTAACAATTAACAATTGTACCTGCTAATTCCAGGTCTTTCTGAAGTGGTCCTTGGCTCTTGGACAACTCTTCTTTTAATTCTTTTCACTCCTCTGTCAGAATGTTTGTGAGGACAACCTGGTTGTAGCCACTTTATGGTGAAATGATGTTCTTTCCACTTCTGGATTATGGCCCCAACAGTGCTCACTGAAACATTCAGAAGTTTAGAAATCCTTATGTAACCAGTACCATCAATATGTTTTGCAGCAATATGTTTGTGAATACCTTGAGAGAGCTTTGTGCTGTTACCCATCACAAGATGTTTCTTGTGTGACATCTTGTAAATGAGACCTTGGTAATTGGGACTAAACCAGCTTATATTAATTTGCACCAACAAGGGGCAGAATTGCTTTCTAATTTCTGATGATTTTCAGATGGTGTCTTGACTTTCCATTTCTTTTTGCCCCCCCCCCCCCCCCCCCTTTTTTCCTGTGCCATTTCACATTATTACACACAATATATTTTATGGGAAGCTATGGTTTGATTTCTTTGCATGTCTAGATTACTTGCGTTGTTACCAACATCTGGTGGAAATTTCATGTGAATAGCACATTTAGAAATATATATTCAGATAAAAAATGTGATGGGTTCAATACTTATTTTACCTGCTGTATTTAGTGCATGCAATCACTGTCTGCAGATTGTCTTGCATGAGGAGATACACAAAACAAATTCCAATTGAAAGTGCATCACAAAAGTAGTGTTAAAAGACAAATAAGCAGATATCCTTGATGATAACTGCAAACACCAAGTGCTATATTTACAACCAGTTGTGGCTCAAAGTTCCACTGTTGCTGCTTGATTAAGCTGCTGAAGTGAAAAAGTTTATTATGTATTTCAGTCATTTTGCAGAGGAGTGTTGAACTCATTAAAACATTCATAATGGCTTCATTTATCTTACATTGTGGTTGTATGAAAGTAATTAGACTGCTGACGGCGTCATGACAATGTGGATGATGCATCAGGTCAGACACATACACCCAGAAAAGTCTCTCATAGAAGTGACATTGTGTAATTATACCCCACCACAGACAACAGTTTGGTGGGATGTACAGAAATCAGCCTGTCTGTTAGTCTGTCCATGAATCTAATGAGTGCAAGGCCTCCTGTGCCGCTTTCGTGATTTCAGTGACCCCCAGACAACAGCAACACCCCATGTCAAAATGCGCATGAAGTAACATAAATGCATTCTGACATCTTAAAGGTAGAGGTGCACCGATCAGGATTTTTTAGGCCGATCACTGAAATTTTGATCTGCTGATACCGATCAAGTACATATTTGGATCATGCCCAAAATAAGAATATAGGTCTAATGTATAGGACTATTTTTGCATTAAAACTTAATGATGAAAACAAAAAACATGCATTCAAATAAAGACACTAGAATAAACTGCCAACTTTTGTTTTATTACACTGACTTTGTTCTACCAGCAAGCTTTTTTTTTCCATGTTTCATGTTGCTCAGGTTACAGCCTACAGAGAATACATTGAGAATGTAAAATACAGCCCTCATTCTGTGGGGTTAAAATTGTCTCATTAATATTTGTAAATGTACACAGGGTGATCTACAAATAATCATTGATTTGCAAATGTGTTCAGATATCCACAAATGCAAATTTCATATTTGTAACTTGTAAATTGGTCTTTGCAAATAATGTTGTATTTGCAAATATAAAACTTAATTTGTTAAAAAAAAAAAAAATTACATTTGTTAAACTGGAAATTGTATTTGTGAACTGAGTTTCAGCATTTGTGGATCACCAATTACATGCATTCATCACTTTCCTCTGTGACGTAATTTTGAGACATTCTTTTCGCGAAATCCACAGATCCACAAACAAATGCCTACTGATTCACAAATACACACTCACGGACACTGGATATCCACTAGATGGCAGTGTGGTTCCATTCATTACACAGCAGTCTATATAGATCTCTGAGCCATTTGACTCATTTTGACTTCTGATATGAGCTGGACGGACATGGACTACATTAGATGGTGGCGACTGCTCTCCTTGTCCTTCCAGCTCATATCAGAAGTCAAAATGATTTTACGTCACAGAGGAAAGCGTGTCATGACAGGACCAAGCGCTCCCTGCGCTGCTGCCTGCACTGTTGTGATCAGTCCTTTTGATCGGCACATTTTGCCGATCATTGATCAAACTGATCAAGGTGTGATCGGCTGATAATGATCGGTGCCCAATCGATCGGTGCACCTCTACTTAAAAGGTTGATAAATGGAATTTTGGCTTTATTTGATGTACACCATGATACTGACCAAATAAGAGCATCTTATCCTAAACCTTTGGGTACATTTTCAATGACGCTTCACACAGTGATGGCATACCTAATATAGATGAAAATATGAATGAAAGTAAAATATTTCTGGCCTAGATTTGTCAATAAGATGTAAATGGAGTTTTGTGTTTAATTAGGGTTGAGACGGATACTCGTTTCAGACGAGTATCCAGTATGGATAAAGCATTTTTGATGAGCACGAGCATGATCCGAATAAAACTCAATATCTGTGCTCATGCTGAAGGAAAATTCTCATTGGCTGACTGACTGTCTTTTCGCTCTGTGACTGGCCAGTCACACACAGTGCCCGCCCCTCCCTACACAGACACGTCTTACTGCAGCTTCTCACAAACACAGACAGGATCTCTCTCTGTGCTTGGCTGCATTATGCCCCACGTTGCTGTCAGTACTCTAAGTTTTCTTCAGCTCGCCTCTTTTTCGGTTTGTCTGATATTTAAAATTACTTGAACTTGTAACTTGTTTTGTATCTTATGCGGTGCTTTTGACAAGACAGAGCTGAAAACAGTTCCTGTCGCATCTGTCACTGCCTCCACTACGGTATGTTTTTAATTATTTAATTTATTTTTAATCGTTTGCTTGCTCTTCATTTGGTTTGGTGATATAAAGTCAGTTGCAAAACGTTGCTCCTACTGAACACGGTGCTTTTGAGAAGAACACACTTAACAAGGCTGACATATTATTTCCCTGTTTGCCATCACTGGATGTTTGCATGAATCACCAAGTTCACAAAAAATAAACAGTCTTACAGACCACTTACACACATAAACACATGTAGCTGAACACACAAAGTAGCCTATATTAATATATATATTTTTTAATATGGCTGCATGCAGTATCTGACACTTTATCACTACAGTTCATAAAAATAAACTGGTCAGTCAAACAACCTCTCTCTCCCTCTCACAATCACACACACATGCACACACAGACACATTCACTGAGACACACACACACACACACCTTAATCAATATTGTTTAACTGTGTGGAAAAAATGCCAAGAATGTTCGGTAGTAAAAATAACTAATTGAAAAAAATCACAGTTTGAACATAAAATAAAAAAAAGAATGTTGTGTTGAGTATGACAACTCTTGTTCATGTATACTTAGTAGTTCATAATTTCCTACTACATTGAATGTCAATTCTGATGCTGTTCTGTTATTCATTCATACACTTAAGAATATTCATGTTCTGAGTTCATAAAAAACTTGTTCTGTAAATAGTTGTCTTAAGTTTGTGATCAAAAACATTGACTTGAATCTCAATTTTGAGGCTGTTCTGTAAATAGTTTTCAAATAAACAATAAATATAACAAATTCTGATCAATCCTTATCAATTTCAGACTTAAAATAATGTACTGATTTAAGCCCCAGCCATTGCGGGTTAAATCATGCCCACTTCCGGTTTAGGCCCCGCCCACTACGAGTACAGATATGGATACAGATAATTTAGATGGTTGAACAGATACAGTGTACTCGTTCATCCCTAAGTTTAATTAATCCATTGTACTGTTGATAGACATGGTAAGTTCAAAACCTTCTATGTCGCTTTATGGAATGCAGTGACACTTCAGATAATAGCAGCAAACTATGTGATAATATGCATGTAGGAAAAAATACGAGGTCTGTGATAAAAGTAACGGACCTTATTATTTTTAGCAAAAACCATATGGATTTGAATCACGTGTGATTACATCAGACATGCTTGAACCCTTGTGGGCATGCGAGAGTTTTTTCACGCCTGTCGGTTACGTAATTCGCCTGTGGGCAGTCTTTGAGTGAGGAGTCGCCCACCCTCTCGTCGTTTTTTCATTGTTTAGGAATGGCTCAGAGACTGCTGCTTTGTTTGATAAAATTTAACGGCTCATGAGAGATTTTGGTCTGGTAGTGTTGCTTTAAGGACAGCCCACGGCGCCTGACGGCGATCTGCGCTCCGAGGCGGCAGCGTCTCGCCGTTTAAAGTTGAAAACTTCCACATTTCAGGTTCTGTTGACCCAGTAAGTCGTCAGAGAACAGAGAACTTTCAGAAGAAGTCGGCATGAGGAGTTTATTCGGACATTCCATTGTTAACGGACATTTTGTAATGAAAGAACGTGCGGGCAGAGTCACATGTCGGGCCGGACCCGACCGCGGGGGGTCGCGACAGGAAAAACACCTCCGTTGGAAACCTTAATGGGCAAGTTGGAACATGCCCAAGCTGTTAAACAATTTCTCAGTTACTCACTTGTTGAAAGCCATCAAAAGCCGCCTGAATTTTACAAATGGTTTTCAACACGGAGGTGTTTTTCCTGTCGCGACGCACACAGATTTGCCAAGTCGTCACGGAAACGACTCGGCAAATTTGCACGCACGTCTTTCATTACAAAATGTCCTTAAACAGTGGAATGTCCGCATAAAGTCCTCATGCCGGCCTGTTCTGAATCTTCTCTGTTCTCCCACGACGTCCTAGGTGAATTAAGCCTTAAATTAGAATGTTTTCAGGTCGAAACAGGCCGATGACAGTGCCTGGAAGCGCTGCGCGACGTCCCGCTCCATGGGAAGTCCTTACAGCGACAGAAACGCCCCATAATCTCTCATCAGCCGTTAAACTTTTCACCAAAAACCAGCTTAATTTCTCGAATAGTGTCCACTCGGATATCCCTCACAGGTCCAGAAAAAATGTTGATAAAGCAACACACGCCGTCCGCAGCGGTTATTCAGACAAAGAGATTCCGACGGGCGGGGTGGAGCACTCCTCACTCAAGGCCTGCCCACAGGCGAATGACGTCACCGACACGCGTGAAAAAACTCACGCATGCGCACGAGGGTTCAAGCTTGTCTGACGTAAAAACATATGAATCAAATCCATTTATTTTTTGAAAAAAATAAAAAGGACCGCTTTTTTCATCACAGACCTCTGGTCTGACATAGGAGATTTTTTTAATATATCATATTTGTCAATTCTCCATATGACACATAGCTACCTATGAACCACTATTATTATTGAATAATTTTGCTGAGATTTGCTTCTGCATGGTTGCTTTGTAATGCGCCCAGTGTTTATAAAGCCAGTGTTAAAAATACAGCAAATATGTGTAAACCAGACTGGACAAACACAGTAATAAAAATAAATACATGCCTTAAATATGCAACTGGCATCACATTTATGTTTCTCTATTATTACATTTGTTCCATTTGAGATCGCAAACAGAGCTGCCTGTTTCAGGAGAAGACTGGAGACCCCCATGCAGAGATACCCACAGATTTACAGTGTCCATGAGGGAATAGGCAGGTGGATAATAAGGAAACAGAGCTCAAGGTCAAAACAGAGAGTTGTTCAGGTAACATTGTTCAAATCAGCAGGGAAAAACTCAGGAAATCTCAAAGGGCAGTGTATTATGGTGTATTATAGTGTGTTATGGCTGAAGCTGACACACACTGTATTGTTTATGGAGCTAAATCAAGGCCAAACGTTTTGTAATCTGAAAATAAAAAAAAGATTGAAAAAACATTTTGAAACTGAAAATTCAATGTTTGTTCTTGAATTTTATAATCATTTAAAATGTATTATCAGAATAAAAATAAGTGTAAGATATATATTTTTCAGTTTAAATAAATTTTTGATTCAGCTCTGTAATTTTATGATCAAATAATTTATTTTTATTCATATTTCTTTTTTCACCTTTGGATCTTTTTTTCACTTTCAGATCTTATTTTTTTAGTTTCAAACTTTTGTGTTGTGTGGGCCGCTGAAGAGGAGGTACTGCTGGCCCACCACCACCAGAGGGCGCCCTGCCTGGAGTGCGGGCTCCAGGCACCGGAGGGCGCTGCCGCCTCACAGGAGCAGCCAGGGTGACAGCTGTCACCCATCACCTGAGACAGCTGATATCAATCAACAGGGAGGTATATCAGCAGGACGGCATCTCCACCTCATTGCCGAGATATCGCTCTACCAAGGAGGTAACAAACTCAGCCAGCCATACGGATTAATCCATTGTTGCTTGTGTGTAAAACGACTGAAGACTGAAAAGGACGTATTTGGATAAGTACTCTTATTCCCACATTACAGCGTTGTTTCTGAGTAGAGGTGGAGGTGGTGTTTTCCACCCCACGTGTTGTTGGGTGCAGCCGCACCCAAATCTGACTGTTTCTGTTCCTCGCCAGCAGTACCGGATCCGACGAGCGGAGGCAGTGATCACCTGGGAGTTCGGGACTTGGCGGCTCCAGTATTCCCGGGGTTCGGTGGCAGAGGAAATCGGGTGGTTCCGGTTCGACTTGGACAGACGTCTCCTATCGTCGAGCCTGCCCACACGACACCGTTGGAATTCGACTTGTGACCAAAATTGTAATTTGTTGTGTTTGTTGTGCATGTTCACAACAGTAAAGCTTTGTTATTTGACTTTCGTCATTGTCCGTTCATTTGCGCCCCCTGTTGTGGGTCCGTGTACTGACACTTTCCCAACATTTTGGCCCCGTTCTGGCGTGGGAGGGCGTGGCTTTGATTGAGAGGGGCGTGGAATTGTGAGTGACAGGAGAGCAATTGGTCATCACATGATGTTGCTTTCAGGAAATTTCACAGCCTTAAGAGTGTGCATATCATGAATGCTTGGTCTTGTTGGATTTGTGAGAATCTACTGAATCTACTGGTACCTTGTTTCCCATGTAACAATAAGAAATATACTCAAAACCTGGATTAATCTTTTTAGTCACATAGCACTACTATTATTCTGAACACTACTGTATACACACAGGCACTCACATACGTGCATATTGTATATATGCAGTGGTGGGCACACTTCCAATAATCCGATAACAGATAATTATCGAAGATAATGTTTTCATTATCGGATTATCTTTTTAGATAACTTTAAAAGCCATTATCGGACCAATTATCTTCCAATTAATTTTTGTCCAATAACTTTTAGATGGATAAACAAAGTAAACAAAGCTGAACAGCGACAAGCATTTTTTAAATTTTAAATCAGTTCAGCACCTACCTGTTAAAAGTTTGTTAACAGATGGACAGTCATACCCTCTGCTAACAGAAGAGAGCTGCTTCTATGAAAAGTGTCTCTATCCTCTGTAGACAAAGGAGAAATGACCAAAAAAAACATTTCCTTTAATACCATACCGATATGCCGGCAATATCACCTAAGTCATCCAGAGGCATACATTTTTTTAACTTATGGTTCAAATTTTAACCAAACTAATTTTGGACAAGTTATTTAAAATTACTGTCATGTCTGAAGTTTTATAAAGTGAAAATATCAGATACATGTTTTAGTTTTAAAGTAATGTGCTAATTCTTAAGGTTTTGTGAGCACATGCTGTGCCCAGCAGTGCATTATGGTTAGGATGATGCAATCTCAGTACGTTCACAACAGGACAATTGCATTTCAGACACTCTGTTCAGGCTCCACGGACAACAGCATTAAACTCTAGTGCCTAAAAGTCTCGTGAATATATTCTCTGGGTTTATAGATGTTGTTATTGTATTTGCATTTGTTAAATTTCACGCATTTTAAATGTAGCAGACAGGGATTATCTGGAATTTTGTTTTCAAGGCCTCTACTGCCATCTACTGGCCAGTAGTGTTCATGGCAGTAGTCGCCCTAAGTACTAAGCATCTGGGCACCAGTAGACGGCAGTGTTCTATTTATTTTGACCCCGGTTATATCAGATGATTGTCAAATCAACTTTTTTTTTTTTTTTTTAACAAATGAAGTTTAAAAACAAAATGAAACAACAGCAAAAAAAAAAATAAAAAAAATAATAATAACATTACAAGACAGCTCTGCAGTGTTTGCACAGGCGCAGTGCGAGTGGTTAGATGCTTGTAGCTTTTCAGCAGCAGGATACCCTCACGACGGCCGACCAGAATAATATCAAACAGGTTTGATTTTCATTGGACCATACGATCCGTGATCAGGAGGTGGTCCTGAGATGTTAAACACAGCTTGTTACTCCATGTACACTACACGATGCAGGACGCGCAATTAACCTGAAACTCGGTCCAAAAAATTCCTGCATGAAAAATCATCTCGCACATTGTAAAGCACGTTTTACATTTAAAACGTGCGCACATTCTCTCCACATGCAAATATGCAAAACATTTTGCGACTGACACTTCCACGGCTCCGTAAAAATGCCTGTCTTTATAAATAAAAAAAATGGAATATTTGACAAAAGCACATTTATCTGTAAACACCAACACACGACAGACGTCACATTAACGTGTTGGTTTACATAATGAATGACTGAACCAATCAGTGTTTAGCAGAGGCACTTTTACCCAGAATCCTTTGCAATCTGTCTGTGTTTGTTACAGAACCTCAGAATTAGTGCATTATTCAACATTAAAAGATATATGCTATATTTTAACTTTGTACAAATGACAGAATTGACATTAATGGAGTTATTCTATCGGTATTAATGTTATTTATAAATCAAAACCATAAGTCAGCATGACTTTATTTATCAATGATGATATTTACCTCCGCCTGACCGGAGCATTGTGATTGATAGAGAGTTGGCTTTATGGCTGCTCTCAGAGTGCCTCTGTGCTGCGAGCTCTGTAGTAAACAAGCACTTCCAGCAGGGGCAGAATGTTCAAAGACGAAAGTGTGGTCTCATTCTTTGGGTCTGTTGTTACTTTTAATATTACTAGAAGCTATTGTGGCATTAAAACTTAAATTCATTTTATTAGTAGTTGTAAATGTACCAGAGACAATATTGGAATTTATCTGTTATCAGTTATCTGTAACTTCCGATACATTTTTGGGTGGTGTATTGTTTTATCTTTATCGAAGATAACTTTTCAGTTATCTTCTTATCTGTTATCGAAGTTAATTTTTTGGTTATCTGTGTCCACCACTGTATATATGGCAGACAACCTGGTAGTCTGGCAACAGCACACATTGTTGAGTGTTGTGCCATATCATCAAGGATGCAATGTCTGACACCAAAAATAAATATAAAACTATTGGTCACATACTTACCTCTATACCAGGAGTCAAATGGAAGGAAGGAGGGTTCTTTTCTTTTATTTCTCTTTTCTTTTCTGCAGGTGAGCACAGAACTGCTGAACATCAAGGCAGCATAGGGATGCCTGCATTTCAGCTGGATGCATTTGTTTTATTTCACACTCTATCTCCTCTGACAGCATTTAATTTGAGGTTTGGAGTGTGTGTGTGTGTGTGTGTGTGTAAGCTTGCCATGTAGGCATGTTGTTAAAATGATTGTTTTATGTGACTCACCATTATCTTCACACATCTTGTCGAACATTTTATAATATGCTAGTGTGTTGTCGACTACCCATCACTACGTGGCAATAAATGTTACTATTGAGCATAACTATTAAAAATAACTCATTGCTAAAATACCACTCGGCCAAATGAGCATTGTGTTCTGTATAATTTACAGTTGTTTAAATAATTATTAGGTTCCAAGAACTGAGTGTGCAGCATGGAAATAGATACCTGGAATGGACATCACGTGACTAGCGGCGTGCCGCATGGCGGCCATTACTAAGGGTGGGGAGGCCAGCTTGAGCCAGTTAAGGCACCTGTTAAACAAAAGCGAAATGAGGGGAAAAAAGGTAGCCAATGCTTCACCATAAACTGCACCAACTACAAAAACAAATTCTCGAATACTAAAATGAACTGTACAAGAGCCTTAATGTAATTATGTAAAATAAATGTCTATTTTAAAGTCGTTATGTCGCAATTTAATATCGATATACTGAGACTATAACTCAATGCCATAAGTTATTTTCATTAAGCTGCGTTCACATGCATACAACAATGGAAACAAAAATGTTTATAGACACCAGGTCTTCCCAATACCCGATGGCCATATGTTGGCCTCAGGTAAAAAACAGAAAGAGAACTAATCATCATGTTAAAGCCTCTTATACAGTGCCCTCCAAAAGTATTGGAACACGTTTCAATTTGTTTAATGCCATTTCACATACACAAAATACAAAATAATATAAAATTTCTAAAATTATCTTCCTTAAACTCAAACTAATAGGAAATCTCTACAACTTAACATAAATTCTTTACATAAAAATATACAAGCCAAGATGATGGTTTGCATAAGTAATGGGCCCTTTTGGTATAATACCTGAAAATACTTTATGGCCAGTTTTCTTCAAACAAGGGGATGGGTACATAAACATTTCCACGTTACTGAATATGTCTTGGACTTTATTTACATCAATTATGACGAAACACAAACAGTATAACACTCTATGGAAAATCTGTATGGAGTAGATTGTTCTTCAAAACTGAGTGACTGTGCAAGAAGGAGAAGAGTGAAGGAAGCCACCAAGAAACACAGACAACACAGAAGAAGTTATTGGTTTCTCTGGCTGTGATTGGAGAAATAGTACATGGTGCATGTTTTGCATTTTGTATCCTCCGGACTATGCCAGACTGTGGCTGTCCACTGCTCCTAGTGGTTGGATTGTGTCTAACTGTAATTCGTAGGGTTGAGCCAAATGGGTATCTGGTACAGATAAAGCATTTTTGATGAGCATGAGCATGATCCGAGTAAAACTCTTCAATATCTGTGCTCATGCTGAAGGAAAATTCTCATTGGCTAACTGACTGTCTTCAAGCTCTGTGATTGGCCAGTCACACATACCGGTCTCACTGCAGCTTCTCACACACACACACACACAGACAGGATCTCTCTCTCTCTCTCTGTGCTTGGCTTGATTCTGCCTCATGCTGCTCTGTCAGTACTTTTTAAGTTTTCTTCAGCTTGCCTCTTTTTTGGTTTGTACGAGGTCTGTTAAGTCTGTTAGGTCTGAAGAGTACTGGACCTTTTTATTTTTTGCAAGAACCTGATGGATTTGAATCACGTGTGCTCAGCAGCAGCATGAATTTCACAGCCACTCTTTCCATGGCCAAATCTTCTGTCACAGTGGAATGTACCGAAAAAGTGCTGATGTCCACCTCTTCCGCAATTTTTCGGATAGTCACACGACGGTCCCGCATCACCACAGTGTTCACTTTGGAAATGATCTGGTCATTTCAGCATGTTGATGGCCGACCAGAGCGCAGCTCACTCTCCACCGTCTTTAAACCGGTTGTCCCGCTCCTTAATCTGTGTGATGCCCATAGGATCGTCACCGAAAGCCGTCTGAATAATCAGAATGGTTTCCACCTGGCTGTCGCCCAGTTTCTGGCAGAATTTGATGCGGCGCTGCTCCAGTCGTTCCGTGTTTTTCCTTTGAATGAAAATCCGCTGAGCGCACAGCACACGTCCCACACAAAGGCTGCTTACCAGGAAATGACGCAATCGACAGGCGTGAAAAAGTTCATGCATGCGCACGAAGGTTCAAGGTTTGCTCATGCAAGTACATGTGATTCAAATCCATCAGGTTTTTGCAAAAAATAAAAAGGTCCAATACTTTTCTAACAGACCTCGTATGGTATTTAAAGTTACTTGGTGAACTTGTTTTGTATCGTACACGGTGCTTTTGACAAGACAGAGCTGAAAACAGCTCGTATCACATCGGTTACTGCCTCCACTCTGGTCATGGTTTTTTTTTTTTTTTTTTTTAACCATTTATTTGCTCTTTGTTTTGTTGGTGATATAACGTCAATTGGTCCTCCTGAACACGGTGCTTTTGAGAAGAATACAGTGAACAAGGCTGACATATTATTTCCCTGTTTGCCATCACTGGTTGTTTGCATGAATCACCAAGTTCACACAGATCATTAAAAATAAACGGTCTTACAGACCACTTACACACATAAACACACATAGCTGAACACACAAAGTAGCCTATATTAATATATATATATTTTTTTTTTTTTTTTTATTTATTTTATATGGCTGCATGCAGTATGTGACACTTTATCACTGCAGGTCATAAAAATAAACTGGTCAGTCAAACAACCTCTCTCTCACAGTCACACACACATGCACACACAGACACATGCACTGAGACACACACACACACACACCTTAATCAATATTGTTTAACTGTGTGGAAAAAATGCCAAGAATGTTAGGTAGTAAAAATAACTAATTGAAAAAAATCACAGTTTGAACATAAAATAAAAAAGAAAGTTGTGTTGAGTATGACAACTCTTGTTCATCCATACTTAGTAGTTCATAATTTCCTACTTAACTGATTGTCAGTTCTGAGGCTGTTCTGTTATTCATTCATACACTTAAGAATATTCATGTTCTGAGTTCATAAAAAAATTGTTCTGTAAATAGTTCTCTTACCTTTGTGATTAAAAACATTGATTTGTATCTCAATTTTGAGGCTGTTCTATAAATAATTTTCAAATAAACAATAAATATACCAACTTCTTAATTAAACTGGGTTAATCCATATCAATTTCAGACTTAAAATAATGTACTGATTTAAGTCCCACCCATTTCGGGTTAAACCACGCCACTTCCAGTTAAGGTCCTGCTCACTACGAGTACAGACACTGATACAGATCATTTAGATGATTGAACAGATACAGATAGTGGTGTACTCGCTCATCCCTAGTCATTAGGATGGGTTCAATGCAGAGGACAAATTTTGCTGTGTATATATATATATATACGAGGTCTGTCCATAAAGTATAGGTCCTTTTTATTTTTTTCAAAAACTATATGGATTTCATTCATATGTTTTTACGTCAGACATGCTTGAACCCTCGTGCGCATGCGTGAGTTTTTCCATGCCTGTCGGTGACATCATTCGCCTGTGAGCACTCCTTGTGGGAGGAGTCGTCCAGCCCCTCGTCGGAATTCCTTTGTCTGAGAAGTTGCTGAGAGACTGGCGCTTTGTTTGATCAAAATTTTTTCTAAACCTGTGAGACACATCGAAGTGGACATGGTTCGAAAAATTAAGCTGGTTTTCAGTGAAAATTTTAACGGCTGATGAGAGATTTTGAGGTGACACTGTCGCTTTAAGGACTTCCCACAGTGCGAGACGTCGCTCAGCGCTCTCAGGCGGCGTCATCAGCCTGTTTCAAGCTGAAAACCTCCACATTTCAGGCTCTATTGATCCAGGACGTCGTGAGAGAACAGAGAAGTTTCAGAAGAAGTCGGTTTCAGCATTTTATCCGGATATTCCACTGTTAAAGGAGATTTTTTTTAATGAAAGACGTGCGGACGGGTCCGCGCGTTGGGACGCAGCCGCCGCGACGCTCCGCCACAGGAAAAACACCTCCGTTGGAAGGGTTAAGGACAAGTTGGAACATGTCCAGCTGTTAAACAATTTCTCATATACTCACTCCACTGAAAGCCATCAAAAGCCGCCTGGATTTTACAAATGGTTATCAACACGGAGGTGTTTTTCCTGTGCCGCCGCTCCGCGTCGGCTGCGTCCCGACGCGCGGACCCGTCCACACGTCTTTCATTAAAAAAATCTCCTTTAACAGTGGAATATCCGGATAAAATGCTGAAACCGACTTCTTCTGAAACTTCTCTGTTCTCTCACGACGTCCTGGATCAATAGAGCCTGAAATGTGGAGGTTTTCAGCTTGAAACAAGCTGATGACGCCGCCTGAGAGCGCAGCGCGACGTCTCGCACCGTGGGAAGTCCTTAAAGCGACAGTGTCACCTCAAAATCTCTCATCAGCCGTTAAAATTTTCACTGAAAACCAGCTTAATTTTTCGAACCATGTCCACTTCGATGTGTCTCACAGGTTTAGAAAAAATTTTGATCAAACAAAGCGCCAGTCTCTCAGCAACTTCTCAGACAAGGGAATTCCGACGAGGGGCTGGACGACTCCTCCTACAAGGAGTGCTCACAGGCGAATGACGTCACCGACAGGCGTGGAAAAACTCACGCATGCGCACGAGGGTTCATGCATGTCTGACATAAAAACATATGAATGAAATCCATATAGTTTTTGAAAAAAATAAAAAGGACCTATACTTTATGGACAGCCCTCGTATGTACAATGACAATAAAGGTTCTATTCTTTTCTATTCTCAGTTATGCAGCTTCATGGTGAAGTGGTATAAAGGAGGATTTTCTTTCATCAAAACATCAAATCTAGGCTTGCATCTCAGATGTACCTTCTGGAAAACTGTAGCTGAACTTTCAGAGCTTCTTTTTAAGAAACTTTCCTTTGATTTTCCTATTAATGTACATTTCCTATTGAGATAACTGTGGCCGCAGAAACTGTAGCATGCTTACAGTTTATACAGGTGAACTTACCATCACCTTTTCCTTTGACATAATCCACAGTGGCTGAGCCTGAGAATTTGGTAAAAGTGCAGAGAATTACTTCTTGGAACCGGGCAGCAGTCATATGATTTTTTTCCAGTCAATTACATTTTTTAAAGAATGTTTTATATTTTCAGTGCTTGTGCCTTTTTGCCAGTCATAGAAAGTCCAGTAAAGCGGTTAATTACTTTAATATTGCCTGTATAATGTCAGATGTCTACAGATCATTTCTTTGTGTTGCTGCATTGCAAGAATGAGATCACAGCTGGACAGTGTTGCCAGATTGAGATGGTTTCCAGCCAAAAAGCTGTTCAAAACCTGCCGCAATGAACACAAATCATCCACAATATTAGATCTATATATATTTTCTTTTTGTTGTTGTTGTTGTTGTTGTAATTATAAAAAAGCAATGCAGACAAAGCTAAATAAATTCAAAACCAGCCAATCTGGCAACACACATACAGTTTGTGCACACGTCACAGTCATGGGTTTTTATGAGGTGACAGCTGGTGCGACATAATACCTCAAGAAATCTTATTTTCAAAAGGAGCGAGAATTGTGTGAGTGACTGCCGCCAGTGTAGTGCTTAGGGCAACCTTTGCAGTGACAAAACCCTCTCGTATGCAAAAGTGGAGACCATTAAAAAATATCATTAGGTATAGTTGTAGTCTTACACACCTCTCTGCAGCTTCTCTCCCCCTGCCATCCCCTCATTACCCCATCCCCGTAGAGACGGTGCCTGCTCCCAGACTACCAATAACCAGCAAAAATCTATTTAAGCATAAAAATTCAAAAAGAAAAAATAATATAGCACCTTCAACTGCACCACAGACTAAAACAGTTAAATGTGGTCTATTAAACATTAGGTCTCTCTCTTCTAAGTCCCTGTTGGTAAATGATATAATAATTGATCAACATATTGATTTATTCTGCCTAACAGAAACCTGGTTACAGCAGGATGAATATGTTAGTTTAAATGAGTCAACACCCCCGAGTCACACTAACTGTCAGAATGCTCGTAGCACGGGCCGGGGCGGAGGATTAGCAGCAATCTTCCATTCCAGCTTATTAATTAATGAAAAACCCAGACAGAGCTTTACTTCATTTGAAAGCTTGTCTCTTAGTCTTGTCCATCCAAATTGGAAGTCCCAAAAACCAGTTTTATTTGTTATTATCTATCGTCCACCTGGTCGTTACTGTGAGTTTCTCTGTGAATTTTCAGACCTTTTGTCTGACTTAGTGCTTAGCTCAGATAAGATAATTATAGTGGGCGATTTTAACATCCACACAGATGCTGAGAATGACAGCCTCAACACTGCATTTAATCTATTATTAGACTCTATTGGCTTTGCTCAAAAAGTAAATGAGTCCACCCACCACTTTAATCATATCTTAGATCTTGTTCTGACTTATGGTATGGAAATAGAAGACTTAACAGTATTCCCTGAAAACTCCCTTCTGTCTGATAATTTCTTAATAACATTTACATTTACTCTGATGGACTACCCAGCAGTAGGGAATAAGTTTAATTACACTAGAAGTCTTTCAGAAAGCGCTGTAACTAGGTTTAAGGATATGATTCCTTCTTTATGTTCTCTAATGCCATATAACAACACAGTGCAGAGTAGCTACCTAAACTCTGTAAGGGAGATAGAGTATCTCGTCAATAGTTTTACATCCTCATTGAAGACAACTTTGGATGCTGTAGCTCCTCTGAAAAAGAGAGCTTTAAATCAGAAGTGTCTGACTCCGTGGTATAACTCACAAACTCGTAGCTTAAAGCAGATAACCCGTAAGTTGGAGAGGAAATGGCGTCTCACTAATTTAGAAGATCTTCACTTAGCCTGGAAAAAGAGTCTGTTGCTCTATAAAAAAGCCCTCCGTAAAGCTAGGACATCTTTCTACTCATCACTAATTGAAGAAAATAAGAACAACCCCAGGTTTCTTTTCAGCACTGTAGCCAGGCTGACAAAGAGTCAGAGCTCTATTGAGCTGAGTATTCCATTAACTTTAACTAGTAATGACTTCTTGACTTTCTTTGCTAACAAAATTTTAACTATTAGAGAAAAAATTACTCATAACCATCCCAAAGACGTATCGTTATCTTTGGCTGCTTTCAGTGATGCCGGTATTTGGTTAGACTCTTTCTCTCCGATTGTTCTGTCTGAGTTATTTTCATTAGTTACTTCATCCAAACCATCAACATGTTTATTAGACCCCATTCCTACCAGGCTGCTCAAGGAAGCCCTACCATTATTTAATGCTTCGATCTTAAATATGATCAATCTATCTTTGTTAGTTGGCTATGTACCACAGGCTTTTAAGGTGGCAGTAATTAAACCATTACTTAAAAAGCCATCACTTGACCCAGCTATCTTAGCTAATTATAGGCCAATCTCCAACCTTCCTTTTATCTCAAAAATTCTTGAAAGGGTAGTTGTAAAACAGCTAACTGATCATCTGCAGAGGAATGGTCTATTTGAAGAGTTTCAGTCAGGTTTTAGAATTCATCATAGTACAGAAACAGCATTAGTGAAGGTTACAAATGATCTTCTTATGGCCTCGGACAGTGGACTCATCTCTGTGCTTGTTCTGTTAGACCTCAGTGCTGCTTTTGATACTGTTGACCATAAAATTTTATTACCGAGATTAGAGCATGCCATAGGTATTAAAGGCACTGCGCTGCGGTGGTTTGAATCATATTTGTCTAATAGATTACAATTTGTTCATGTAAATGGGGAATCTTCTTCACAGACTAAAGTTAATTATGGAGTTCCACAAGGTTCTGTGCTAGGACCAATTTTATTCACTTTATACATGCTTCCCTTAGGCAGTATTATTAGACGGTATTGCTTAAATTTTCATTGTTACGCAGATGATACCCAGCTTTATCTATCCATGAAGCCAGAGGACACACACAAATTAGCTAAACTGCAGGATTGTCTTACAGACATAAAGACATGGATGACCTCTAATTTCCTGCTTTTAAACTCAGATAAAACTGAAGTTATTGTACTTGGCCCCACAAATCTTAGAAACATGGTGTCTAACCAGATCCTTACTCTGGATGGCATTACCCTGACCTCTAGTAATACTGTGAGAAATCTTGGAGTCATTTTTGATCAGGATATGTCATTCAAAGCGCATATTAAACAAATATGTAGGACTGCTTTTTTGCATTTACGCAATATCTCTAAAATCGGAAATGTCTTGTCTCAGAGTGATGCTGAAAAACTAATTCATGCATTTATTTCCTCTAGGCTGGACTATTGTAATTCATTATTATCAGGTTGTCCTAAAAGTTCCCTGAAAAGCCTTCAGTTAATTCAAAATGCTGCAGCTAGAGTACTGACGGGGACTAGAAGGAGAGAGCATATCTCACCCATATTGGCCTCTCTTCATTGGCTTTCTGTTAATTCTAGAATAGAATTTAAAATTCTTCTTCTTACTTATAAGGTTTTGAATAATCAGGTCCAATCTTATCTTAGGGACCTCGTAGTACCATATCACCCCAACAGAGCACTTCGCTCTCAGACTGCAGGCTTACTTGTAGTTCCTAGGGTTTGTAAGAGTAGAATGGGAGGCAGAGCCTTCAGCTTTCAGGCTCCTCTCCTGTGGAACCAGCTCCCAATTCAGATCAGGGAGACAGACACCCTCTCTACTTTTAAGATTAGGCTTAAAACTTTCCTTTTTGCTAAAGCGTATAGTTAGGGCTGGATCAGGTGACCCTGAACCATCCCTTAGTTATGCTGCTATAGACGTAGACTGCTGGGGGGTTCCCATGATGCACTGTTTCTTTCTCTTTTTGCTCTGTATGCACCACTCTGCATTTAATCATTAGTGATCAATCTCTGCTCCCCTCCACAGCATGTCTTTTTCCTGGTTCTCTCCCTCAGCCCCAAGCAGTCCCAGCAGAAGACTGCCCCTCCCTGAGCCTGGTTCTGCTGGAGGTTTCTTCCTGTTAAAAGGGAGTTTTTCCTTCCCACTGTAGCCAAGTGCTTGCTCACAGGGGGTCGTTTTGACCGTTGGGGTTTTACATAATTATTGTATGGCCTTGCCTTACAATATAAAGCGCCTTGGGGCAACTGTTTGTTGTGATTTGGCGCTATATAAAAAAAATTGATTGATTGATTGATATGTGCCATAGGGAATTATCAACTTACTATTCAGAGGTAAATGCTTCACCATAATAATGTCTTTTAAATATTCACTCTGAACATGAAAGGAAACAATCAGCACTTAGGAATTAGGAATTAAACAGGGAGCACTGCAGAAACAAATACTCAACACTTACAAAATAGACTCAGATAAATAAGAACATTATGAAATAAGGAAGAGAATAATAATAACTATAAATGAGACACAAAACAAAACACTGGACTATTACACTGAATCTGAATTATGGGAAATCACAAAGGCTTGTATAAAATCAAACTTGCATTCCAGAATACAAAAGTGTTGCGCTCACTGAGCTAGAATCACTAAATTGATGACTTTGTTTAGAGAAATTTGTATGACTCCATAATGCTTCTCTTTATTTCCTCTTGCTGTTTTCAAATGGGCCATCTCATAGCAGAGGACTGTGTGGCAAATTACGAGGGTGCTTTAACCAATGAAAAACCAATATCGGGCCAAATTACAGCATGTGAACATCACCCTGTTCAGTCAAGGAGCACCAAAACCAGAACAAAGCCTTTTATGATTGAACGTGGCTATGCATTTTCACACTCTCTGGCTGTGAGGAATGTCATGGCACGCTAAGCAGAGCAGAACGCCTCCAGACGGGCGCAGCAGGGAGCCATCACACACACTGTGTGCCTTAAAGGATGTGGTGGAGTGTGTATGCCTCCTCCTGAAATCAAGGTGAATCTTTCATGAATGGTCCTGGTTTGTTCGCTCTCTAGGATCTGTAAGCATACATCAGCCATTTGCTGAAAATAAACATTTGCCCACATAGATACTGAAGCCAACAGTGTCTTGAAATCTAGGGTTTCTGTATAAATGTGGTTTTTGGTGGTTTTTACTTCAATTAATATGTTTCAAAAACCCCACATTGTAGCATTTCCCAGTGTTCTTTTTCAGACAATTTTTTTTTTAAGTGGGAAATCAATGAAGTAAAAGGATATCAGTTGCGCGCTTCACCTCATTCATGACATCATGGTTACCATCCACACAGACAACCACTCCATCCCCCCATCTCGAACATAACCATCTATACCATGAAAATTCAGTAAGGTATGTCTTCTATTATACATTCCAATTCTAAGGTAGAACTCGACTAGTGTATACTAAAGTATATCTAAATATCTAAAAAAAAAAGAAGAGTAGAGCCACTTAGGTGCCTGGTCTTGAAAACCAGGCATGGTAGTTTTTATCCCATGGGAACTCTCTCTACCCACCTAAGCGGCTCAAGAAAATGTCAGAGACACAATACGTGAGGGATCGGTACTGTGTCTCTGACATGGTCATCTGCAGCACAGGGACCCCAAAAGCAACTGTTTTAGCTCCGTTTCTCTTCACCCTGTACACCACAGAGTTCATGTACAACTCTGTCAACTGTCATCTGCAAAAGTTTTTTGATGACTCTACAATCATCATCCTCATCACTGATGAGGATGACAGAGTACAGAAGGGTGACCCAAGACTTTGTGGATTGGTATCAGCCGAACTGCCTCCACATCAATGCAGAGAAAACAAAGAGCTGGTGGTGGATTCCAGGCACGCTCTACTGATGCCAGTGCAAATCCAGAGAAGGGATATTGAAATAGTGGACTCTTAAAAATACCTGGGTGTTCACCTAACCAAAAAGCCAGACTGGTCAAACAACACTATTGCACTTTATGGCCAGAAAGGCCAGAGCAGACTCTACCTCCTGAGGTGACTCAGGTCTTTGGAGTACAGGGGGTGCTCCTGAGGACCTTCTTTGACTCTTTAGTGGCATCAGCCAAGAATGGTCTGCTGGAGCAGCAGTATCACAGGTGCTGAGAGGAGAAGACTTGACAAAGTGATTAGGAAGGCCAGCTCTGTCCTGGGAAGTGTCCTGGACTCAGTGCAGGAGGTCGGAGAAAGGAGGATGATGGCTAAGATGTAATCCCTGCTGGAGAACTCCTCCCACTCCATGAGTGACACTCTGACTGCTCTAGAAACCTCCTTCAGTGACAGGCTGCTGCACTCAAAGTATGTGAAGGAGCAATAACAAGGTCCTTCCTTCCTGCTGCTGTCATACTCCACAACCAGCACTGTTCCCAGGAGACCATTCAAATCACTCATATCATTATAGTCATATTTTTTCAGCCTTATGCAATAATACTACACATTCTGTACAAGAATACGTGTACACTCGTGTACAACATCACTTGCACACTCGTGCAATATTATACAAATAATGAATGTTTATGAGTTCAATGGTACGAATATTTCATGAGGTGAAAGCTGGAACACACCATTCAACGAGGCAAAGCCAAATGAAATATTTGTACCATTGAAAGAATGTAAAAACATTCATTATTTGTTTTATATAACGGCAAAAATAGATCATTGTCATTTGATATTGTATTAATTTATAAACAACAGAAAAGGGACTTACATTTTGGTGTTCCACTGTGATGTGTAGTCCCGTGATGCTGTGCACTGACTTTGGACTTCCATAAAAAAAAAAGACTTTGTGTAGTTCCTCAGTCCAGCACTGCGTGTGCATGTGCGTGCGCGAGCATGCGTGGGCACGCACATACTCGTGCACGAGCATGTGTGTGTGCTGTGCATATGCACACTCGTGCACAAGTATGTGCGTGCGCATGCGTGCACGAGTATGTGTACGCACATGTGCGTGCGTGATCACACTGCGCGTGTGCACGCAGACGTGTGTCCTAACAGATAGAAATCTGGAAAACACACCTTTTTGTCACCTTTAGTTCTACATACCAAGACAACACTCTTTTTGACATTATATTTCACATCATATTTCATGTTAGAACATATATTCAGTAGCTGTTGAAAGCCAGCACTGCTAGGAAAGAGTATTGCCAGGTCATCCGCATACATAAAGTGATTTATCAAGGTGTTACTAATCATACAGCCAGTTTTGCATGCATTTAGTTGCTTTGATAAATCATCCATGTACAAGTTAAATAAAGCTGGTGAAAGTAGCCCCCCCCTGACGCACACCATTACTCACACCAAAGGGAGCAGAGACACTGTTACCCCATTTAACCTGCTTTCTCTGTTTGGCATACCAAAAAGACAGGATCCTTACAATGCTGTCAGGTACACCCCTTTGGCTCAATTTCTTAAAGAGCTTAAAATGATTTACTCTGTCAAATGCCTTAGATGCATCAATAAAACCAATTAAAATATGAAGAATTCTGGCTCATGTACATGTGTGTCACCTCTTTCAAAGCATAGATACAAAAATCTGTGCCAAGTTTTGCTTTAAAACCAGTGGTGCCTAAATACTGAGTAAGGCGTTCAAGTAATATTTTCTCCAGGACTTTTGACACTACGCTGGCTAAGGCTATTGGTCTATAATTATCCACACTTCCTACCTTGCCAGCCTTATCCTTTATAACAGGCACTAATGTAACAGACAACATAGATTCAAGCAACAGTCCATGAGTCATGAAGCCTGTAAAACAAATGGCAAGAAGTGCAGCAGTCTTAGGGGTTGCAAACTTAAGGTGTTCTGCTGTAATATGGTCAGTGCCACTTGCTTAATTATCAGCAAGATCTTTTAATGCCTGATAAACTTCATTAAAAGTAATTAACCCCTTAACGCCCGAATTTATATAGCTGTATATAAAAAAATGTTTTGTGTGTGTGTTTTGCCTTTAAGTAGATGGTAAATAATGTTGAGATTATTAATTTCACTTTTGCACAAAAACTAGATAGTAATATTGGGTATTTTGGTAATGACGTTATGTTATAATGTTATAATAATAATGATGGTATGTTGCAAATTTGCGACAACGGGCATACAGGTCAATTTGGTAAGTTGCATATTTGAGTCAGAGATTGTAGCATATATGCAATGATGGGCGTTAAGGGGTTAATGTATCCTTATTGGATATATCATTCACTTCATAAGGATCACTCTTAATACAGTTAAATAAAGCAGAACAATGTTGTCTCCACAGCTCAGCTATATTGTCACCCCCAGAGACACCCTCTATGACACCAGGAAGTGATGTGTTAGTCCTGTTCAGAGCTCTCACCTCCTTCCAGAAACCAACAACGTTGTTACATAGGAGTTGGCCTGCTAAAGCATCTGCTCTCATGGCCTGCTCATGCTTGTCAATGTACCTGATGGCATATTTATATCTAGCATTACTCCAGAACAGGCCCATTTCTGGGTCTGCCTGCCTGTACCCATGCCCTAAAAGCCTCCTTAGCTTCAGCATGGTAAGCTGCCACAAATGTATTCCATCCTGGCTTGTTGACATTACGTTTAACAGTGTGGCTACAGCAGGCCTTACTAGCCTCATATAAAACTTCAACAATATGATCATGCATATCACAAAGGGTCTTACCATGACATATATCCTTACAGCCCACATCGGAACACACAATAGCATATATATATATATATTGCAGGTATAAGTAATATATATATTACTTATACCTGCATCAGTTTTCATACAATATGCCAATAGATCATCAGTTGTAAGTGTTGACCAGTCCAGCTTGACCCTGCATCTACCATCCACTTCATGAATCAATTCAGGGAGACTTTCAAATTCAAATATCATGGCAAATGGCACATGGTCAGTCATGGTTGCCCCATACAAGATTTCCATAGACTGTAAAGCTGCATGGGAATCAGCAGTGCCGATGCAGTGGTCAAGCCATGAAGTTGAATGCCAAGCCTCGCTTATATAGGAATAACTATCAGCAGGTAAGACCAATTGACTAGATAATATGAGATTACTATCCTCACAAAATTGTAGCATATGTTTAGCAAACAAAGAATGACCATCTGACAGGTCAGCATTCATATCACCAACCACATACACACTTGTGAACTGATTTTCATGTATAAAGGAATTCAAAAACCCAAGCCTTTCCATATAAACATCTTCATTCTGTGGACACTCGTATGGTGTATATACATTGAGAATAATGAGCTCCTTATTCCTAAGCTTTAGTTGTACAGCAATGCACCAGTCAACTTGAGTCCTTATGACATTAATCACAGAGTCCAACTTTTTATGCCACAGTATGGCCACACCCCCTGCAATCCATCCTCTTATTATTCCCACAGTAATGTCCACTGTGGATTCCCCAGCACCATGGAAGTTCTCAGTAAAAGAATTCAATTTTCCCAGATCCTGTTTGGTTAAGAAAGTTTCTTGCAGACATAAAATGTCACGTTTGCAGTAGATTATCTACTACATTCCGACGAGCTCTGTCACCTGCGCTATTGCCAACACGCAGCCCCCGACAGTTATAGGACACAACACGCATGATTAGGGTAGAACTGCAACTCCCCCAGGAGCCCTTGTATCAGACGCAGGGGCGGCCTTACCAGGACCTTTTGTTTTGCGCGGTTCATAAAATTGCTGCACAACAGAGCCTTCAGGACAGAGTTCAGATCTATACATCTCTGCAGCATCCGTACATTCAACACACACTTTAAAAGAGCTGCATCTCTTACTCACAGTGTATATGCGTTCACACAGGACCTCGCGGCCAAGCTTGTCTTTAAGGTAATTTGCCAGTGTTTCTGCGTCAACATCTGGTGAGAATTTGGTGGCAAAGACGCTTACCAATTTCATATGAACCACTTTTATATTACTCTGCGCACCTGTGCCCACAACAGGCTTATCCCTTTTGCGCACAACATTGCGTGTGTGCCGTTTCACCAAGACATCACAGTTATCGCCTTTCTTGCGCTTCCCATATTTCAGAACATGTCTCCATTTCGGAGACATTGAGGGTGCAACAGTACCTTCTACATTCTCCATGATTCTCACCGATCCCCCATGTCTCCGCTGAGCCTGAGCCACCACCGGGAACGCAGCCGGGGCATCGGTCGTGGATATATTGAGGTCCGGGGGGCTGAAGTTGTTGTTATCCACAGTTAGCAGCTCCCAGGTAGCAGTAGCATCCTCCGCTGAGGCGCCAACCAGCAAGTCAGCACAGGTGATCCCATCAGCATTCGGCCTGGCTAGGCCAGGGCTCCCTCCATCAACGGCCAGCAAATGGTTCTCCATTGTCGCAAGTTTGCGATCGATAGTGGCTGTTACAGACCGCAAATCCTCGCCAATCTCAGCCTGGAGTTTTACAGTGTGCCTCTACGCAGAAATCTCACTATGCAGACGCTCCACCTTGGAAAGTAGGTTACACACGTCCATGTTGTTGAATGTCACAGGTGGCAGCTCATCCAAGTAGTGCGAAACAAATCGCGGAATATTTTTTCTGCACTCATTAAGAACTTTGAGACAACTTTTAATGTCGTTGGCATCCTTTTGATTACCTTTAAATACCACATACCGCTGCTTAGTCTCGGGGCATAGTTCAAACAGCACTTTCCTCGAGGACTCAATCCATTCAGAGTCAAAATTGTTTGTTGCAAGCAAGACTAATTCATCCTACTCATAGTCCTTATTTTAATCGCAAGGAAGTTGAGAAACTCATCCTCTACAATTATTTTGCCATCAACAGTCTCATAAATCAGTGGTTTTGATCGGGGCCGCCCAAAATTAGTAGCAGCCGGCGCATCACGTATCGCATTATCCGCCATGTTTGTTTGTCAGTTATGTTTCTTCTGCCTTATTTTTGCACACTTGCACTGTTGTTCTGTGACTGTCCCCTGTGCTGCTGTAACATCGGAAATTTCCCCGTTGTGGGACTATTAAAGGATCATCTTATCTTAACTTATTTGCTGCAACCAATTGAACCATGGGCATTCACTTAGCCTTCCCCTGCCCTCGGGGTCCTCCACATTCAGGCACGTATCTACTGGATCATGTACAGAGAAACACGCCACATGATTGAAATGTTGAAGATGACAGTCCCTCACAATGGAAGAGATATTCCTCATCTTAATCTCTGTAAGTACATAACTGCTACCTTGACACAAAGTCATTCCAGTGGTATCCAAGGATCTGCCAAAGACACCTTGCACCAAAGATATTACCTTAGGTCACTGGAATCTCAACCATACAGTAAGGCAGCCAACACCCAGAACCTAAACACTTTGATTTTTGTTCTCACGCAGAAATAACAGCATCACCAAACACCTCTGTCCAGTGACCTCATGACTCCAACTTAAAGGCTGAGGACCCAGAGACACAAATGTCACTGCTGGCATTTCAGATGTACTGTAAATGCTGTAGCATTTTATCCATTTGGCTTTATAATAATTAATTTTCAGTTTGCAGTTATCACAGCTCACTTTAGGATAGCTGTGCCCACCACTGCCTGAGATACAACATGTCTTATGTGATATGACAGTAAACTTTAAGCTCTGCTGAAACATTCTATCTGTGTTTAACTAAATGCATGGTGATGGTTGGGGAAAGCTGCAGGGATATGTGGTATCGGGGCTGAGCATCTTCAACTAGTAGGAGGTGCTGTTCTCATGGCATTGCAAACAATCTTTTCTTCCATCTGGGAGATGGGCATCATCCTAAAAAAATGGGGCAAAAATGCTTGTTCCTCTCTGGAAAGTCTGTTAGACTGAATTTCAACAACTACCCGGGTATTATGTACTCTG
Organism: Thalassophryne amazonica; assembly: GCF_902500255.1. Classification (NCBI taxonomy): domain Eukaryota; kingdom Metazoa; phylum Chordata; class Actinopteri; order Batrachoidiformes; family Batrachoididae; genus Thalassophryne; species Thalassophryne amazonica. The sequence continues at coordinate 29,431,815 of NC_047109.1, forward strand.
TGCTGGTCACTCATACTTGCAAGGATCATTGACAAAAGGATTCAGTCCCAGCTTCTTGCTGCAACTACATTTGACTGGTGCCACACCCAAGAAGTGAACCATTGACCACATCCCAACTCTGTGGGAAGTCATCAAACAAAGGGCCCTGTCCCACTGGGGAGAGGATTAATTGTGCATGAATTGAGTATACAAATCGCAGGCGTTCATTGTCGTCCGCAACAAAAACGGCCAAAAATGACAAATGTCCCAGTATGAATTACGGATATATTAATAATATATAGCAAATATATGATGAACAATCACGGTTATATAACGCATGTAGTGAGGAAACTAATCTGACACATTGAGATTATGACGGCAGTATTACGGGTGTATTATGAATGCATCGCGCACGTGTTGCGCGTGCACGGCATCTGCATTGCGGTCATAAAAGAAGCACACTCGGGCTGTCGGCATCACTATTCACACCAACAATACAGCCTCTGGAGCATTTGCTGGACTTGGAGAAGTTGATCACAGAGTGTTGTCATGCGAGGGTTAACTGTTCATGAGTTTGGGGAGCGGGAGGGGGGAAGCTGATCGGGGTGTGAGTGTGTTTTTTTTTTTTTTTTGAGTGAGTTGTGGATAAACAGCAACTCTTCCTTTTGTTGGTGTGAAATAAAAGTCCTGGATTGCAGCAGCTATTACATCTTTGTGGATTTACACAGCCGGACCGGCACTGACTGGCAGGTATGTTGCTTTCTGCCACACTTTGGGTTTACGTGACGTGTTTGTTATGCATTCACAGACTGTCAGCAAATCAGCTGCAAAGCAGATGTAATAAAAACGCTTTATTCGTGGCCAATTTGTATGCATTCGCTACAACATATTTTAGTTTGTGATGTGGACATGATGGGCATGCAATATATCTGTTTTACACACTGTCCCGGTCCGCTGCCAAGCCGCAGATCCCCGTCAGTTGCGGTTATCAGCGGTTAACAGCAGATATACAGCGCACAGATTGAGTATGCATTGTGTATGAATTGAGTATATATGGAGTACGTAAGGCGGATGTCATCCGCATTCAGATTTTTGAACAGCTCAAAAATCCTGGCTGCGGACATGCATGCCTCTGCGGATGATCATGGACGTGTTCGGATGACGGCCAACTCATACAGGCATGTTACACAGATATTGCGGATGTTTGGTGAATATGGGCCAATTTTGTGTGCTATCCATACGCAAATCCTTCTAAATGCCAGTGGGACAGGGCCCAAAAGCATGATATCAGCAGGGCTTGACTCTGTCATCAGCAGTGTGTCTGTGTGTGGTGAAAGTGTCCAACATACTGGGAGATCCACTTATCAAGGCAATTGCACACATGTCTGAGTCTGTGAAGAGCAATTCTGATGTATATGGGGGAAAACAAAGGTGCACTTTGCAATAATGTAGGACAATCGTGAGTACCAAGACCAACTGAGTGATTACAGACCATGATGAAGGATACCTTTGTTTTTTTTTTTTCTGTTTTGTTTTTTTAATTGTATTTCTTTTTTCTCTTTGATTGGACAGTTGAACTGAGGACCCTGTAGTCAGCAGCTTACCTCGCTAACCTCCAGGCTACAACCTACTCATGCATATATGGTTTTGAAACTTGGACCGATGGTAATAATTGGACAACTTTGGTACCAGGTCCCTCTGGAGGATCTTATGTATAACTGACATGACTTTAAGGTTACTTGGATACTAAGATGAGGCATGGAGCATGCATTGTGAAGTAATGTCACTGACAAAATTATGGTATGCTATGGTATGCTTCTCTGAGTGTGATCTGGCATAAAGGTGCCTCGGGACTGATTACCGCAATTTAGTAGGTTGTGGAAGATTGATGGCTGCTTTTGGGAGATTGGAAAAGCTGTTCTTTGCATGGGTGGTTGCCAACCATGACCCATGGAGGTTTTCTAATGTGGTGGATGCTACAACACATGTCACCAGTGCATGTTCCCACATCTGATCTGACCATATTAATTACATCCATGAAAATGTTGTTGTTATGATTTGAAACTAGGAATTAAACAAGTAGAACCCCAATATGCAGGTCATTCGAGACACAAAGGTTGAGTTCCAAAAAACATTGTTTAAGATACAACTAGAGGTTAACAATTCGAAAAAATCCAAGGAAGAGAAGTTCTGAACAAGTTCTGAGTGAGGGAATCCAAGGTTGCAAAACAGGAGTTGGGGGAGTTTCAACAAAAATACCATTCAATCCTAAACTCCGGGTGAAGGGAATCCAGAACATGAGAAAGCAAGGAAGAACTCAGACAGTCAATATGCAAAGGAGTGCAAAAACCAATAAAAGAGTCAATCCAAAAAAGAGTGCAATGAAAACCACACTGCCGATTTACTATGACAGGATTAGTGGGAGACACAGGACACTGGTAGCACATGACAGAGAATAACAAACAACAATGGACCCGCAAAGACTAACACAAAAGTGTCCTCTTAAATAACCAGCTGGCCTAATTACACATGAGTGCACTGATTAAACAGCAAAAACATGTACTAACAAAAAGGGAACACAAGGGGCAACAGAGAACAGGCTTTCACAATCCAGGGTAACTGGAACATGGGATAATAAAACAAAACGCAAGTGGGCAGCAGAGAACAGAGACTTCCAAATGAAAAGAAATACAACCCCAATTCCAATGAAGTTGGGACATTGTGTAAAATGTAAATAAAAACAGAATACCATGAGTTGCAAATCCTCTTCAACCTATGTTCAATTGAATCCACCACGACAAGATATTTAATGTTCAAACTGATAGACTTTTTATTTTGTGCAAATATTTGCTCATTTGGGAATGGATGCCTGCAACACATTTCAAAAAAGTTGGGATGGGGCAACAAAAGACTGGGAAAGTTGATGAATGCTCAAAGAACACCTAATTGGAAACAGGTGAGTGTCATGATTGGGTATAAAAGGAGCACCCCCAAAAGGCTCAGCCATTCACAAGCAAAGATGAGGCGAGGATCACCACTTTGTGAACAACTGTGTGAAAAAAAAGTCTAACAGTTTAAGAACAATGTTTCTCAAAGTTCTGTTGCAAGGAATTTAGGGATTCCATCATCTACAGTCCATAATATAATCAGAAGATTCAGAGAATCTGGAGAACTTTCTATACATAAGTGGCAAGGCGGAAAACAAACATTGAATGCCCATGACCTCCGATCTCTCAGGCGGCACTGCATTAAAAACTGACATCATTGTGTAAAGGATCTTACCGCGTGGGCTCAGGAACACTTCAGAAAACCACTGTCAGTTAACACAGTTCGTCGCTACATCTAGAAGTGCAAGTTAAAACTCTACCATGCAAAGTGAAAGCCATACATCAACAACATCCAGAAATACCACCGCCTTCTCTGGGCCCGAGCTCATTTGAAATGGACAGATGAAAAGTAGAAAGGTGTGCTGTGGTCTGTTCAGTCCACATTTCAAATTGTTTTTGGAAATCATGGACATCGTGTCCTCTGGACAAAAGAGGAACAACACCATCCAGATTGTTACCAGCGCAAAGTTCAAAAGCATCTGTGATGGTATGTGGGGTGTGTTAGTGTCCATCTTACACATCTGTGATGGCACCATCAATGCTGAAAGGTACATCCAGGTTTTGGAGCAACACATGCTGCCATCCAACCAACACCTTTTTCAGGGACGTCCCTACTTATTTCAGCAAGACAGTTACAATCCACATTCTGCACGTGTTACAACAGCATGGCTTCATAGTAAAAGAGTGTGGGTGCTTGACTGGCTTGCCTGCAGTCCATTCCTGTCGCCAATTGAAAATGTGTGGTGCATTATGAAGCACAAAATACGACAACGGAGACCCCGGACTGTTGAACAACTGAAGTCGTACATCAAGCAAGAATGGGAAAGAATTCCACCTACAAAGCTTCAACAATTAGTGTCTTCAGTTCCCAAATGCTTATTGAGTGTTGTTAGAAGGAAAGGTGATGTAACACAGTGGTAAATATAACACTGTCCCAGGTTTTTTGAAATGTGTTGCAGGCATCCATTTCAAAATGAGCAAATATTTGCACAAAAACAAAGTTTATCAGTTTGAACATTAAATATCTTGTCTTTGTGGCGTATTCAATTGAATATAGGTTGAAGAGGATTTGTAAATCATTGTATTCTGTTTTTATTTGCATTTTACACAACGTCCCAACTTCATTGGAATTGAGGTTGTACAATCCTTGATCATAATTCATATCCAGACAACACCTGAAAATGAAAAATAAAGACATAAACACAGAGACCAAAATGCATAAGACTATAACCAAGCAACAGACCACAAGGGAAACAGACATGACCAAAACCCAAAAACAGATGATAGCATGACATAAGTATCATTATTTTAAAATAATATAATTGCATTACTCTGCTCTGAATTACCTCAATACCACATGCACAGGAGCTCAAACTAAGAATTACTTTAACTTATTCAAGCAGTAATTTTACATGTTAGATACACCATACATTTGTACATCAGCCTCTGCTGATTTGTCATTTTGTACAGGTAAAATATTGATTTCTCCCTGCTTGCATTCCTATGTCTTCTTTATATCCTGTGCACTCTGTTTCACATCCCTTTGGGAAATTAAATTTAGTGTGGTTGCTTTCCTGTCCTATTTGTGCCACAGGTTGAAAAGGAAGAAGGAAAATCAGTTCAACAAGGTGGATGTAAGAAACGGAATCCAAAATGGCAGCTGTCATATTAACCGTGTCAGTTGCGGTCAGTGGTAGTTGCAACTATGTACAACCCCTGGCAAACATTATGGAGTCACCGGCCTCGGAGAATGTTCATTCAGTTGTTTAATTTTGTAGAAAAAAAGCAGATCACAGACATGACACAAAACTAAAGTCATTTCAAATGGCAACTTTCTGGCTTTAAGAATCACTATAAGAAATCAGGAATAATAATTGTGGCAGTCAGTAACGGTTACTTTTTTAGACCAAGCAGAGGGAAAAAAATATGGAATCACTCAATTCTGAGGAATAAATTATGGAATCACCATGTAAATTTTCATCCCCAAAACTAACACCTGCATCAAATCAGATGCAGACACAAATTAAAACAAAATCTCATGAGGTAGAGGGCTGACAAACCACAATACAAGGGTGCGCTGCTCCGTGTTGTGTGACACAGCGCAGCGCTGCTCTTACAGACAGAGTAGACTTTGATGAATCTGCGCACACATCAAAGTCTACTCTCTACTCTCCTGCAGCAGTCAGTGCGTGCGGGAGAGAAAAAAAGCTTGAGTATCAATCTTTTTACACGAGAATCATCCAATATCAATACCAGCGTTGGCATCGATATTATTAATATTAGGATTGATCCGCCCACCTCTACTTTACAGGCTGCTGCAGTGTAGGAGGGGGAGACCCGCTGACACTCTGTGACAACAGAGACTTTCACTTTTCATCACCAAACATCAGAAAAGTCTCTAGTAATGCCAGGAAAAGTAGCTAGATTTGTCGCTAGTCACTTTTGAGAAAATCAGTCATCAAGAGGGTTTGGAAAGTCGCCAGGTTTAGCGAGAAAGTCGCCAAGTTGACAACACTGAATGTAAACACACGCAACGCGAACTCACCTGTGCACAGCCCTGTACTGAACCAAACGTCCAGTACCGAAACGGTTCAATACAAATACATGTATCATTACACCCTTAATATATATATATATATATATATATATATATATATATATATATATATATATATATATATATATATATATATGTGTGTGTGTGTGTATGTACATTTCTTATAGCAGGTTCAAGCTCTACTTACACAGCTGGAGTCCAAATATTATTCATGCCATTTAACATTATGATCATAATGTTGACTGACTTCTTGTAAGATGACAAAACAAACGTTGTATGTTGCACCACGGTGCTTATAGCCCAGGGGTATGGCACTGAATGATGTGACAGTGACGCCTGTCTTACAAAATGTTTAGTTAATGATGCATCAGGATGAAATGTAATATTTGAACTCTCATAAATTCTACCTGGTGGGAGTAACGTTAATGATTTCAGATGGTGTACTCCAAAAGCTTGAACTCCTTCATGCATGTCAGTTTCAAGTAAAGCCAAAGGACATCAGGTGAAACCTTGACCAATTTGATGTATTTAATCTGGTTTGAAAGTACCTGGGAAATGAACTGGCATGACACGTGTTTGGACACACATTAACATACATTAATGAGTGTCCATAACAGAACTTAATCAACAACACACATCATAGGTTAACCAGGCCTGAAAGAACTTGGGTGAGTCTGCCAGAGACATGCACACTGATGCCACATTTTTCATAGCACCACAAGGTGTTCAGCTAAACTGGAATAACCCTCTGGAGTCCAGGGTATAATTGGCCGTTCTTGACTACTTTTAGCTTTACCTTTAGAATTTACCTTTAAAAAGTGTTTATCTGGTCTTGTTTGGTGCCATTTTTCATCACAACCTCACCTGTGTGACTTTCCAGTTTTTCATTCATTCTGACCTACTGTATTAACACAGTGAACCTAAAATCACACAAAAAAAACATACAATCCGAGTAGAAAAAAAAGTTTTTTTTGTTTTTTTTTTGTTATTTACTGTGAAAACCACAAACTTGTTTAACGAACCATTTTCATTACTTCAAATGGAAATATAAATTGTAAATATCAAAACATATGTACAAATACATAGAAAAAACCTAAGTTAAATACAACTATTTACATAAATTCAGGAAATGCTTCAGGCATTTTTTGCACAGTTATTTACAAAATAGTCAGATTTCACAAGCAGATTTAGAATTTCAAAAAAAAATGTACAAATATAGTGCAGGGAATGCTAATGCTAAACCATTTAGAAAACAATCAGATGACAAAAAATGATTTAGAATGTAACTATAAATGGTAAATTTCAAAAATATATGTACAGTGTAATGCAGGACATGCTAAACTATTTGTGCCACTCAAAAAACAATTCCTCTCCAACACAACAAAGACGGTACATCGCAGGCCTGACACTTCCACAGTGTGTCACTCCTCTTGTTGTCCACCTGAAGGCACCATTGACAACTTAATCTGTCTTTTGTGGCTGTTTGGTGAGGATCTGTGCCTGTCATAATTGGCACAGGAATGTGGTTCTGGTTCCTGTTCTGTGGGACAACTATTTTGTCTGTGCCACACAGCTGGCAAACCAGCTCCACCAAAAAGTCCTTGTGTGTCATAGGCTGCACTTGCTTGCCACACTGCTGATCTCACAATGCAAGATGAATGGATTTGTGGTTGCAGTGTCAAAGATGTGCAGCAACACTGTCCTGTACCAGTGTGCACTTTTAAGATGGGTGGAGTAGTACTGGATGAGCTGGTCAGGTAGATCGACTCCACTCATGTTTTTATTATAAGCCAACACTGGGGTAGGACAGGGAATGTCTTTTGCCGTCCAGCATCCATCCTTCACCCTTCTCTGCACTGTCTCACCCAAAAACGCATGATGGATGGTGGAGCGCACACATGCCTCCCGTGTGTCCATCCACTTTATAAACACCATTGGCCTCCCTCTTATCCATCTTATAGATCCTCTTTCAATTTTTTTTTTTTTTGTGAGAGCATTTTCCCTTCCTCTGGGGCATCCTCATCTGTTCTCCCTGTATGTGCCGCATGCCCCAAATGTTAGCCAGGCCCATGAACAGTATGGGACTCGTGTAAAAATTGTCCATGTAAATGTGATACCCAGTACCAAGCAAGGATGGCTGGATCAGGTTCTTGACCACATTGTGCGACAGCCCATGCTCACTTGTGGTCACAGTCTTGCCAGTGTAAATGGTGAACTTCAGTGTGTAGCCATTAGTTGAAACAGCCAACACAAAAAGTCTCATGCTCCATTTTGTTGGCTTGTCCTTTAAATATTGAGTCATTCCAGTTTTTGCCTTCATCGCCACCATCTGTTCATCCACTGCCAGCTCCCTCCTTGGGTGGTAATAAGCCTGACAGGCACTGAGGATATCATCATAAAGAGGCCTGACTCGAAACAGTTTGTCACGACCTGCTTTTCCCTTTTTCTATTATTTTCTACATCCTCATCTGGATCCCTTAGCTGGATGTTCCAGAATATCAATCTAAAATTGGCTCTGGACATTATTTTTGCTGGAACGGGCACAGAAAAATATGACTTTGTTTCCAGTAGTCCTGGAGACTTGGCAGTGACACCAATGACATGTATATCAGAAGTCCAAAAAAATTGTACAGATCTTCCATTTCAGTGTCTGTCCAGTTGTATTTTTTCCCTAATGCCTTGTTTTTTGCAGCAATTCTATTGGTGTTGGTGCAAATTGTTTGAATTGTGTCAGTTGCAAAAAACAAAAGAAAAAGGTCATTGGGCTTTGGGTGGAAAGTGTATCAACCTGGACTCCTGGTGTTCTCCGAGGCTGAAATCTGCTTACTGCTGTAGCAGTGTCTACATCTTCCTCCGTGTTTCAGTAGCGCTGGTGCATGTCTCTGCTGCATGTCCAAGTGGAGATCTGGATCTGGAAACAGAAGCGCAAGCTCCGACCCTCTCTTCAGATCTCTGTAAGCACGTTGTTGTATGGCTGGGGGGGCCTGGCTGCTGGTTTGTTTGCCTTTTGTGTTTCCTCCCAGGTGGCGTGCATTTGGGACTGAGTGGCTGTGTTGCTGAGGCTGTTAGGACTTCACCCTGATCACCTGCGACTCGTCAGGACTCACAGCTGAGGTGCATCTGGAGGGATTGGAGTATGTTGGCATTTAAGACTGAAGTGCACAGTGTGCATTTGCCAGAGACTCGACCTTGTGACCAGACGGGTGAGATCGTCGTCTTGGGAGCCATCTCATCAGCAGCGGACGCTGAGAATGTCCAGGTTTGATGCACGGTCTGTGAAAGAGGAGAGGGTGAGGTCTCACGCTCGTCAGCACACTTCCTGAGGTACGTTGGATTTTGTGACTAACAGTTATACAGTCAGTAAATGTGGTGTCCCTCACACCTTATTGTATTGAGCTGTATGTTAGTCATGTATCAGCTTCCACTGCGGTGGTGATTTGTGAACAGGATGTTCCATGCCTGCGGTTGGAAGCTGATCAGTAATCAAGCCAGGAAGTGTTTGCTGTTTGTACACCTTTAAGTGTTCTGTGTGTAGAGTGTGGACTCACATAATGGTTCCTTCTTTCACAGACTCGGTTGTTGCGGCCACCTGGGGGGTGTCGGCGGGGTCCTTGGGTCCGAAACAGCTTCTGGCTCCGGACCGTTAGCGCTGCTGGGAGCGCACCACGCCAGGCCGCACCTTTTATTATTATTATGATCACTGTTATGTATTAAATTCAGTTAGCCTTTGTACCGTGCTCTGCTTATTTCATACTGGGTCCTTCAAACGCTGGTCGGTTCTCCGAGCTGCGTCCGACACATAACAGACGTTGGTGGATCCACCTGCTTTGGTTGCTCCTCCAGAACAGAAGAGGGATCATCTCTTTCATGACCAGAATCCTCACTGTTTGTTTCAGACTCTGACAACGCGCTGCATGCTACGTCTTCCTCAAGTTAAAAAAATAACTGAAGCGCTTGATCGGCATTCATAAAACATCTCATTTTTACAAAAAAAAAAACCCAAACAACAACAAAACACATACACTTCCCACCAGTAACAAAGAGAAATGCATACACAATCAAACCCACGTGGTGTGGGTGGGCTGTGCTCAAACACACATGGAGTTAATGAACACATGTGGGGTTAGTGACTTCTGATTGGTGGAAAATTTCAGGAGCCAACCAATGAACTCATATTTCTTCCCACCGCTGTTGCTGCTGCAGTAGCAAAGGAAATGATCCTTTTGTGTGTACATGAATGTGCATGTGTGTACATAAATGTGCAGCACCTGTGATTGAAATAGAACATCCCAGTTGTGCATTTAATCATACATTCATTGACAGTTCATCTCATGTGTCAGATTCATCTGAATTATCATGTTATCATTGCTGTTAGACCCCATCTACACTGCCGCAGTGCACGTCAAAGTGTCACATAGATGCACTGATGCACACTTCCTGTGACTGCGGTAGAATGTCCAGATTGAGCATGTAATCACATAACCATTGACAGTCCACCACATGTATCAGAGGATTCATCTGAATTATCATGTTATCATGGCTGTTAGACCCTGTCCACATGGCCGCAGTGCACATCAACACATTACAGAGATGCACTGGTGCACAAGTGCCTGTGTTCATGGTAGAATGCCCGGATTGAGCATGTAATCACACATCCATTGATAGTCCACCTCGTGTCAGAGGATTCATCTGATTTATTGGTGTCAGAGGATTCATCTGAATTATTGGGCAGCATGGTGGATTAATGGTTAGCACTGTTGCCTCACAGCAAGAAGGTCTTGGCATCGATTCCCACCTGTGACCTTTCTGTGTGAAGTTTGCATGTTTGCGTGCTCCGGTTTCCTACCACATTTAAAGACATGCAGGTTAGGTGAATTGGAAACTTTAGAATTGTTCAGGTCTCCCTTGCAAAAAAGACCTCGATCTCAATGGGACTGACCTGATTAAAATTAAAATGATCATGTCATAATGGCAGTTAGACCCCATCCACACAGCCACATTGCACATTAACACGTCAGGGAGACGCAGTGACTAGCTGTGACACATAGTGTATTTGGTGTGATTGCGAAATATTCACGGCTAGTGCACATGATGATTGCGACTTTGCACATTGCAATATTTCCTTTGTGCACCAAACAGGTTGCAGGGGGTTCGGCTCATCGGGGGCACAATTGGGACATGCCAACGCAATCAGACTGCTCCGAATGCTGCTGGTGGGTTGCCATTTTGTATGCTAGTTTGTATGCCAGTTCGAATGCAGCCACACAGAAGTACAACTACTATACAAATATTCCCCACTTCGACTGCAGCACGACAGTAGTGTGCCAGCTCTCTGCATTTGTGCTGACCTGCCAATTTGGTATATTTCCCTAAGTGCCACACAAATGTTGTACAAAGAATTTGAATGCAGACCGATTTGTATGAATCTAGTTTGAATGTCACTTCATACGGCATCCATATGGCATTCGTGTTGCAGGTCAGATGCAGTTCCACTGCATGTCGACTTGCACAAATGACGTTCGACTGTCCATTCTTATGACAGTACGAATGCGGCAAGGCTGACTCCACTGCCGTTCGTATGTTTTCCAGCATGAGCGACACACAAATGTGTCGACTGCTGCAGGAATGCTGTACGAGGCATTCAAGTGCAGTTTGAATGCAGCATGAATTACACAAATGCCGTTCGAATGTTATTTGTGTAAATTGTGCTCTAGTGTGACAGGAGTATTAAGAAAATCCATCTTTGTTCCTCTCCACCATGAAGCTGCTTAACCTTTGATGCAACAGACAAATGTGCATAATTCCCAGTTTCTTTCACAGCCATAAAATAATTTATGGCCTCCAGCATTGCCATGAGTGTCTTGGTGGCTTCCCTCACTAGTCTCTTTCTTGAACAGTCACTCAGTTGTTTAGAACAGCCTACTGCAGAACTAAATAGTAAGTAAGTAATGTTTATTTATATTGCATCTTTCACAGACGACGAAAGTCACAAAGTGCTTTACAAAAGGCACACAAATAAACATTCTGTTAAAAATACAATCAACATCACAATAAAATAACATTAAGACACACAGTGGTCATAAAACAGTCCTCTCACTACTATGGTTTGGATGCCTGAATAAACAGATGGGTTTTAAGTTTGCTCTTAAAAACATCAACAGAGTCCATTGAACGAAGAGGCAAAGGGAGATCATTCCAGAGCCTCGGCGCAATGGCCTGGAAGGAGCAATCTCCTCAGGTCTTAAAGTGGGTACGAGGGACAATCAGAAGGTTCTGATCCACTGACCTCAGGCTCCGAGAGGGAGTGTAGGGACATAACTGGCCATGCAAAGCTCTAAAAGTCAACACCAGGATTTTAAAATGGAAACGCAACGACACTGGGGAGCCAATGAAGGGACTTTAAAATAGGAGAAATGTGAATCCTTCTGCAAACGGGACAGCTCCTTTTTGTTCAGACAGGAAAACAAACTGTTGCAGTAGTCCAAATGAGAAGATACAAAGGCATGAATGAATAATCAACTCAAGGTCATCTTTTGAAACAAGTGATCTGAGTTTGGAACTCTTCCTCAAGAGAACTCTTCCTCTTCCTCAGTTTTTGGTTAGCTGCTTGGAATGATGCTCAAATGACATTTCTTATTGAAAATAACACCTAGATTTCTCAGTTTAGATTTTGCAGATGAGCTCTTAAGACCTAAATACTGTTTAATCCCCACAATGACATAATCGGGGGTAACTACCAGCACCTCAGTTTTATCCAAATTTAACTGATTAAATCATATGACTGTCCAAGACATGTTCAGAAATGTGATGGCTTTAAAATAACAACAAACAAACTAACATAAAATTGGTGATTTGTATGAAAAGTAATCCTTATATTTAGTTTGTTCAAATATGGTTTCTGAAAATACAGGTACAAGAAATATAAATGGCTGTAATTCCTAAATGGTTAATGAAATATTTGTGTTTGAATTAAAGCTAAAAGTCTATAATACAAGAAAATTTTGATTGTTTCATTTGAGCTCCGTTGTGCTGGTGCACAGAGGCAACAGCACACAAAAAAGCGGCACTGTTCAATTACTTACGGACCTGACTGTTCTTGTTTTTAAATAGCTGCACCGATGTGCGAATGTGCATTAATGTAATTACCTACAATTACTTCAGATTTCCTAATTGGCTGCTTTGGTGCATGATGTGACTGTTTGCTGACACCACAGGCTGGTTATGCCACATTTGGACATTGTCAGCTCCACCTGCAGTCACAGCTGTTGTGAGTGAGTTGGGTTCTGCTTTCAGTCAGCTGCTGAAAACTGCTGATTTTTTTTTTTTTTTTGGCAATAGCAAAGTCTTACACTCTACAGAGGAAAGACAGTGAGTGACCTCAGGCATAATGAGCTGAGAGCTCTTGATTAAGTTCCTCTCTGATTTGAGGGTATAATTGAACATGTCGCAGATAGCACATTTGTGCTATCGACAAGCTCCTCAGAAAGGGCATGATGGTAATTCATCCCTGGTGCACTCAGGATCATCACTCGTTACAAATCATGACACTGCATTGATTCGTCAGCACTGGGAACAAAAAAAACAAAAAACAGATGAGCAATCTCATCATCATCTACAGTCTTATACTTATTGATTTTATGTGTTCATCTTTTTTAAGGGGGTGGGAGAGGGGGTTCTTCCAGGTGAGCCAATTTTGACAGCAATATGAAAGACAATAACTGAAATCTACCAAGTATCATTGCTAGTTTCCACTCATTGCCCAATGGTTTACATGCCCTACTCCACATTGTGTCAATGACAAGCTGAATTGTGCTCATGCTATGCCAGTACGTTGATATTATCATCCATCAAAAGAAAGCATTTGTGCTTTGGTGGGGCCGTGACTTCTTATGCCGCGTTCACACCGGGCGCGACGCAAGCAACAGCAGCAACAGGTTGCCATGTAATCCCTATGGAAGGACACGTTTTGGCACCAAGCCACGCAGCGTGACGCAATGGACACGAATGAAGCGATGTGAGTGAAGCGATTTTGAGCGATTGGCATGTTTGTGGCGTGATATTGTGTCACGTCACGTCACGTCGTGTTGCCCTCCTCCCAACTTGAAAAATCTGAACTTTTTCGTCTGGTCACGCCGTGATGACCAATCAGGGACTGAATATGTAGTGACATGGAGATGTCTGGAGTGTGACTGAGTTGGATGTGAAAATGTCCTGTCTCTGGTAGCAGCCTGTGAGCAGGACTTATGTCTCTTTTGTCCTTTTTTTCACAATTATGACAGTTTTTGGAGTGAGCAGCAGCCCCGCACCAGGGTGAGCGGAGGTTTCCTTTTTTTTTTTTTAAGCGCACGTGAGCGAATCGTCCGTGAAGATTATTTTATTAATTAACTACACAGATGTATAATAAAACAAATGGTGACTGGTTTCTAAAACCAATTATTGCCAGAGTTTTTGGGGGAAGAGCGAGGAGCAGCCAAACAGGAGGGGGAGTGGAGTTTAAATCAAATGGTGACTGGTTTCTAAACACAATTTGTTGTGTGGGCCGCTGAAGAGGAGGTACTGCTGGCCCACCACCACAAGATGGCGCCCTGCTTGAAGTGCGGGCTTCAAGCACGAGAGGGCGTCGGAGCAACCAGAAGTGACAGCTGTCACTCATCATCCATACCAGCTGTCACTCATTCACTTCTCATCACCACCACCATAAAGGCCGGACTGCAACTCCACCTCCCCGCCGAGAAATCAGCTACCATTCAGGTAATTTCTCTGCTGACAGACACTTTGTGTGTATAACCTGAACTTCTGTTACAGCCGTTTTCCTGGAGTGTTGCCTTATCTGAGGAATTGGCGTTTGGTGTGACAGCGACGGCTTCGCCTCACATCCCAACCCAGATAAGTGGTTAAACCAGGAGCTGTACGAGTGTGTGATTGGAGGTGGAGGTTCTCCCTCCTTACTGCATACAGACTGTGGGATTACTGAGTGTGCGAACTCACACTCATCTGGACTGTCTCTGTTTTCTGCCAGCAGTCTGACTGCTGAAGACAGTGGCCACCTGGGGCGCAGGGCTTGGCAGCTCCGGTGTTCTTCAGCTCCGTTGGTGGTGGAAGCTGTGTGGGGATCCAGCTCTTCTCTCGCCAGGCGTCTTCTATCGTCGAGCCTGCCCACACGTCACCTGGTGTATGATTGACAGTCCACCATATTGTTATTGTCTGTACATTGTTGTGCGATTCACAACATTAAATTGTTACTTTTGGCTTATCCATTGTCCGTTCATTAACGCCCCCTGTTGTGGGTCCGTGTCACGTCACTTTCACAACAGGATTTCTCGGCCGGCGTCATGGATCCCGAGGGGCGTCAACCATCACTTGAACAGCCAATGGAAGAGCGAGGTGCACAGGCGCCAGCAGGAGGCGTATTGGGTGAGCTGCAGCACATCTTAACCGCCTTTGCCGCTCGGTTGGACTTAGTTACCGAGCAGGGCAGTGTTCTCAATCGCAGGATAGAGGCTCTCACCGCCCAGGTGGAAGCGCGTGCTCAGGGCGCTGCTGCAGCACCTCCTCCTGCTGACCGTATGCCAGAGACAGACATTCCGCTGGTCATTCAACGAACCCCCCCACCGTCCCCTGAAGCATACATAAGCCCTCCGGAGCCGTACGGAGGCTGTGTGGAGACGTGCACGGACTTCTTGATGCAGTGCTCGCTCGTCTTTTCACAGCGTCCCGTCATGTACGCGTCAGACGCCAGCCAGGTGGCTTACGTTATAAATTTGCTTCGAGGAGAGGCATGCGCCTGGGCTACGGCGCTTTGGGAGCAGAATTCACGGCTCCTAACGGTTTATACTGAGTTTGTGAGGGAGTTCCGACAGGTGTTCGACCACCCTCATAGAGGCGAGACCGCTTCAAGTGTGCTGCTGTCGATAAGACAGGGGCGTCGGAGTGCAGCGAAGTATGCAGTCGACTTCCGCATTGCGGCAGCGCGAGCCGGCTGGAATGCTGTTGTGCTCCGCGCCGCCTTTATAAATGGACTGTCTCTGGTCCTTAAGGAGCACCTGGTGGCGAAGGACGAGCCGCGGGATTTAGATGGGCTTATCGACCTGGTTATACGGTTAGACAACCGATTAACGGAACACCGACGGCAGCGAGACGAGAGGCGTGGTCAAGTACACGCCGTCCCTCTTCCTCCCGGGTCTGAAAGGGAGCCGGCTTCCCCACGCTCCACTGCCAGGGCTCTCCACGTGACAACAGCTCCCCCTGCTGACGTTGCTATGGAAACGAGCAGGGCCAAAAAAGGATCAGATCAGAGACAAAGGAGGCTGATCCGTGGAGAGTGTTTTCTCTGCAGCTCTACCGAGCACACACAGAGAGAATGCCCCAAACGGTCAAAACAGCAGCACTCGTCCTTAGAGACTGGGCTAAGGGTGGGTCACAACACCCACGTGGGGAAACCCCGACGATCTGCACGAATCCCAGTCACGATCCTGAGTGGGGATCTAACCCTTCACGCCCCAGCACTGGTGAACACGGGGTCGGAGGGGAATCTGCTGGATAGCAGATGGGCAAAGGAGGTTGGGCTCCCTCTAGTGGCCTTACCGTCACCATTGTCGGTGTGGGCACTAGATGGCACCCTTCTTCCACTAATCACACACCAGACTCAGCCAGTGACATTGGTGGTGTCTGGGAATCACAGGGAGGAGATTGTGTTTTATGTAACACCTTCTACCTCCCGAGTGATTTTGGGTTTTCCATGGGTGTTAAAACACAATCCCCAGATTGATTGGCCGTCTGGGGTTGTGGTTCAGTGGAGCGAAACCTGCCACCGGGAGTGTTTAGGATCCTCGGTTCCACCCGGTGTGACAGCTAAGGAGGAGGTTTTAGTCCCCCCCAATCTGGCGGCGGTGCCGCCTGAGTACCACGACCTTGCTGACGTCTTCAGCAAGGATCTGGCACTCACGCTGCCCCCGCACCGTCCGTACGATTGTGCCATTGATTTGATACCGGGCGCTGAGTACCCGTCCAGCAGGCTGTACAACCTCTCACGTCCGGAATGCGAATCAATGGAGACCTACATCCGGAACTCGTTAGCTGCCGGGTTGATCCGGAACTCCACCTCCCCGATGGGTGCTGGTTTCTTTTTTGTGGGCAAGAAGGACAGCGGACTCCGTCCATGCATTGATTACAGAGGGCTGAACGAGATCACGGTTCGCAACCGATACCCGTTACCTCTGTTGGATTCAGTGTTCACGCCCCTGCATGGAGCCCAAATTTTCACGAAATTGGATCTTAGGAATGCTTATCACCTGGTTCTGATCCGGGAGGGAGACGAGTGGAAGACGGCATTTAACACCCCGTTAGGTCACTTTGAGTACCTGGTCATGCCGTTCGGCCTCACCAATGCGCCCGCGACGTTCCAAGAATTGGTTAATGACGTCTTGCGGGACTTCCTGCATCGGTTTGTCTTCGTATATCTAGACGATATACTCATCTTTTCTCCGGATCCTGAGACCCATGTCAAGCATGTACGTCAGGTCCTACAGCGGTTGTTGGAGAACCGGCTGTTTGTGAAGGGCGAGAAGTGTGAGTTCCACTGCACTTCTTTGTCCTTCTTGGGGTTCATCATCTCCTCTAACTCCGTCGCCCCTGATCCGGCCAAGGTTGCGGTGGTGAGAGATTGGCCCCAACCAACGAACCGTAGGAAACTACAACAGTTCCTCGGTTTTGCAAATTTCTACCGGAGGTTCATCAAGGGCTACAGTCAGGTAGTTAGCCCCCTGACAGCCCTGACCTCCACAAAAGTCCCCTTCACCTGGTCGGATCGGTGCGAAGCCGCGTTTAGGGAGTTGAAACGCCGGTTCTCGACTGCACCGGTTCTGGTGCAGCCCGATCCCAAGCGCCAGTTTGTTGTTGAAGTGGATGCCTCTGACTCAGGGATAGGAGCCGTGCTATCCCAGAGCGGGGAGTCCGACAAGGTTCTCCATCCATGTGCCTACTTTTCCCGCAGGTTGACCCCAGCTGATCGGAACTATGACGCTGCCAATCGGGAACTTCTTGCGGTGAAGGAGGCTCTTGAGGAGTGGAGACACCTGTTGGAGGGAGCATCGGTACCATTTACGGTTTTCACGGACCATCGGAACCTGGAGTACATCCAGACCGCGAAGCGTCTGAACCCCAGGCAAGCCCGCTGGTCGCTGTTCTTCGGGCGTTTTGACTTCCGGATCACCTACCGCCCCGGGACAAAGAACCAACGATCTGACGCCCTGTCCCGGGTGCACGAAGAGGAGGTCAAGACCGAGCTGTCAGACCCCCCTGAAACCATCATCCCCGAGTCCACTGTCGTGGCCGCCCTTACCTGGGACGTGGAGAAGACCGTCCGGGAGGCCCTGACACAGAGCCCGGACCCGGGGACCGGTCCGAAGAACAAACTGTACGTCCCACCAGAGGCCAGGGCTGCGGTCCTTGACTTCTGTCACGGTTCCAAGCTCTCCTGTCACCCAGGGGTGCGAAGAACTGTGGCAGTGGTCCGGCAGCGCTTCTGGTGGGCGTCTATGGAAGCCGACGTCCGGGAGTATGTCCAGGCCTGCACCACCTGTGCCAGGGGCAAAGCTGACCACCACAAGGCCCAAGGCCTCCTCCAGCCTCTGCCTGTGCCTCGTCGCCCCTGGTCTCATATCGGCCTGGACTTTGTCATGGGCCTCCCGCCGTCCCAGGGAAACACCACCATCTTAATGATAGTGGACCGGTTCTCCAAGGCGGCCCACTTCGTGGCCCTCCTGAAGCTCCCGACGGCCCAGGAGACTGCAGACCTCCTGGTCCACCACGTCGTGCGTCTGCATGGATTCCATCAGACATTGTCTCGGATCGTGGTCCTCAGTTCTCCTCCCAGGTCTGGCGGAGTTTCTGTAGGGAACTGGGGGCCACCGTCAGTCTCTCGTCTGGGTACCACCCCCAGACGAACGGGCAGGCAGAGCGGACTAACCAGGAACTGGAGCAGGCCCTCCGTTGCGTGACCTCCGCGCACCCGACGGCCTGGAGTGACCATCTGGCCTGGATCGAGTACGCTCATAACAGCCAAGTCTCGTCTGCCACCGGCCTCTCCCCAATTTGAAGTGTGTTTGGGGTACCAGCCCCCATTGTTCCCGCTAGTGGAGGGAGAGGTTGGGGTGCCCTCGGTCCAGGCCCATCTGAGAAGGTGCCGTCGGGTGTGGCGTACCGCCCGCTCTGCCCTGCTCAAAGCCCGGACGAGGGCCAAGAACCATGCAGACCGCCAGCGTGCCCCGGCCCCTGCGTATCAGCCTGGGCAGGAGGTTTGGCTTTCCACAAAGGACATTCCCCTGCAAGTGGAATCCCAAAAGTTGAAGGACAGATACATTGGACCTTTCCCCATCCTCAAAGTCCTCAGTCCAGCCGCAGTGAAGCTGAAGCTGCCAGCTTCACTGCAGATCCACCCGGTTTTTCCATGTGTCACACATCAAACCTCACCACGTTTCACCCCTCTGTACCCCCGGACCGGCGCCGCCTCCTGCCCGGATCATCGACGGGGAGCCGGCTTGGACCGTGCGCCGGCTCCTGGATGTCGGTCGGAAGGGCCGGGGGTTCGAGTATTTGGTGGACTGGGAGGGGTATGGACCCAAAGAACGCTCCTGGGTGAAGAGGAGCTTCATCCTGGACCTGGCCCTCCTGGCCGACTTCTACCGGCGGCACCCGGACAAGCCTGGTCAGGCGCCAGGAGGCGCCCGTTGAGGGGGGGGGTCCTGTTGTGTGGGCCACAAGATGGCGCCCTGCTTGAAGTGCGGGCTTCAAGCACGAGAGGGCGTCGGAGCAACCATACCAGATACCATACCATCATCCATACCAGTGACAGCTGTCACTCATTCACTTCTCATCACCACCACCATAAAGGCCGGACTGCAACTCCACCTCCCCGCTGAGAAATCAGCTACCATTCAGGTAATTTCTCTGCTGACAGACACTTTGTGTGTATAACCTGAACTTCTGTTACAGCCGTTTTCCTGGAGTGTTGCCTTATCTGAGGAATTGGCGTTTGGTGTGACAGCGACGGCTTCGCCTCACATCCCAACCCAAATAAGTGGTTAAACCAGGAGCTGTACGAGTGTGTGATTGGAGGTGGAGGTTCTCCCTCCTTACTGCCTACAGACTGTGGGATTACTGAGTGTGCGAACTCACACTCATCTGGACTGTCTCTGTTTTCTGCCAGCAGTACCGGGTCTGACTGCTGAAGACAGCGGCCACCTGGGGCGCAGGGCTTGGCGGCTCCGGTGTTCTTCAGCTCCGTTGGTGGTGGAAGCTGTGTGGGGATCCAGCTCTTCTCTCGCCAGGCGTCTTCTATCGTCGAGCCTGCCCACACGTCACTTGGTGTATGATTGACAGTCCACCATATTGTTATTGTCTGTACGTTGTTGTGCGATTCACAACATTAAATTGTTACTTTTGGCTTATCCATTGTCCGTTCATTAACACCCCCTGTTGTGGGTCCGTGTCACGTCACTTTCACAACACAATTATGACAGAGTTTTTGGGGAAAAAGCGAGGAGCAGCCCCACAGGAGGGGAAGCGGAGTTTCTTTCTTTTTTTTTTATGTGTGCGCGTGAGCAAATCATCCATGAAGATTATTTTACTTATTAACTACACAGATGTATAATAAAACAAATGGTGACTGGTTTCTAAACACAATTTTGACAGAGGTTTTGGGGGAAGAGCGAGGAACAGCCCCACAGCAAGCAGTGGATTTTTTTTTTTAATTGTTTACATGTGCGCGCGTGAATGGGACAGGAGGTCCTCAAACTGGGTCCTGCAGAGGGGGAAGGACTGCTGAAAGCGGCCGTCATCCAGACGCAGCTCCTGCAGCAAATGATGATACTCCCCGAATTGTGAGCTTTCCACAACAACTCGCTCCGTGTGATCAAGGTCCATCATGTTAACTTGACTGACAACTAGAGCTGGCAAGTGGAATAGAAGCTCCTCCTATTTGATGACGCACTGGGGTGAATTTTCGAAAACAGAGCGACACACCGGGCGATGGTGGCGCGTCCGTCACCACACGACCAAAGCGAATCTGTGGCACCTGACATTACACATTTAGAGACCACTGCAGTGAGAAAGCCTCTCATTGAGGGTTCAGGAGACTCATACGCGCAGCAACATGCATTGTGACATCATACGTGTCGCATCTATTATAAAATACCGATCTACATCACCATATCCCCATTCATCATAAAAATACCAAGGTCTAATTTTTTGTCCATTTTTCCAGCCCTAGTGTGGACAGCCAACCCAGTCTCAAGTTTGTTTGTTTTTTCATGCTCCCGTGACGAAATGAGTCAAATTTTCGTGACGGTGTTTTTTTTTTTTTTTTTACTCATGATTCCTAACCCTACTCCTATCCCCAACCCTACCCTTTACCATAACCTAACCCTACTCCTTCCCCCCACCCTAACCATAACCACCCCCAAACCCGCCACTTCATGCCATCACGGAATAAATTAGAATGAATTTGTGCTGCCGTGACGAAAATGAGGTGCTTTTCGTCACAATATCATGAACCAATAGATTATTGTATATTTTGTGCTGCTGAATCACGACTTGCCGTGAAACTGGGTTGGGACAGCATGCCAGATATGCATCAGTCCTCTGAAGCATTCATTTTATAATATTGCCATCTTTGGAGACCCTCTCAATTCCCCAGAATTTGAGAGATGCTGGGGAGTCATAAATGAAATTGTTAGTGCATTTTGATTTTTAATCCTCTCCCTCCCAACTCTTCTGTACTGTGAAACCGTCTGATAAGACCGATGATTAAGTTGTGCACATATCATTCATCACAGAACCTACTGTGGACAAACTGGATCTGCATGAATTACCAACCAATTCCCATTTAAGTCAAATGTGAGCTTTGCTACTGTCAAGACATGAAGTTTGTAAAATGTGTAAAAAAAAAAAAGATTATAATTTTGCCTTGGCTGAAGATGATTAATTTTACTTTTATTTAACCAGGTTAGTCCCACTGAGATTAAGATCTATTTTGCAAGGGAGACCTGGACAGTTATAAAGAAACCGAAGCACCCGGAGGAAACCCATGCAAACACGGGGAGAACATGCAAACCCCACACAGAAAGGCCACAGGTGGGAATTGATCCCATGATCTTCTTGCTGTGAGGCAATTGTGCTAATTGTCAGTGTCATTTTGTGTTCCACTATCCTTATTTTTATTGTTTGGTTCATTTCACAAATGTGTGCAAATCCACATGGACATTTAAACAAATAAAAACATGTGAATGATTCCAGTAAATGAAAGAAGACTTTTTAGAAGATGTTTGTAGTTATTAAAATATTTATTGTTATAGAATTTGAGGATGGCAGGCAGATGGATGAGTGGTTACACTGCTGCATCACAGTGAGAAGTCCCCAGGTTCACTTTTTACTTGGATGGTTGCAAGGGTTTTCTCTCACTGCTCCTTCTTCCTTATACATTGAAAGACATGCAGGTTCGGTGGATCTGAGACTCCAAATTGACTGCAGGAATAAGTGTAGGTGTGAATGGGTTTGTCTCTGTACTATACAGTGTATCTGAAAAGTATTCACAGCGCTTCACTTATTTCCACATTTTGTTGTTAAAGCTTTATTCCAAAATGGAGTAAATTCATTTTTTTTTCCCTGAAAATTCTACACAAAATACCCCATAATGACCGTGTGAAAGGTTTTTTTTTTATTTTTGCTAATATATATATGTATGTGTTAGTGAGCACTTCTTTGGTGAGATAATCCATCTTGCCTCACAGGTGTGGGATATCAAGATGCTAATTAGACAGCATGATTATTGCACAGGTGTGTCTTAGGCTGGCTATAATAACAGGCTACTCTAAAATGTTCAGTTTTGTCACACAGCACGTTGCCACAGATGTTGCAAGTCTTGAGGGAGCGTGCAATTGGCATGCTGACTGTAGCAATGTCCACTGGAGCTGGTGCCCATGAATTGAATGTTAATTTCTCTACCATAAGCCATCTCCAAAGGCATTTCAGAGAATGTGGCAGTACATCCAACCCCCCAAATAAAGCAAAAGTACACATTTCAGTTTTCTTTCAGTTTCAACCTATCCGACGGTGGTCCATGGGCACTCTGAGGACTATCTGATTGCAATCTACATATTCTGATGGTGGAAAAACGGGATCCAAAATGATTTGAGCGCATACGAGGGAACCTCGAGAGGAAGCTGGCATGGTAAAGCCTGCCGGTATGACCTGCACATGCCACCTATAATAATACTTTTGTTGATTTTAAGTTTAATTCACAAATATGTTCAGGGCTTTTTAATTTCTTAACATCACATCCCTCGCAAGTGCTTTTGAAGGTGTTTTCCCGTGGATGCAACACAGCGGGTAAATTAAAGTTATGACCATATTAGACTGCTCAAACACCAGACAGAAAATTGTTCAGAATGATTTTGTGAAAAACAGTTTGCATATCAGCGCCATTTTGAAGCAGCATGCTGATGTGAGCATGTTTGCAAAAGTGTCTACACGTTAATTTGAGAGCCAAGTTTCAAGTCTGAAAAGATAAAAAGCTGCTGAAATGTTTCACAGCATTTACCAAACACCGATAGTGAAATGTGGATGCCTCAGCTTTCCAGGCAGCGTAAGTGGATTTTGTGAAATGAACATGACATCTTAAGTGTAGATTATGTGTTTTGGCTTATTGTATTCCTTCCACAGCATAGTATGAATGGAGCACACAGTACTTGTCAGGAAAATATTTAGAGGCAATGTCGAATGCATACTAGTTAAAGGGGAAGACTTATTTTAGGACAGTAGAAACATATTTTCCAGTCTCTGCTATCCTTTACTTTGAGCAGTTTGTGGTGACTTGGTGCACAAACAATAGCCTCCTGTGGTTCTTGGGGAAAACAAACAAACAAACAAACAAACAAAAAACATAACTCCATTGCACTTCTGTACAAGAGTGCAGACCAAAAACAAGAACGAACACTAAAATACAGTGAATCATCCTTAAAAGCACCCAATCCATTTCTAGGAATATTAAATATACAAGAAGTGCAGGGTTTTCTCCTTGAAATAACATGATGGATTTTATTCTGTAATTGCTTCCTTGCTCAGGTAGACTCCTGGAAAAAGCCTATGACCAAACATGACCAATGACAATGTAACCATTGTGTGCACTCTATCTGGCAGTGAGACACAGACCCAGATGTGGTGAGCAATGATAAGTCAGTAAGATTTGTCAAATTTAAACAATTTGTGATTCATGGCAGGTTGAATATGCATTATATTCATATGATATAGTAATTACATCAACACCAGTTGTCAGAAGGCAGACGTCCTAGGGTCCCTTGCTGCATGGAACACTTATCCAAGAGAACAGAACGGAATCAGACAGCCAAGAGTGAAAAGTGTGACCTCCACATAGACTGGCTGGATCGAGAAAATACATACAGCTCTGTTCCTCAACAGACTTCTATATACTGGTCTATATGCAGACCATGGTAGCCAGCTACTTTGCCATTTTCTTTGTCTGCTACACAAGAGGCCACACAACAGAAGAGGCTATTAATGACTGGCATCAGCTCAAAGGTATTGCAACAGCTTGCTCAATTTCTCCAATCCTTTCTACAGCTGTCTTTAAAATCATCCTTATTGGGTGGAGACAGATGGTGTGAGAGGTAAGAACACAGGCAGGCCAACAGTTGCCAGTCATGTGGAGTTATGTGAAAAATGTAATATCCCTCCTCCAAACAGAAACCTGTACTACCAAGCCTCTGAAAAGGCTTGAGGAATGCCTTAGACTGGCCAAGATGACAATAAATCCATTCAAGCCTTGCAGTCTTTCAATAAGGAAAAGAACCATGAATGACCTCATCTCCTTGACAGTAGATGGAGAGAGCACACCATCACTCACAGAGAATCCTGTCTGAAGTCTGGGGAAACTGTACACAGCTGATCAGTCAAACAATCACATAATCAGTACAGTCAAGCATTGAAGCCTGGGAAGGATTGACAAACGCCATCTATCTGCCAAGTAAATTCAGAGTCCAATGCCCCCAGTTCACCTTGTACAGGTGTCTGATGTGGCCCATAAAGATGTGTGAGATCACCACCGCCATAATGCTGAAGATCAGAGCCTCTCCACCATAGGCCTGTTTGGAGGAATGCACTTAATCTGCCACTGAAATTGATCAACCTGTGCTACATACAGGAGAAGGCAAGGTTTGCATTACAACTAAAGGACTCATCAGATCCTTCTGTACCTAACACCAAGACCCCAGTCTGGACAGGTCATGAGTGGAGGACCAAGAAAGCAGTTGAACAGGCACTCAGGTGGCTGAAGCAATGTAACCTCATCGGCAGGACAGTCAGGGGAAATTTGCCTGGGATGGGGGACTGCTCCCAAGATGTGCTCAAAAGCCATCAAAAAGGAGATGAAGGAACTGGTGGTTTCTGAGGTGGTGGGGACAGAAGAGGAGAAATGACAGAACTGAGAACTGAGAAACTGACAACCAGGAGGCTGAGTGAGTCATCAACAGGACCACATGTTGGTCTGTTATGTGGAAGATACCCAAGTCAGGTTGAGCTTCCTCATCAGGTCCACTTATGACACTGTGCCAGGTTCGAGCAACTTGTACTTGTGGTGTGACTCAGGAGAACTGCCAACTCTGGAAGGCCCTAAATCCAAACTTGTAGCATATCCTGTGCAGTTGAAAAGCAGCACTGGCAGTGTTGGTACAGGTGGTGCCATGATTGAGTCCCATGGAAGCTGGCAGAGATCCTTGATGCACACATGGTGGAAGTGGCCAGAGATCATACATCAGCACCAAAGTGGATTATCCACTTTGTCAGAAAAGGAAGAGTGGCACAGAACAGCACCCTGAAGGAGAGATCAACCTTATCATCTGGATGTGAGTGGAACATGAGACTGATGTGAGTGGACATGAGAGTGGTGATCTCATTCACCAATCTGGGACCAGACATCATGTTATGGTCCATCATGGCTGGGGCAGTGATCACAGCATAGCTCACTGCCCCGTGAGAGGGAGGGATGGAGGCAGTCTTTGCACTCACCTGTCACAACCAGGTACTGGTCTTTGTCCCTTCTTGGACAGGCAGGTTGGCCACCTGCCACCTACCCTGGGTGTCATGAACAGCAAGGGTGGTTCAGTGGTGATCTCTAGTGAATGACTAGAGACAATGATAAGCTAGCTGACTAGCTCCTGGGTGACTATCTCAGTCATTCACCCAGGAGATAGCTCCTGGGTGAATGACTGAGACACTGATAAGACTCTGAACACATGCTTAATGATCAAACTCACACATAACAATTAAGATGAGGTGTAATGTAACAAAACCAAATCTCTAACTTAAGAAGGCAAGCATAAATTCATGTGGCCTACTATGTATGTACTATGTAAGTATTATGTTTGTTGATGAGTGTGTTTTTATGTTTGAATTTTAGAGTGCTTGTTTTGTTGTGTGTGTGTGTGAAGTTATTTATTCATATAGGTTTTCTCTTCTTTTCTGTGTAAATATATTTCTTTTTGATGTGAACATTTGGATTGTAAATGCATGAATAGAATGTGTGGTAGGATTGCATTCTGCATCAGTGTTTGGAATGAGGGGTGGAAGCGATTTTGTGTTTGTTTTTTAAACAAGCAGATAATTGTATTGTCATGTTAATCTGTTTGTTGCTATTTCAACATAACTTTTGTGGCATGGCAAAAAAAAAAAAAAAAAAAAGTGGGAGGTGAAGGTCTAGTGGTTAAGCATTAGGCTTGAGACCAGAGTTCAAACAGAGTTGAACAGAGTTCAAAGACCTCTGTTCAAACCCCAGCCTGACCGGAAAATCACTAAGGGCCCTTCAGCAAGGTCCTTAATCCCCGAGCTACTCTCTGTGTGTAGTGAGTACCTTGTGTGGTCGCACCCTGACATCAGGTTGAATGTGAGGCATTATTTGTAAAGCGCTTTGAGCGTCTGATGCAAATGGAAAAGTGCTATATGAATGCAGTCTATTTACCATTTACTACTCAAACTGACAAACCTCATTCTCACCTCTGAATTAAAAAATGTGCAGCAATAAGGTCTAACAACATCAAAAAAAAAAAAAAAAATGCTGACCCAAAACTCTATTCCAGTCATGCTTTGAACAGTAAATAACTGAAAACATGTTGGATGAAATATGCTTGCCAGATTGCTGAAAAATTTCGGAGAAAATCTTTTTTTTTTTTTTAGAAGTGAACTTAAAAAAAAATTCTACACCTTATTTTCCTTTGCCCAGCCATCCATTCAGTGTTTCACCTGATCTCATCAGACCTCTGAAATTTGGTAGAATAGGTCCTGCTTAGTTCTTATTTGTGAGACCATGTGGGAACACCACAGGGCTGTGCTAGAGTTGAAGGGAGCATATAGATCTCTACCAGATGTGACAATATTGAGCAACAGGGGCAAGCTAAAAACAAAAACCCACCTTATTTTCATTAATTTATGCAATTCCCCCCACATTTTAAAACAAGCAAGGTATGGGCCAGTGCACATACACACCCTGATTTGAAATTGACAAGAAATAATCTGAATATAGATGGAAGTTCGAAACAATAGCAACCTGAGAACTTAAGCCAGTTTCTTACCACATATGTTCTCATCAGTGTAACACAGTGCTGCATCAACGTATTACACAAACGGGTTTCTGAAGAACCACAGAGCACAGTACACACATTCCAGTGTGCACCTTTATCCACACAGAGAAAGATGAGTGGGAGGTGCACACTGTGCAGAGCGTCACTGTGAGAGAAATGTCTTAAAAAAAGAAAAAAAAAAATTACTGTCTGTGCAAAAGATTTCCCACAATGAATTAGTTTACATGCACATGATAAGTCTCTGCTGTGCAAAATTACCAAGTTGGAAGTGTGGTGACCAAGCAGTTTGGGAAATTTCTTATTTCAAATCAAGAGCATTGTTTAAACCTACCCATGTGATGTGGAGTTGTCAAGAAGGGCATCTGGCATAAAAATATGCGAAATCAACAGGCACATCCGTGTCAGATGTTCTGTAGTGACCCCGAGCAATATGGGAGAAGCCAAAAGGGCTTACTTTTATGTGTATAACAACAAAACACAAATTTATTTGAGCACATAATAGATTTTGTGTGTGCGGAGGGAACGCCATGTCAAGAGGTCCACATTACCTTTTCCAGTGATTTGGCTGGATGCGTTTTTAAATATAACAAGTGCAGCGACTGCAGGAAGTTTGTATTGCTATAGAGAATTATGCGCTTAAGTAGATTTCTCGTGGATGGTTGTATCAGACTATGTTTGAAGGTGGGATGTGGAAAGAGATGCACTTACTGGAATATAGTATTTCATATTGTTTTAAAAAAATCAGTTTTATTATCAATTATATGAAAATAAAATGATTCCTATTAAACAGGCTATTGGAAGAAAGTCAGACTAAATTAAACAGAATGTTTAGATTATTTTAAACAGCAAATGAGTATCCCACCTCCTGACCACAGTTTATTTCAACTTGAACTCACAGCAAATTGAGAGAATTAAACCATCCTCCTGCCCACTTGATATCATCCCAATTTGATTATTTAATAAGGTTATTCTCATCACTGGCTCGTGTGTTTTATCAATAATCAACAGATCATTGATTTCTGTCTGTGTCCCACAGTATTTTAAACAGCCTGTTATTTACCCGCATTTAAAAAGCCCAATGCTGACCCTTCTCTTCCCCAGAATTTTGGACCAATTTCAAAGCTGCCTTTTATCTCTGACATTTTAGAAAAAGTGGTGGCCAAACAGCTTCATGGGGTTTTAGCTGAACACAATATTCTTGCCAAATTTCAATCTGGGTTCTGTTACTTGCATTCTACTGAAATAGCTCTGCTTAGAGTTTCAAATGATATTCGGTACTTGTACTTTTGGATCTGTCTGCAGCTTTTGACACTGTAGATCATGGTGTTTTAATTCAGAGATTAAGGACATGGGTGGGCATTTCTGGGTCAACCTGAGATAAACGGCTGGTATGGCTGTGCAGATGGGGAGCGGCCAGCCATGTCTGAGCGCACACAGCACAGCGAGCTGCCTCCCAGCTGCT
Source organism: Thalassophryne amazonica (assembly GCF_902500255.1). Lineage (NCBI taxonomy): Eukaryota > Metazoa > Chordata > Actinopteri > Batrachoidiformes > Batrachoididae > Thalassophryne > Thalassophryne amazonica. Next base: position 29,460,567 of record NC_047109.1, read on the forward strand.
GACCAGAGACTCACTGGCAGCTACAAATGATGGCTCAGTGCACACGAAGTGTCACATTAAAAACAGAGACCACAGCCAGGACAGGTATATTAATAAGTACTACAGTACCTACATACACAATTACATAACAAATAACAAAAAAAGGATCACATAACACAGAAACAGACTGGCATGTTGGTATGCGCGCTGGACGGACAGGGGCCATGGCCGCCGACTGCAGCAGATGTTGAGATCTGTTTCTGGATGTCCCAGCTGTGGAACATGAACAGTGTTTTGGAGGACATGACTTCACAACTGTCCACTGTGACATGTGTGTGTGTGTGTGTTATGTGTGTGTGTGTAACAACATATATCGCTGTTCCGATGGGCTGCAGTGAGAGAGTGCATGGCGCGCACATTGACAGGCTGTCCCAGGTGAAAGGGACCATCGGATCATAACATGCAGTGTGCAATCTGAATGTCACCCACGTGAGCTCTGTTCCACATGATGCACTGTCTGTCCTGTGGCGCACTGTCCACAGGACACACATATGGCATCAGCACACCGCAACGCTGGTGAATATCGTGCCATGCAGGAAATCATCCCACAGGATGCCCCTGTGAGGCATGTGTCATTGTGGGATTTCCCCACATTGTAATAATTAAAACACATATCACATTTGCAGTGGATCACAGCTCGCTGGACACCCTGTGATGGCTGATGTGTTCACAATGCGAGAGCCCAGCTCTTCATGAGATGAACGCATCAGGTAATTCATGTAAAAGATAAAAGTGTGAACAGTGATCCACATCATTTCATTACTTCCTAGTCTAGGCAGAGGCTAAATTCGCTCTTTCTAAGGGCCCTGTCCCACTGGCGTTTAGGAAGATTTGTGTATGGATTGCGCACAAACTTGGCTCATATTCGCTTAACTTCCGCAATATGCGTGAAACATGCTTGTATGAGTCGGCCGACACCCGCACCCGTCCGCAATTATCTGCAGAGGCACGTATTTCCGTTACCAGGATTTTTGAGCTGCACAAAGTCTGGGCTACAGATGACATCCGCCTTACATACTCCATACATACACAATATGTACATATACATACTCACTGTATGCACTGTATATTCACCGTCATCTGCTGATATCCGCAACTGACAGTGATTTATGTCTTGGCAGCGGATTGGGACAGTATGTAAAATGGATATTTTGCGTGTCCATCATGTCCACATCACAAACTAAAATAAGTTGTAGCGACTGCATACAGATTGGCCACGAATAAAGCGTTTTTATTACGTCTGCTTTGCATCTGATTTGTGGCAGATGCAAATCAGATGCACTGTGTTCACAACTGGACGTCGTTCTTTGTTCTACCAGCTGCCACGCACTCTGCGCTGGATGCTGCCTATATATAATAATTATTACGTGGCGGTTAAATCATTTTATTGTGCAAATTGGCTGTTGAAAACGGCTTTAATCAACTCCTTGAATCACACAAAGCTGCAGAAAGCATTTTGAGCCATGTAAAAAAGTCATTATTTGACTTGTTTACATTGTCAAGGCTTGATAAAACAGTTGCGTGTTTTTTCCTTCTTGTCTGCAGCTGTTACAGTATTTATTCCTATGTTTATAACAGATTTAACTTCTTGTTATAATCGTTCAGATGAGCTACGCTCTGATGTGATCCGCTGACGTCACCACTCACCCTGTTCACTGCTTGTTTACTCCAATCAACTTGTCCAAGTCCAGCACTTGCTCCAGAGCCTGTATTGTTGGTGTGAATAGTGATGCTGAAAGGAGCGAGTGCGCTTCTTTTATGACCACAATGCAGATGTCATGCACATGCAAACACGTGCGCGATGCATTCATAATACTCCCGTAATACTGCTGTGATTATCGCAATGCGTCGGATCCGTTTCCTCACTACATGCATTATATAACCGTGATTGTTCATCATATATTCGCTATACATTATTAATATATCCATAATTCATACTGGGACATTTGTCATTTTTAGCCATTTTTGTTGCGGACGACAACGAATGCCCATAATTTGTATGCTCAATTCATGGCAATTAATCCTCTCCCCAGTGGGACAGGGCCCTAACAGGAATTAAGTACTATAAATTGTGGTGTGTTACTAATTTTTTGCTCTGCTGCTGTGTGCGTGACTTTCCATGTGCTCACACTGTGTTCATGCATGCGAACACGAGTGTACACAAAACTGTTACCGCAATATCGTGCACGCCTGTCTGACCATGTGTCCCTCCCGACAGCAGATGGAATATTTTGTGGTTCTGTTAGGAAAGTGAATGCACGGACCCACGTTAGGGGGCGTAAATGAGCGGTCAATAGGAATTCCAATAAATAAAAATTTATTATGCAAAAGTGCAAACAGATTATGAATATGCTGAGTCCAATTAATAACAAAATGGTGACACGTGGGCAGGCCCAAGGGTAGGAGACGCCTAGCCAGAGAAGAGCCGGAACCCACGAAGTCCCACCGCCAGCCGGAGGCCTGCAATACACCAGAGCCACCAAGTCCTGGTCCCCCAGGTGGCCACTGCTCGAGGCTGTCGGACCGGTACTGCTGGCAGGAGCAAAAACAGATTAGGTGGGTGTGTGTACACCCAGCAAATAGTCAGCAAATCCAGATACTCCCAGAGTGCAGAGGAAAACTGGAGAACGTGCAGTGTCAATGGTTATACTCAGTAAGTCAGAAGTGAGGAGTGGAGACGCCAACTCCTCCAAACTTCCCACAAACTCGGCTACAAACTGCAAGTATAAGTCACAACTGCAAAGACTTCAGTAACAATGAATGTGCGTACAGCAAAGAACGGCTGAGTAGGTTTACCTGTGTGGTAAGCTGATAACTCGGCAGAGTTATGGTGTCCTTCCCAGGCTTTTATGGATGATGCTTATGAATGATGTCAATCAGCTGACAGCCCGCACCTGGTGACGTCAGAGAGGCCAACCGGCCCGTGCGCCCTCTAGGGGCCAAAAAGTGCCAGTGTGGCAGGGCGCCATCTGGTGGTGGGCCAGCAGTACCTCCTCTTCAGTGGCCCACATAACAGGTTCCCCATTTCATTTTTCGTTCACAGATTTTCTTCCGGTTTCTCTGTCTTTCGTGTTGTGTGTGAAGGGGCCCTAAACAATGTTCAAAACTGAAACAGCAATATAAGATCACAATGCACATGCTGGAAAGCATCATTAGCAAAGGGCACTGGCTGAAACACTGAAATACTATGAAATTTTGCCTATTTAGGGATACATTTCTAAGTAGGTTTGTCCAATGAAAACAAAATTAAATTTGAGCTTCGCATCCATGTTTCCAAGAGTCACGAGAGTTTATTCCATCCACAAAGTGTGGCTATCAACTTCTACTCCAAAAAAAATGGTGTTAAGTGGTCTGCTCTATGAGGTAGGCCCCTGGTGTTGAAAAGTTCACCACAAAAACATGAATTCATTATCATAGTCTCTTTTCTGTCTGGTGAGTTACAAGATGAATGCATTCATTGTTTTTGAATTGTCGTCACCACATGATGACAGTGATGGACAAACTGACTCACTCGTCCACATTTTGTCTTGTCCAAATCTGACACTGCTACCATCTTAGGGAATAACATATAGGGGTAACCAACTGTATCTTTTATGTAAACATGACAGAAAACCTGTTGTGTATGTGGCAGCCTGGTGGTTAGAGAGGTGAGCCTTTGATGATCCTCAGTTCCATTTCACATCAAACTTACTAAGGTGCCCTTGAGCAAGACTCTCAACTGCACACCGGGAATAACTTGGGTACTGAACATGTTTCATGACAGCACATTGATATTGGCATGTGTGTGTGTGTGTGTGTGTGTGCGTGTGTGTGAGAGAGGGAGTGAGGGAATGTATTACTGTGAGGCATCGTTGCAAAGCAGTTTAAGCATCTGCATCAGAAACAAAGCAGTGCATTTAATGTGTTTGCTTGAAAGAGGTAGTAATTAAATCAGCTGCACTGATTACAGCGTGTTTCTAATTGTATCCATGCAACGCTAACTGTAGTAGATGCAATCATAAGTGATTAAGCACATCAGATCATTTATTTTTATTTATTTTGAATGGCTCTATATGAAAACATGATTCATGCATACTGTGTTTGGGCTGACTTGGATTGATATGAGACATTTTTTTTCTTGATGTTCTTCATAAGATGTTGCTTACTTTCCTGAAGGAAATCCAGGTACGTTGATTTAGGTCAATTTGGCTTGTTTAATTCCTTGAAGCCATTTTGCTCTTCATGCAGAAAAGCTTCATTTGTTCCTCACAGAATTTTTTAGAATATATCTTTACAGGCTGCAGTGACTGTCAGGCTTCCAGTGTGGCACAGCACCTTCATATCCTCAGTATGAAAGCAATATAGAATTGCCTTAAGTGCCTGTGGGCCTCTCCCTTGTTTCACTCGGTGTTGCCACAACAGATCCAAGGTGGATCTGCATGTTGAGTTGCCACATGTTTTATGCAAAATGTTCTTCCTGAGGCAACTCCACATTACTTGGAGGGGGTAGCCTTGAAATGGGAACCTTCCGCTCTGGAAATTCAATTAGGAATGGGAAAAAACAAAACAAACAAACAAACAAACAAAAAACCAAACATCTACTGTAACTGTCAACTTTTTTATCGAGAAAAGTACACCATATTTATCGATCTTAGGTAACTTCAATTTCCTGAGACAATATTGCTTCCTGTTGAGAAAACCCTGCTTCCACAGACACCAATAACAAGAACTACTGATGGCCAAATGAGACTTAAAGAAGCATTTATTGATTTATTTGAGCTCACTAGATCACACACACTGCCAAATGGGCATCATGGCAATAGATACTGTCACATACTGTATGTTCTCCTCCACCCAATATTGATCATTTTCAATATTTATCAGGAGTTATAACTGCTCCAGTTTAAAGAGTTTTGTGATAATGACTGAAGCTTGAAGAAGCTACAGTCTTCACAAGTTAAACCTTTACAGTAGTGTTCAGAATAATAGTAGTGTTATATGACTAAAAAGATTAATCCAGGTTTTGAGTATATTTCTTATTGTTACATGGGAAACAAGGTACCAGTAGATTCTCACAAATCCAACAAGACCAAGCATTCATGATATGCACACTTTTAAGGCTATGAAATTGGGCTATTAGTAAAAAAAAAGTAGAAAAGGGGGTGTTCACAATAATAGTAGTGTGGCATTCAGTCAGTGAGTTCGTCAGTTTTGTGGAACAAACAGGTGTGAATCAGGTGTCCCCTATTTAAGGATGAAGCCAGCACCTGTTGAACATGCTTTTCTTTTTGAAAGCCTGAGGAAAATGGGATGTTCAAGACATTGTTCAGAAGAACAGCATAGTTTGATTAAAAAGTTGATTGGAGAGGGGAAAACTTATACGCAGGTGCAAAAAATTATAGGCTGTTCATCTATAATGATCTCCAATGCTTTAAAATGGACACAAAAACCAGAGACGTGTGGAAGAAAATGGAAAACAACCATCAAAATGGATAGAAGAATAACCAGAATGGCAAAGTCTCACCCATTGATCAGATCCAGGATGATCAAAGACAGTCTGGAGTTACCTGTAAGTGTTGTGACAGTTAGAAGACACCTGTGTGAAGCTAATTTATTTGCAAGAATCCCCAGCAAAGTCCCTCTGTTAAATAAAAGACATGTGCAGAAGAAGTTACAATTTGCCAAAGAACACATCAACTGGCCTAAAGAGAAATGGAGGAATATTTTGTGGACTGATGAGAGTAAAATTGTTTTTTATTTTGGGTCCAAGGGCCGCAGACAGTTTGTGAGATGACTCCCAAACTCTGAATTCAAGCCACAGTTCACAGTGAAGCATGGTGGTGCAAGCATCATGATATGGTCATGTTTCTCCTACTATGGTGTTGGGCCTATATATCGCATACCAGGAATCATGGATCAGTTTGGATATGTCAAAATACTTGAAGAGGTCATGTTGCCTTATGCTGAAGAGGACATGGCCTTGAAATGGGTGTTTCAACAAGACAATGACCCCAAGCACACTACTAAACGAGCAAAATCTTGGTTCCAAACCAACTAAATTAATGCCTCGCAGATGTGAAGAAGTCATGAAAAACTGTGGTTATACAGCTAAATAGTACTTTAGTGATTCACAGGATTGCTAAAAAAGCAGGTTGAACATAATAGTTTTGAGTTTGTAGCATCAACAGCAGATGCTACTATTATTGTGAACACCCCCTTTTCTACTAGTGCAAACAAGGGAGCAGCCGAAGGGACTTACTTTTTACTAATATCCCAATTTCATAGCCTTAAGAGTGTGCATATCATGAATGCTTGGTCTTGTTGGATTTGTGAGAATCTACTGAATCTACTGGTATCTTGTTTCCCATGTAACAATAAGAAATATACTCAAAACCTGGATTAATCTTTTTAGTCACATAGCACTACTATTATTCTGAACACTACTGTATCTCTTGTGGTACTTTATATTGGGAAGCACTTTGTATACAGGTGAGCCCCAATAACTTGTACATGCGTAAGTCACGATTGGGCATTACTCGCAATAAAGTTGTGGACCCTGAAAATTTTGTCTACATTTTAGTACTGAGTATAAATACAGTATACTCATGCAGTATACACATGCACAAGGGGCAGGAATGTGCCTCAGGCCCACAGGCCAAGAGTGTGCCCCGGGTGTGAGGGGCAAGAGTGTGCCTGGAGTGCAAGGGGCAGAAGCATGTTTAACTGAACCACATCAGATCACTCTTTCATTGTAACAGGATCCACCTAACCTCGAGCACGTTCAGCGAACATTTTAAAGCAAGTTGTGTTTGTTAACGCAAGCAAGAGCACAAGTGGCCATCGTGTCCGGTTGCAGGAAGGATGTAAAGAGGAAAGTCACATCTAGATCTGTTACTGAAAAACTCTGAATAATGGAGAGGGTCCGTGATGGTGAATTAAGAAGCAAGGTTTGTCAAAAAGAAGGGGTGACCAAGACAACCTTCAGTGGATGGGTGAAAGAAGACAATCTCACGAATTTCATCCAAGAAATCCGCAGTGATAAAGAGCTAAAAAGGAGGATGGTTTTCCAAGCCCAGAACCCAGCCATGCATAAGGCCCTCTTCAACTGGTTTATAGCCCGTAGGGCAGAGGGCATTCCCATCTCGATCCCTCTCATCCACATGAGGTAATGGGAGGTTCTTCAGTGTTCAGAAAATCATGAGGATGGCTGCACCACTGGAAGAAATGACTCTGCATTGTTAAGAAGACCATCACTGGAGAGATCAGTTCAGCAGATTTTGAAGCTGCTGAGGCCTTTCTTCCTCAGGAAGAGAACCTGTCAGCATTGCAAATTTACAATGTTGATGAGATGGGTGTTTATTACAGTGCACTTCCTATGACTACCATTGCTGTAAGATAAGACCCAAGTGCATCCCGTGGCTTCAAGCCTTCTAAGGGCAGAGTGACCTTGCTGCTCTGCACCAACTGGGAAGGAGACCGTAACATGGCCCCACTGATAATTGTAAAATTTCGGTCTCCAAGATGCTTCCAACACGTTAACATGGACACTCTTCCCCTGATTTATGATAACTGCCACAGTACCTGGATGATGGCCTCCATCTTTCTGGAATGCTTCATGAAGGCATTTGTATCATTTGTGAAAAAATACCTATGCAGCCATGAAGTGGAAAAGAAGGCCGTTCTACTCCTGGACAACTGTAACGCTCATCCATCAGCTGTGACCCTGGTTTTGAGATGTGGAAAGACTAAAGTGATGTACCTACCAAAGACTAACACAAGCAAGATCCAGCCCATGGACCAAGGAATCATCGGCGCCCTGAAACAGCTCTGCAGAATGAAACTCACCAAGGACATGGTGTCAGTTGACTCCGGGATCCAGACTTTTCTGCGACAGATGACTTTGATGGAGGTCATCCATAAGATGTACATTGCCTGTAAGTCCACTTGCAAGAACCCTGTTAAGAAATGTTGGACTAAGGCCCTTGGAGATCCCTTCAGCAGTGAAGATCCAGTTCCACTGAGCCAGCTCATTCCCTATCCATTCACCAGCAGCGAGCCATCTACCAGCAGAGAGCCATCCACCAGTCAGCCTGCAGATGTTCATGAAGATGATGCCAACTTCATGGGCTTCACGTGTGAAGACCTCCAGATGTCCACCATTCAGCAACTTCTAGCTGTGATGCAGGACCAGCAGTATTCATCTATGAAGGAGCTCAGCCACACCTGGGCCACCATAGATGAAGATGTCAATTTAGCTGAAATCCACACTGTCAAAGCCCTCATCACTGGAGCGCAACAGCCTGAGGAGGAAGAACATGATGCCGGACCAACTTCAGATGATGGGACAGCAGACTGTGTTAGGGACTTGTTGAAGATGTTTGTAAAAATTCCGAGAAGCTGGTCTGCACAGCCTTTCAGCACCCATCCGGAGACACCATCAAGGCCCGTTGCTTTGCGTGGGTTGACAGCAGCAATGTGGCTGCTCCTGGTGTCACAATCTCAAAGTGAGCAAAGAAGAAATTTAACTCTTCTGCCAATACAGCATCACCCTCAGCAGCACTGATTCCAGGTTTGAAGTTGGTTAGGTGCTGGACCACAATCCATGCCTGCCTGCTGCTGTTGCTGGCCTGGTAATCCAGGTTTCTGATTGGGGTACACCTGGATGCAATTTGCCACTGTGACAGTATCTACACAGTTCTTAATGTAACACATACACCAGGAGTGCCCAAGTTCGGTCCTCGAGATCTACCTTCCTGACGCTCTTAGTTGTCTCCCTGTTCCAACACACATTGAATCCAATGAAAGACTCGTTAGCAGGCTTTTAATGACCCTTTCATTGGATTCAGGTGTGTTGGAACAGGAAGACAACTAAGAGCATCAAGACGGTAGATCTCAAGGAAAAAACTTGGGCACTCCTGGTGTATGTAAATATATCCAGCTCCTCATCCCCAAAGATGTTCCAGTCAGTGCTGTTGAAGCAGTACTGCACCTGCTGAGAAACACCATGTACCCATCTTTTGACCATCGTAACGGTGGTGGGAGTGGATTTCCGGAGGGGGGTATATGCAGGGAAGAGATGTCGTCTGACTTGCCTGTATGTGGTGTAGCCTAGCTTAATGCTGGTGTAAACCTTGCCCAGTGTATTTGCTCCTCTTGTGGCACATTTGACATGTTTATGAAGTCTGGGGAGCACTGATTTTAATTCCACACAATTTAAATTGCCAGCAATAATGTGCACCGTGTCCAGATATCAGTTCAGCTGTTGGATGATTTATGCACCACGAGCATCTGGGTTGTCTGCCCGTCCGTCCGTCCGTCCATCTGTCCGGCTGCAATTTGTTCACCGCAATGTAGCTCGGCACCTATTGCTCACAGGAACTTCATATTTGGTGAGTACATGACTTGGAGGAGTACTTCGCATGGGTTCAAAGGCCAGTGGCCTTGACCTACTTTTGAAGGTCACCAGTGGTCAGAACTGTCAAATCCTTCGCCGCAACATAACTCGGCACCTATTGCTCGCAGAAACTTCATATTTGGTGGGAACATGCCTTTTGAGGAGTACTTCACATGGGTTTGAAGGCCAGTGACCTTGACCTACTTTTCAAAGTCACCAGTGGTTGCATTTGTTTTGAAGGCTGGTGACCATGACCGACTTTTCATGGTCACTGTTTGTCACATCCTCTAAATAAATATTATGCCAATCTCCAATTTTTTCATTGTATATCCCACTTTACATCAAACACATACCATTTCAACCAAATACCCACCCCATACAAGTAGATATTACTGCACTTTGCATGGAAAATAATACTGCGCGTGGAGCATTTCATGATGAATGTCTCCAGTTTTGATTGCAGTTCTATGCAGCACACAGGATGTGTTTGCAGTTTTGTTTCAGACAGTTGTGAATTCTCAAAGACATCAGGAGTGTCTGTTGAAGGCACACGCCTCCAAATCAAAGCTGTTGTCATTGAAATCTCGAGGGGGTACTCAGCTCGATACAATAATTCCTATCATGATAACCGCCATGTTCAATAAAGTCCATGCTATTTCAAAAACAGGTGTCACCGAAGCTTCAGTAGAAGTGTCAGCCCTCCTGTGAAGACCTACTTGGGTAAAGGCCATCGAGTCTACCTGTGCAAGTCCAACAAGCAAGGCCACAAAACAAAACACAAATGATCTGACTTACCCTTAGCTGCATCCCACCCTGTGCCTGTAGCTATGTGGCACTATCTCATTCCTGTAATCAGCTATTCAAACAGAAGCCATCACTCTGTCAAAGGCAATGGAATAACCTCTGCAATTTCAAACAGTCCTCACCCACAGCTGCCTCTTTTCTGTCCAGCTATGGAACTGCCAGTCTGCTGTTAACACAGCTGATATCATTGCTGTCTATGTTAACCATCAGTCACGGGTGCTACTTGCTCTTGCTTGAATCAAGTTAGAAGACTATGTTACCCCAGCTGCACATTCCACTTTTTCCTCACGTCATCTGCTGTCTAGATGAGGCGGTGGGACAGACCTGTGAATTTCCAACAAATGGAAATATACTCCAAAGTTGCCTTTGAATGCCTCTTGCGAATATCATGACATCATGGTGATTGCTCCACTTAAAATCAGTGTGGTTGCCATTTACCATGCACCAAAGACTGCTGTGTCCTACTCTTTACGGAAACTTGGCTACACTCATCCATCCCAGACTTGGCTATCGAGTTAGCATGTTATTTGACACAGTGCCTCGGCAGGACCAGTGACTCCAATAAGAACAAATGAGGAGGGTTATGTATGTACATCCACAAGAACTGGTGTAAAAATGCAGTGATGGTAGCCAGTCACTGTTCCCTAGACCTGCAATATTTGACTGTTAAATGCTGATGATTTTACCTTCCTCAGGAGTTTACTGGATTCTTTCTAACCACTGTTTACATTCCACCGGATGTTAATGCATGCTCGGCCCTCGGAGTCTTACCCATGCCACTTTAAAAAGTAATAAATTACAGCACAGCTTCAGTTTCCAATGCCCTCTGAATGTGATAATGACAATGATCATCACTGGATGTTTGCATGAATCACCAAGTTCAAATAAACAGTCTTAGAACAACCTCTCTCTCCCTCAGTCACACACACATGCACACATGCATGCACACACCTTAATCAACATTGTTTAACTTTGTGTTTAAAGAAAAATGTCAAGAACGTATAATTGAAAAAAAAAAAATCACAGTTTGATCATAAAATAAAATAAAAATAATAAAACTACATTGAATGTCAATTCTGAGGCTGTTCTGGTACCCATTCATACACTTAAGAATATTCATGTTCTGAGTTTATAAAAAAAAATGTTCTGTAAGTAGTTCTCTTACTTTTGTGATCAATGTCACTGATTTGAATCTCAATTCTGAGGCTGCTCTGTAAATATTCATTCATACACTTAAGAATATTCATGTTCTGAGTTCATAAAACACTTGTTCTGTAAGTAGTTCTCTTACTTTTGTGATCAAAATCATTGATTTGAATGTCAAATTTGAGACTGTTCTGTAAATAGTTTTCAAATAAACAATAAATATAGCAACTTCTGATCAATCCATATCAATTTCAGGCCTAAAATAATGTACAGATTTAAACCCTGCCCATTTCTGATTACACCACACCCACTTACAGTTTAGGCCCCACCCACTCCGAGTACAGCTACAGATGCAGATAATATAGATGGTTGAACAGATACAGATACACATAGTGGTGTACTCGCTCATCCCTACTAAAAACACAAATCATTGTTCAAGCAACATATCCTCCACGTCTTTAGTTATCCTGCTCCAAGTATCAGCACAATTATAACCCTCACTGAGGCACCTATATTTTATTTACTTAATTTTATTTATTTATTTATTGTCAAGATGTTTCTCAGCTTTAGAGGATGATACAAATTAACTTTCACAGACAGTATTAACAGACATGCCAGTTAAAAATGCAAATGTTTTTCTGTTTCTCATCTGCAATAGGCCATTCGATCTGTCCATATTGAAAATAAAACACAAAGCTTGTCATTGTTATTGACCTAAATCTTATTGCAATACAGTGCCTTGCAAAAATATTTACCCCTTTGGCTTTTACACGTTAATTTGTTTATGCCATTTTGAAACCAAAAGATTATTCAGGCTCCTCTCTATTACAGTTTCTAAAATTATCCTACTTAAAATCAAATGAAAACCAAATCTCTACAGCTTAATAAAAAATAAAACTCATAGAGTATAACTCATAGAGCACAAACCACTGCCAGCACTAGTTGCCAATTTCACCAGTTTTACCTTGGAGAAATGTTTCAAGGTCAAAGTCTTTAGAAGTGACTTTTCATAAGCTAAAATATAATGCAAAATGTTAAAGTCAAATATTTGCAAAATACACACTACGGATCAGATGCAGATCAAACTTTCATTGAGAGTGCCAGTTTGCACATCGTTGTCACAAATGCGTGACTGAGGCCCTTTTGATTGAGATATAATGCAAAATGTACACCAAATGGGCCTTTCAATATTAAATTCAAATGTCCACAAAATCCACAATCCAGATTAGATCTGGATCAAACTTTGTTAGGCAATCGTGAGTGCCAGCCAGCACCTCACTTTCAAATATGAGAGTGATTGGGGCATGTTTTGTTAAGCTATAATAACAGATCTATGATTCTTTTAAAAAAAAATTTGTTCAGTGTTAAAGACAGCAATTTTTCCAGTATTCCATGATTTTTCCTAACTTTGCCCTTTGGCCTATTACCTTAACAATTGAATAATAATAATAATAATAAAAAAAATCATAATTATATATGAAAAATTGTGGGCTCCAGGCTGTTCACCAACAGACAAACAAACAGAAAAACAAACAAATAGGGGGCACCCTTTAGTATCACATTTACAGATGATGGATACATGTACATTTCAGTCACTGAGTATGACTTGAACTTTATTTACATCAGTTCTTAAGAAATCTCTCAAAAACTGAGTGACCATGCACATATATTTGCATGGTCTTGCATAGGAGACTACTGAAAGAAGCCACCAAGACTCACACAACAACTCTTGTCTGTGGCTGCAATTTGAGAATCTCTAAATAGGGCAAGTTTTGCATTTTGCATCACTAGTTACACAACATCATGTTGGAGAGTAGCAGAGAAGGATTTACTGAACAAAGTAGACTTAAAAGTTCAGCTACAGTTTTTCTGGAGGCACTTGGGAGACTCAAGCCTAGATCTGAGTTGTTCCATTTTATGGCAGTTCTTCTCTATTCCACTCCACCATGAACCTGTGAGTGGTGATGCAACAGGCCAATTTTGTCCGATGTACAATGTCTCCAATCACACAGGCAGAAACCTAGGATTCCTTCTGAGTTATGTGTGTCTTGGTGAGTTCCCTCACTTTTCTCCTTTTTGCATTGTCACTCAAATTTTGAGAACGGTCTACTCCACTGTGAATAAAACTGACAATGTTATACCAAAGGGACCATTACTTATGCAAACCATCATATTAGCTTTGACATTTTTATTTAATTTATAGATGAGATTAGATTAGATGAGAAAGAACTTTATTGATCCCTTGAGAAGACTCCCTCTGGGAAACCGAGTTCCAGCCCATTGTATAGCAGTACACAGGGTAAGAAGCACATAGAGTATCAACAGTGGAAGTAGGGTTTGATGTAATGTTAAGTATTTACACTATGGAGAAAATAACGGTGTCACTAAGATTGGAAGTTGAAAAGTTTAATCTGGGAATGATGGTTAAAATATATTGGACAACACAGGACTGATTTTGTTTAGGATTGGTTGAGATGTCTAGAGGGTTAAATATCAGTATATGTAGATATAGATATAAGTTCATGTATGTATGTATAGGTCTGTGTGTGTGGGTACATGTATGGGGTATAGAAGTATATATACGTTATTTATGAAAGTCGGGAAGGATAGCAATTTAAGGATCATTACTTAGATTGACTGAAATACCACACCCCGGTTTAAAGCTACAAGTTTCTTTGTTGTTCATATTTGTTGTTGTTTTTTATTATTATTTTCAATAATATTACTTTTGTCTTCTGTAATTGTACAAGGTGGAAAAGACAATAAAAAATAAATTACAAAAAAAGTGAAAGTAAAACAAACATAAAAACACAAATATAAATACCAGACATACTGATCAATACTGGTTTACTGGCTACTACTCTTCCTCTCCTTCCAGTCATCTGTCTTCCTGTTACTTCTTCTACCCTTGAGTGAGGAAATAGAGAAGCTGAATTATTTTTTGGGGCGTTGAAATGGCATAAACAAATTAAAATATGCAAAAGCCCAAGGGACTCTAATAATTTTGCAAGGCATTGTATGTTATCGTTTTATTGCCCAGCCGTACTAGACACCGCTGTTTGTCAGAACTGGGGGGGGGGTATTGTATCCCTGACACCCCTTCCACCAGCTTAAGTGTGTTTTCTTAGAGTGGAGTGGCTGGCACGTCCCTGCAGCTGAGTGCTGCTTCATAAGCGCTGTCAGCAGGCAACTTGTGTGATGATCTTCCAAGTTTGGCCTCCAGACATCCACAGTTGCACTGGGTTTGGAAAGGTTTGGTGGAGTAACTTCACCAGTTTTGGCTTGTAATGGCAGTGCCCCCACATCCTCCTTGCTGCTGAATGATAGCAGTAAATAATGACATTAACTAAGGTCCTGTTCAGAAAATGGATTATATGTCAGCATGAATGTAAAACAGCACGTAGACATGTCTACACTTAACTCTGCAGCAACTCTGCAATGAACTGCTGTGTTTATGGCAGGACCTAAATTGTGTAGACGTAAGTTTGCCTACAAGCACATTCAGTGTTTGTTTTTTTTCATTCCAAATTTTCAGTGCAGACTTAAAAATGATGATTTGTGGGATGGTTGTGTTAGCACAGCATTTTATGTGTGTTGTACAGTTTACACACTTTGACATTTTATTCAGCTCACCTTTGACAGAATGCTATTTAAACCCAACATGGTTCCAGATGTCCAGTTTTACAACTTTTGCAAAAATGCAGCATGTAACATCAACATGGCTCAAACACTTGTTATTCAGCTTAAGTAACTTTTTGGTGGGATAAATATCAGTCTAATGTAATGGTCGGGACTGTGACAACAGATGCAGTTTAGATACCCCGGCAGAATTGTTTTTTCTTTTGTTTGTTTGCTTGTTTGTTTGTTTTTATTTTTTATTTTTTTGGCCATTTTCAGAGAATATGAATGATAACACAAAAACTTTTTTTCACTCATGGTTAGTTGTTGCTTACGGAAGTGAATTGCATTCACTGAATGAAGAAAAAAATTAGACCGCTGATCTCGTAATTACGAGGCATAATTATGAGAAAAGATCTTGTAATTATGAGATCCGGATCTTGGAATTATGAGAAAAGATCTCATAATTCCAAGATCAGTATCTCATAATTACAAGAAAAGATCAGGTGTCTAAACTGTTTTATGTAAATACTTCCTCCAGTCCCTCAGTAAAGAAGCGGGCTCAGGTTAGCCGATGATAACACACAGTAATCACAACACAAAGGGCCTCATTTATCAAACGAAAGTACGGCAGAAAATGTGCGTTCGACTATTTTTACGCAAACTTCAATTTGGACGTGAGCGGAGGCTAAGACGAATCTCACGACAGAGCTCACGTCTGGTCTGAGCTTGTGTACGCAAATCTGAGTCTGTGGATCTGTGGCGCAGAACTACAAAATCTGTCTGAGTCTGAAAATAATTATGAAACAAACCTCAGCTGTCATCCAAGCACAAGCAGCCACATACGAGGTCTATTAGAAAAGTATCCGACCTTATTATTTTTTTTTTAAAAAACATATGGATTTGAATCACATGTGATTGCGTCAGACAAGCTTGAACCCTCGTGCGCATGCGTGAGTTTTTTCATGCCTGTCGGTTGCGTCATTCGCCTGTGAGCAGGCTTTGTGTGAGCAGTGGTCCACCCCTCTCGTCGTTTTTTTATTGCGAATAAATGTCTGAACGATTTGGAGCTTTGCTGCATCAATTTTTTTCCAGAAACTGTGAGAGACCTCCAGGTGGACACCGTTAATATGGCTTACAGGGACGATTTTATGGGGACTAAACAGATTAAGGAGTGTTACTGCCACTTTAAGGACGGCCCACAACTCCTGAGAGCGCGGCGCGCTCCCAGCCCCCATCGACAGGCTGACACCCCGCTGAAACAACCAGATCATTTCCAACGTGAAGGCTTTGTTGATCCGGGACCTCGTCTGACTTTCACCAAAAGGCAGAAGATGTGGACATCAGCACTTTTTCCGGCACATTCCACTGTTACAGGAGTTTTTTTCATGGAAAGAAAAATGGAGGGACGCGCCACGGAGCCGTTACGTGGGACAAAACCACCTCGGTGTTGGTCTCACAGGACGGCCTTCAGGTGAATTTCAGATGGATTCCGGTTGCTTTCCAGTTGTGTGCATATTTGATTGTGATTGTGCATGAGCTGGACATGCCAGAACATGTCCTGTGAGGCTTCATCACAGCGTTTCTTTGCGCCGAGCGGCTGCACCGCGACGCGCGGAACTCCTCCGCCTGTCTGTCTTAATGTGCTGAAAAAGTGCTGATGTCCACGTCTTTTCACAATTCCTGTGCTAGTCAGATGACATACCAGATCAAGACAGCATCCAGTTTAGAAATGAATGGCACATTCCACTGTTACAGGAGTTTTTGTCATGGAAAGAGAAGCGGCTCCACCGCTCGCGTCGCGGTGCAGCCGCTCAGCGCAAAGAAACGCCATGATGAAGCCTCACAGGACATGTTCTGGCATGTTGAGCTCATGCACAATCACAATCGGATATTCATATGACTAGAAAGCAACCGGAATCCATCTGAAATTCACCTGAAAGCCGTCCTGTGAGACCAACACCGAGGTGGTTTTGTCCCGCGTAATGAACGGCTCCGTGGCGCATCCCTCCGCTTTTCTTTCCATGAAAAACACTCCTGTAATGGTGGAATGTGACGGAAAAAGTGCTGATGTCCACATCTTCTGCCTTTTTGTGAAAGTCAGACGAGGTCCCGGATCAACAAAGCCTTCACGTTGGAAATGGTCTGGTTGTTCCAGTGGGGTGTCAGCCTGTCGATGGGGGCTGGGAGTGCGCCGCGCTCTCAGGAGTTGTGGGCCGTCCTTAAAGCGGCAGTAACACTCCTTAATCTGTGTAATCCCCATAAAATCGTCCCTGAAAGCCATATTAATTTTTTGAACGGTGTCCACCTGGAGGTATCTCACAGTTTCTGGAAAAAAAATTGATGCAGCAAAGCTCCAAATCGTTCAGACATTTATTCGCAATAAAAAATAGACGAGAGGGGTGGACCACACCTCACTCAAAGCCTGCTCACAGGCGAATGACGCAACCGACAGGCATGAAAAAACTCACGCATGCGCACGAGGGTTCAAGCTTGTCTGACGCAATCACACGTGATTCAAATCCATATGGTTTTTTAAAAAAATAATAAGGTTGGATACTTTCCTAATAGACCTCGTATTCAGAACAGATCAAAACGGATTCTTAAAATGGATTAAACAAAATTAATTTAAAAAAGCCCACGCAGCTATTTTTTCCTCCATCTCTGTCAGGGTCAGGCTGGGGTCTCGTTGGCCTCCCCCAGTCTGCCTAATGCTGCGCTTACCTGCCACAACACGTTTTTTGGTGGCCAGCTTTAAATCAGACCACTTTTTCTTAACCTAAATGCAAAGAATTCTTAATCAATTAGCAGGCATGAGCTTTTAACGGTGGGTGCATAAAAGATTGATTCAAAATCATTAGGCATAGATTAAGTCAAAGAATTCTTCAAACCTCAGCCAGAGTCCGTTCCTCTGCGGCAACGCTGTTGACCGCTTCCGTTACACTCTTCCACATGGCATTTTTATGAGCGCCTTTGACTCCACTTTTCAGACTGCCAAAAAGTACGTTTGTTTTTCTCCACCTCCGATGTTAGGATGCCGATTTCCATCTCCGAAAAGTTTTTCTTCTTCCCAGTGCTTCTTCTCTCCATGTTGAGCTCAGTGGGTGAGGCTTCCGAACCATGAATATTTAAGGGCGTAACATGCTAATGACGATTAAATTCAGCCGCTGCATTTATCAAGAGACGATCATTCGTACGCTGGGATTGGTCAGATACGAATGTTTCATAAATCACACGTGTGTCTTGTCATAAGACCAATTATGCGCTCAGATCTGCGCCTGTTTTTACGCAGTGTTGATAAATGAGGCCCAAAGTGTTGATTTTCCCTAAGGTGTTCCTGGATGAATGTCCAGGGAGGAGCATGGGGTGTCTCACCAAAATGAGCCATGTCTCGCTCCCCTCCAGGCTTCCAGCTTTCACTCAGATGGCCCCAACCACTGAGGGACAAAGAAGGGCTCACCCCCAGCTGGACACATGTCAGTCTGAGTTTTTTCATCCAGGAAAATCTTAGGGGAAAATCCACACTTTGTGTGCTTGTGGTGTGCAATCACAGTGCAGTGTCAGTGATTACAAATTTGCCAATTTTTGATTATAACTCCACATTCTCACACTTGTCTTTGCTGAGAGACTGGAACCCCACTGTATGGAAACGATTACAAAAAACAAAACAAAACAAAAAAAAACTCGCAGTTATGAGATTTTTTCTCATAATTATGAGATCAATTGTCTTTTTTTTTTATCCAGTGAATGCAATACGCTTCCGTACATGGTAATTGACATATTCAGTAGCAGCTTTACCATCAGAGAGCCTCTTCCACAAACTACCACAAAAGACTCCAAATTGTCATTGATGTTAAAGGGGGCAATACACGATATTAAAAAGGTCGGGTATGTAAACTTTTAATCTTGGTCATTTGAGCAGTTTCTGTTGTCATTGTGATTTAAAAAGAGTAAACAGTTGTTTGACAATAAATGGCTTCACCCAACGACTAAACATGAGTGAAAAAAGGTTGTTCTGTTATCATTCATATTCTCTGAAAAATGGCAATAATAATGATAATAATAATAATAATCAAAAATTCTGCCAGGGTATGTAAACATTTGAGCACAACTGTTGATCTGCAGATTTATTTTTAGTTATTAGGCTGTGAATACTTTCTGGATGCACTGGTTGCTGTGTAAGCTGGCATTGTGTGTTTGCCAAGTCTCCAGTTTGTTTCATTTGTAACTTAATTTTTAGTGGTTTGAGTGTATTTTTTTTTTCCTTTGGGTATGTAGTTGATATGGTTCTTAGTGCTTCAGTGTACCTTTTTAACCATTTTTAATTGTTTAGTGCCTTTTTCGCACTGCATGACGCTGCACTTCATTCCCGCGGCTAGTGTGATGCTAAGGAGCCTGAACAACGATAATGTCCCTTTGTATATGCTCACTATTAGAGAGCTTGGTTTGCTCCGCTGGCCTCACTGCATCCACAGAGGCTCCCAGAGAAAGTTTGTATACCATCGGACTGGGTCGTCTGTGCCTGTTATTTGGTCAGCTGAGCGCATCGGCGTTCACGTCATCAGAGCGCTGCAGCTTCTGGGACTTGTAGTCCTAATGTGATAACAGTGGTTTCTGACACTCTCTGGGCACTGGATGGAAAAATGTGGAGTGGATTTTAAGCTAATTAGGCCTGTTCAAAGATGTCAGTCTGTCAACCCACAGAGGTCTTGAGTTTGGGTCTCATGAACATCAGATCACTGTGCTTGAAACCTCTGTTGATTAACAATCTAATTATGGATCATCAATTGGATATGATTGGGTTATGTGAAACCTGGCTCAAACCCACAGTTGTCTTTCCTTTGAATGAGGCCTGCTTACCGACGTATACATTTAGCCACGTGTCTTGTGGTGTGAAGCAAAGTGGGGGTGTTGCTTTTATTTATAAATCTAGGTTTACCTTGTTGGCTGTCGGGGGTCAAAAATATCATTCGTTTGAACAATAAATTCTCTGCTCTGCCCATGATGCTACATATTGTCAGGGTCAGAAATATGGAAAACAGTCATGTTATTTTGTCAATGTTTGTAGGCCTCTTCCATTTTCTGAATTCTTAGATGAGTTTGGTGTATTCATCTCTTGCTTGTCAGGTAGTGTGGACAACATTTTGATTATTAGTAATGTTGGGCAACTTGCTTCCGACGGATTGTTTGCTGTTGTGATGCTCTTCTGAACTTTACGTGGTTGTATATGTTTCTTTTATTTCTGTTTAGCACTCTTCTGGTTGTTAAGTGTATCTATTCTGAACCTTATTTAGTAAGTAAGTAAGTAAGTAAATTTTATTTATATAGCACCTTTCACAGACAAGAGCCACAAGGTGCTTCACAACATAAAAGCAGAGTACACCACACAAAACATCAGACAATGGCCGAGACATAAAAACATAAAACATAACATAGGATCACAGAGCAGCCTAAAAGCTAAGAAAACGCTTGAGTAAAAAAGAAAGTCTTAAGTTGGCTTTTAAAAGTATCGACAGAGTCCAGTGAGCGCAGAGAGAGCGGGAGACCATTCCAAAGCCTGGGAGCAACAGCCTGGAAGGATCGCTCTCCTCTGGTTGCAAAATGGGTGCGAGGAACCATCAACAGATTTTTGTCCACAGACCTCAAAGCCCTGGTAGGGGCATAAGGCTGGATGAGGTCACAGATATAGGGAGGCGCCTGGCCATGTAGAGCTCTAAAAGTTAAAACCAAAATTTTAAAATTGATCCTGAAGGACACTGGCAGCCAATGAAGTTCCTTTAAAATTGGGGAAATATGAGTCCTTCTGTTAGCTTGTGTCAGAATTCTTGCTGCAGAGTTCTGTACCAACTGCAGTTGACGGAACTCCTTCTTGTTTAGACATGAAAACAAACTGTTACAGTAGTCTAAACGTGTTGACACAAAAGCATGAATAATAAGCTCTAAATCATTTTGAGACACCATTTTCCTGAGCTTAGAGATATTTCTTAATTGAAAGAAGCAATTCCTCATCAGCTGTTTACAATGCTGTACCAATGACATGTCTTTGTCAAAAATGACACCCAGGTTTCGAAGACATGATTTAGCAGACTGGCCCAGGTCTCCCAAGTACTGCTGAATACCTGGAATATGGGCATCAGGGGCAATAACCAATGTCTCTGTTTTGTCTGCGTTAAGCTGAAGAAAGTTATTCGTTAGCCATTGTTTAATTTCCGCCAAACAATGGAGGAGGGAATCAAGCCTCTTAATCTCAGATGGCTTAAAGGAGCAGTAAAGCTGGATGTCATCCGCAAATAACTGGTAAGAGACATCAGTAAATCTTTGAATGATCCTACCTAAAGGGATCAAGTACAATAAAAACAAAATGGGGCCCAATACAGAACCCTGAGGGACTCCACATAACAGGTCCGCAGACTCTGACCTTATCTGGTTAGCAAAAACGCTAAAGCTGTGCCCAGACAGATATGAAAAAACCACCGAAGAACTGACCCCGACTACGACTTAACTACAGTCCTGTGGTGAATCGCTAGCGGTTAGCATTCGCTAGCGGTTAGCAGTCACTAGCGGTTAGCAGTCACTAGTGGTTAGCAGTCACTAGCGGTTAGCAGTCACTAGCGGTTAGCAGTCACTAGCGGTTTGCTTTCACTAGCTAGGTCGACTCCCCCCGCCATTACGTTTATAGCTGTTTCTTTTTTTTTACCTGTTTAATACTTCTGTTAGTTTTTCAGTGTAACTGCTGTGAATTTTAGGTCATTATTTCACTCCTGTGTAAATCTTAGGAGTGGCTAGCATTTTTGCTAGCGGTTAGCTTACGCTAGCTAGTTCAAACCCCCCCCCCCCCCCGTTTTTTTTTTTAAATACTTCTGTTAGTATTTAATGTAACGGTTGTGAATTTTGCCTTATTACTTTACTCTTGTGTTAATCTCAGGAGTAGTTTACTTGTAGGAGTTTTTTAACTGTTCCTACAAGTCAAATACTTCTGCTACTTTTTCCAGTGTAACTGCTGTAAATTTTAATTCATTTAATTACATCTGTGTGAATCCTGTGTGAGCCTTAGGAGTGGTTAGCTTATCCATTTTTTATTAGCTCGTGCTTGCTTGGCTATACTCTTGGATTTCTTAGTGCACAAAGTAGACTACTTTACCTACTTTACACCCTCTGTAAATGCTGCGTGATGTTGGAAGATAGGGTGGCTGTGAGACAGAGAGCCGAGTCCATAAGGTAGAGCAGCTTCTTAGCTCAGTGGAGTTAGATGTTATGGGCACTCCAAATGTGGTTAATGTTGGGCCGGCTAGCGAGCCCATTAGTATTAGCCTAGAAACGCCAGCTGTGGAGGACGGCTTTCGGGCTGTGGCCAGGCAGAGGAAGCCCCATAGGGCTTGGTGCCTGGTTGTGGTACCCCGATCATACTCACCACTGTGAACTGTGAAACGGTTCTGCCCCTTGGAATTGCCTGATGTGAATACTCTGAGCCCACAAGTGACTTCCACTCCTGTCTCCAGGCCAAAACACTGGACTTTAGTGATAGGGGATTCTATCACCCGCAAAGTCAGGTTACAGATGCCGGCTGATGTTAAATGTATTCCAAATCTGCAGTGATTAAACCATTACTTAAGAAACCTAATCTTGACCCTGGTGTATTGAAAAACTGTCGGTCGATATGAAATCTATCATTTTGCTCTAAAATTCTGGAAAAAGTGGTGTCACGGCAGCTCGTGGACTATCTTACTGAGAATAATCTCTTTGAGCCACTGTAGTCTGCTTTTCGAAAATATCATTCCACAGAGACGGCTCTCACTAAAGTGGTGAATGATCTTCTGCTTACATTGGATTCGGACACCACTACGGTTCTGGTGCCGTTAGATCTCAGTGCTGCATTTGATACCATGGATCATCATATTCTACTTGATAGGCTGGAAAATCATTTTGGGATTACTGGAGTGCCCTTGCATGGCTGACGTCATACTTGACCAGTCGTTCTCACTGTGTTTCGTACAGTAACACTACCTCTAACCTTAGTGACATGAAATTTGTGGTTCCACAGTGGTCTGTCTTAGACCCCCTGCTTTTCTCCCTTTATATAGCACCCCTTGGGAAAATACTGCAGCATTTACCTTTCACTGCTATGCTTATGATACTCAGTTATACATGCCGATAACTGCTGGTAATCTCGTTCACATAAAATCCTTAGAAGATTGCCTTGCATCAGTGAGAAGTTGCATGTCCAGAAACTTCCTACTTTTAAACTCTGCTTAGACTGAAATGTTGGTTCTTGGTCCAGTGAGACATCGGCATCAATTTGACCAGTTACTTAAACTTTTTGACTTTTATGTGTTCCCATGAGTGAATAAAAAGTCTGCTCGTCACAGAGCTTTCTCCTACCGTGCCCCAGCTCTGTTGAATGATCTCCCAGCATATATACGGCAGTCGGATAATGTGGAGACTTTTAAATTGAGATTGAAAACCCATTTGTTTTCTTTGTCTTATCATTAGTTTTATTGTGTTATTATGTGTTTTTATTCTTGTGCTCTTTTATGTTTTGTCTCGTTATTGTTTTTTATTTATTTATTTTTTGTTTGTTTTCGGTATTGTGTTGTGTAAAGCGCCTTGAGGCAATCTCATCCTGAGCTGGCACTATAGAAATTCATGAATTTGAATGAGGTTTTTTTTTTGTTTTTTTTTTTAAGAATTTGTTGGTATGGCGGTGCTGAATCACCTGTGTGGTTTCATAATGTTGCACTACAGGGGCAACAATGAGACAACACCCAAATCAGGAATGGTTTCATAGGTGGAGGCCACTGACATTTTTTTCCCTCCTCATCTTTTCTGAATGATTTGTCATGAGTTTTGAATTTGGCTAGGGTTAGTGTCACTACTGGTAGCATGGTGTGGTACCCTGACCCTAAAAATTTTGCAAAGGTCGTCAAACTCCTAACGGGTGGCACATCGATACATGCCATTGCCAGATAGTTTGCTCTGTCTTCCAGCACAGTCTCAAGAGCATGGAGGAGATTCTAACACACAGGCAGCTACTCTAGGAGACCTGAACAGGTCCATAGAAGGTCTTTGTAGGTCAGTTTTCATTTCCATCAACGGATGTGGCATCCTTTTGCTCCTAAGACATTTCAAAGACCATATCAGGAAAGATATCAAGGATTATTCTTATCCCATTGAGATCTGATGTGTTTTTAAAGTGTTCCTTTAATTTTTTGAGCAGCAAGCTATCAACTCCCACCTATCTCGGATACAGAGGGCTGTCAACTATTCATCCACCTAAGGAATTTAAAGCTTTGTTCAGTATTTTCCCAAGTGAATTTGTAACAGAGCAAGGAACTTTCAATGCATCATTTTTAAAAATTCTCATTTTATATTGGATGCTTACATTGTTTTGCTTTTGCACACAGCAGCAAAATTAGTCCACATGTGAATCTGCATGAGGCAGAAGTGTTGAACTCAGAGAGACATTTGTTGTCACAGCACATTCATGTTTTGGGCTCCTCAGAATCTTCGAAAACTTAGGAATGGCTTATGAATTCATGAGGTCACTGGACAGACATGTTTTCCTTTTGAACAAGGAAAATGGTTCTACCAATAACTTACTGCATATGAGGCTCACTGCTTCTGCTGCCAGCATGTGATGTTGATGCCTTTTCGGGTCCTGGTGCTTCCTATCTTACTGTCTGGTTGTGAGACTTGGGTGCTAACCAGTGCATATCTTTGGTCCTAGGTCTCTTTGAAGGATCATAAGGTACTACTGGAATGACTTTATGTCATATCAGCAGAAACTGAGGGAGACTCAGAAGAAGAATATCACCTGCTTTGTGAGGGAGCATCAGGTGGTCATTTGGCATGTTTCTCTTGGCATGATCCAGGATACATGTGTTTCAGAATTGAGGACCCAGTGACTGGAAAAGGCCAAGGGTAGGGAGGGGTGTTATTTCAAAAAATTTGGAAATCTATAAATGTTTGCATGGAATATTGAAATCTACACAGAATAAACCATAGCAGGATAAATTTTGGGTCATTTGGTTCCAAAAACCCATATGGAAGGAGCATTTAAAAATTTCAAGTAACGCATGTGTCGTATACGAGGTCTGTCCATAAAGTATAGGTCCTTTTTATTTTTTTCAAAAACTATATGGATTTCATTCATGTTTTTACGTCAGACATGCATGAACCCTCGTGCGCATGCGTGAGTTTTTCCACTCCTGTCGGTGACGTCATTCGCCTGTGAGCACTCCTTGTGGGAGGAGTCGTCCAGCCCCTCGTCGGAATTCCTTTGTCTGAGAAGTTGCTGAGAGACTGGCGCTTTGTTTGATCAAAATTTTTTCTAAACCTGTGAGACACATCGAAGTGGACATGGTTTGAAAAATTAAGCTGGTTTTCAGTGAAAATTTTAACGGCTGATGAGAGATTTTGAGGTGACACTGCTTTAAGGACTTCCCACGGTGCGAGACGTCGCGCTGTGCTCTCAGGCGCCGTCGTCAGCCTGTTTCAAGCTGAAAACCTCCACATTTCAGGCTCTATTGATCCAGGACGTCGTGAGAGAACAGAGAAGTTTCAGAAGAAGTCGGTTTCAGCATTTTATCCGGATATTCCACTGTTAAAGGAGATTTTTTTAATGAAAGACGTGCAGACGGGTCCGCGTGTCAGGACGCAGCCGACGCGGTGCGGCGGCACAGGAAAAACACCTCTGTGTTGATAACCATTTGTAAAATCCAGGCGGCTTTTGATGGCTTTCAGTGGAGTGAGTATATGAGAAATTGTTTAACAGCTGGACATGTTCCAACTTGTCCTTAAGGCTTCCAACAGAGGTGTTTTTCCTGTGGCGGACCCGTCTGCACGTCTTTCATTAAAAAAAATCTCCTTTAACAGTGGAATATCCGGATAAAATGCTGAAACCGACTTCTTCTGAAACTTCTCTGTTCTCTCACGACGTCCTGGATCAATAGAGCCTGAAATGTGGAGGTTTTCAGCTTGAAACAGGCTGATGACGCCGCCTGAGAGCGCTGAGCGACGTCTCGCACCGTGAAAAGTCCTTAAAGCGACAGTGTCACCTCAAAATCTCTCATCAGCCGTTAAAATTTTCACTGAAAACCAGCTTAATTTTTCGAACCGTGTCCACTTCGATGTGTCTCACAGGTTTAGAAAAAATTTTGATCAAACAAAGCGCCAGTCTCTCAGCAACTTCTCAGACAAAGGAATTCCGACGAGGGGCTGGACGACTCCTCCCACAAGGAGTGCTCACAGGCGAATGATGTCACCGACAGGCGTGGAAAAACTCACGCATGCGCACGAGGGTTCAAGCTTGTCTGATGTAAAAACATATGAATGAAATCCATATAGTTTTTGAAAAAAATAAAAAGGACCTATACTTTATGGACAGCCCTCGTATGTGCTATTGACGTAGAAAACCACTCTGTTGCTTATAATTAGTTCATTGTGGCCATGCCATTCTTTACATGTGATGATTATACTCAACTGATGTTCCTGAAATAAAAACTACATAGATTTTGTTTGTTACAGTTGATCCTAACATATGTACTGAAATGAGGTTTTTTGTCAGTTACTCTGATACTCAATTACTAGTCATGTCAACATAAGAAGGGAAATCAGGCACATACCAGCTGACATGATTGGATGAGTAATCGAAAATTTCAGCGTTCGTGTTGCTGGAGTTATTTGTCAAAGAGGAGCCTGGATAGAACATATTATCAACTATTAAGGACAGACCACCAAAAATGTTTCAATTTCTATCAGATTTGAAGGACATAATCTCCCATCATTCTGCTAATGTTTGGTGAAAGAATTTTCAAAATATCTCATCTTAGTAAAAAATGAGATCAAAAAGAAAATAGGGCGTTTTTTTTTTTTGTTCTTTTTTTGGACCACCCTGCAAACCTGGGGTCAAGCAACATTTGGAGCCACATTTCAAGTCTCTAGGTGCAGCGGTTCTCAAGATATGACATTTTCTGCGATATTTTTGGCGATTTTTGAACCCGATATCTTCACTGGCTCCGTTCATATAGGTTTTTGGAACCAAATGACCCAAAATTTATCCTGCTATGGTTTATTCCTGTATATTTTCATATTCCATGCAAACATTTATAGATTTCCAATTTTTTTGAAATAACACCCCTCCCTACCAAGGGGGACAAACATGTTTCACCTGGCTGTTGTAGATAGATGGTTACTTTCAAAAGGTGGAGATGGACCAGTTGTCTTCTTGGGTGGTTGTCATCCAGAACCCAAAATATTTCTGTTCTGTGGTGGCTACAAAATATGTATTTTGTGGTTTGTCATAGAAAACAAATACATTAGCCCAAATAAATACTTGAAAGTCCAGTATTACTGTGCCATTCATGTCAGTCATGAGTCTGTGTGAACGACTGACAGTTCACCCACATAAGACGAGTTAGTAAGCTGTGATATTATAAAAGTTTCACATCTTTTAGTTTTACCTCCTGCCCTTACCACGGATACAGGTTTGATCGTACATTGTTGTTCTTTGTCTTTGCTTTTCCTCACTGCCTGTGTCTTAATTCATGCCCAGATTTCATCCCAAACTTTTAAACTGCTCAAGCTTTAAAGCATGTTCACATTGCTTACATTTTAACTTTGTTCAGTGGAAGCTTTTTGCTTTTGGTCATGTCAAAAAGAAGTGCCAATTACAGCCATTTGTAGGTACAGCGTACTTTAAAAGGGTATGTGATATTGGCCTGTGTGCACAGCTCTTCTTGATCGCAATGTTGATCTCCGCCTTGTTGTAATAGCTCTAGGCCATTAACCGACCCTGTCATTTGCACTGACATGCTTTTGAACAAGGAAAATGGTTCTACCAATAACTTACTGTATATGAGTCTCACTGCTTCTGGTGCCAGCCTGGGGCTTACTGCCATGCCATTTTCCCTGTCTGCTCAATCATCATTACTGCATTTACTTTCTACATTAGGGGTACCCACTAGGGTGGTTCAAAAAAATAAAAGTTGGAAATTCATTACTCTCACCCCTTCATTTTATGATGCTTTGGGAAAAAAGAAAGCCTGCCAAATATTTTTGTCATACATTAATATTTAGAGGTAGCACATCATAGCTGAAGGTTGTAAATATATCAATTATCGCTGCCCGAGTGCCCGTGCAATAGGTTATCCATTATCCAGTATCTAATCACATCACTTATAAAGAGGATAGAAGTTAACCACCTGAGTGTAACTAAAGTATAATTTTATATTCAATTTAAAACCATACCTGGGTTTAAATATTTCTCACAAACAACATACTTTCAAAAATGTTATTTTAGGCTACAAGCTGAAAATTGTGCTTCAGTTCACAGCTTCTTTTCATTCAGGTCTTTGGTGATGGTGAATCTAACATGAGATAAATGTAAAAAGAGACACTTGCTGACTTAACATGCTTAACCATTAACTGGAAACTTCAGTAAAACATGTCAGCTACTAAAAGTAGAACATTTGTATACCTTATTGGTTCCACCGACTGAAATAAAGGGAAACAAATTGCCCTCAAATGGGCAAATACTCAAGGTATTTTTCTTCAAACACACTGATTTGAAGAAAACTGTCCATGATGCTGCTGTGACCTCTATAGACATGGCAATTTCTTTTTGGGAGAGAGCAGCATCTGATCACAAAGTTAGAAAAGGTGTTCGGAAAATGGAAAACATTGAAAAAGACCAAGAATCGCAATACAGACAAGCAGAAGAAAGATGAAACAGTGTTTTGTGAATCTTTGGAGGACTTGTTTGACATGGCACATCAGGATGTCCTAACAATGATAAAGTTTGAAGATGACAGACAGTTCCTACTTGCTCAGCGAGAGAAAGGTAGAGGATGCATGACAGGCATAGATAAAATACAAACTGCCAAAGAACAAAGAGCAGAAAAAAGGAAAGCTGCAGAAGCAAAATACAAAGAGAAACTGGAGGAGCCTGGACCATCTAGTCTCACTACCTGACACTGTCTCCAGCCAGAGTGAAGAGAACACAGAAAGTCCAGATGAAGAATTTGTTATGCCAGTGCCACAAAAAGCCAGTAAAATTAAAGCTGTTGTAACACCAGGACTTGCAGCAGCACTGGATAGGACCAAAACAACAGACAGAAGTGCCACCTATATTCTGACTGAAACGGCAGCAAGTCTTGGTCATGATGCAAGTAACTTAAATATCATTATCATGTAAAGGATGTTCTCTTATGTTACACAGCTGTATAATTGGTTCTTGTGCTGATTCATACATTTTTGAATATTAAGTACTGCAAGGCATAAAGGATATTATTGTTTGGAGCTAGATCAAAATATACACTCAACAAAAATATAAACGCAACACTTTTGGTTTTGCTCCCATTTTGTATGAGATGAACTCAAAGATCTAAAACTTTTTCCACATACACAATATCACCATTTCCCTCAAATATTGTTCACAAACCAGTCTAAATCTGTGATAGTGAGCACTTCTCCTTTGCTGAGATAATCCATCCACCTCACAGGTGTGCCATATCAAGATGCTGATTAGACACCATGATTAGTGCACAGGTGTGCCTTAGACTGCCCACAATAAAAGGCCACTCTGAAAGGTGCAGTTTTGTTTTATTGGGGGGGATACCAGTCAGTATCTGGTGTGACCACCATTTGCCTCATGCAGTGCAACACATCTCCTTCACATAGAGTTGATCAGGTTGTCAATTGTGGCCTGTGGAATGTTGGTTCACTCCTCTTCAATGGCTGTGCGAAGTTGCTGGATATTGGCAAGAACTGGTACACGCTGTCGTATACGCCGGTCCAGAGCATCCCAAACATGCTCAATGGGTGACATGTCCGATGAGTATGCCGGCCATGCAAGAACTGGGACATTTTCAGCTTCCAAGAATTGTGTACAGATCCTTGCAACATGGGGCCGTGCATTATCCTGCTGCAACATGAGGTGATGTTCTTGGATGTATGGCACAACAATGGGCCTCAGGATCTCGTCACGGTATCTCTGTGCATTCAAAATGCCATCAATAAAATGCACCTGTGTTCTTCGTCCATAACAGACGCCTGCCCATACCATAACCCCACCGCCACCATGGGCCACTCGATCCACAACATTGACATCAGAAAACCGCTCACCCACACGACGCCACACACGCTGTCTGCCATCTGCCATGAACAGTGTGAACCAGGATTCATGCGTGAAGAGAACACCTCTCCAACGTGCCAAACGCCAGCGAATGTGAGCATTTGCCCACTCAAGTCGGTTACGACGACGAACTGGAGTCAGGTCGAGACCCCGATGAGGACGACGAGCATGCAGATGAGCTTCCCTGAGACGGTTTCTGACAGTTTGTGCAGAAATTCTTTGGTTATGCAAACCGATTGTTTCAGCAGCTGTCCGAGTGGCTGGTCTCAGACGATCTTGGAGGTGAACATGCTGGATGTGGAGGTCCTGGGCTGGTGTGGTTACACGTGGTCTGCGATTGTGAGGCTGGTTGGATGTACTGCCAAATTCTCTGAAACGCCTTTGGAGACGGCTTATGGTAGAGAAATGAACATTCAATACATGAGCAACAGCTCTGGTTGACATTCCTGCTGTCAGCATGCCAACTGCACGCTCCCTCAAATCTTGCGACATCTGTGGCATTGTGCTGTGTGATAAAACTGCACCTTTCAGAGTGGCCTTTTATTGTGGACAGTCTAAGGCACACCTGTGCACTAATCATGGTGTCTAATCAGCATCTTGATATAGCACACCTGTGAGGTGGGATGGATTATCTCAGCAAAGGAGAAGTGCTCACTATCACAGATTTAGACTGGTTTGTGAACAATATTTGAGGGAAATGGTGATATTGTGTATGTGGAAAAAGTTTTAGATCTTTGAGTTCATCTCATACAAAATGGGAGCAAAACCAAAAGTGTTGCATTTATATTTTTGTTGAGTATATGTGGAAATATATAAAGCATAGACTTATTTAAATGTATCAATAATGAAACAGTATTTCATCAATAAAATGAAAATGCAATGTTTGATTGTTACAAAATCTTCGCTACCCCAGTATGTAGGTATTGTAGGAGCATGATACATATACGAGAAGAACTGCATCTCACAATTCATGTTTTAGTGTTAACTATTTTATGGGATATGAAAAGATTTGATTTTCCAATGTATTGCCATAATTTCTGTCCTGACATATCAATATTAAACTGACAGAAATAATTTGGAAATATCTGGAAATGACCATACTACGAGGGCTGTCCGTAAAGTATAGGTCCTTTTTATTTTTTTCAAAAACTATATGGATTTCATTCATATGTTTTTACGTCAGACATGCTTGCACCCTCGTGCGCATGCGTGAGTTTTTCCATGCCTGTCGGTGACGTCATTCGCCTGTGAGCACTCCTTGTGGGAGGAGTCGTCCAGCCCCTCGTCGGAATTCCTTTGTCTGAGAAGTTGCTGAGAGACTGGCGCTTTGTTTGATCAAAATTTTTTCTAAACCTGTGAGACACATCGAAGTGGACATGGTTCGAAAAATTAAGCTGGTTTTCAGTGAAAATTTTAACAGCTGATGAGAGATTTTGAGGTGATACTGTCGCTTTAAGGACTTTTCACGGTGCGAGACGTCGCGCTGCGCTCTTAGGCAGCGTCATCAGCCTGTTTCAAGCTTAAAACCTCCACATTTCAGGCTCTATTGATCCAGGACGTCGTGAGAGAACAGAGAAGTTTCAGAAGAAGTCAGTTTCAGCATTTTATCCGGATATTCCACTGTTAAAGGAGATTTTTTTAATGAAAGACGTGCGGACGGGTCCGCGCGTCGGGACGCAGCCGACGCGGCGCGGCGGCACAGGAAAAACACCTCCGTGTTGATAACCATTTTGTTGTGTGGGCCGCTGAAGAGGAGGTACTGCTGGCCCACCACCACCAGAGGGCGCCCCGCCTGGAGTGCGGGCTCCAGGCACCAGAGGGCGCTGCCGCCTCACAGGAGCAGCCCAGGTGACAGCCGTCACCCATCACCTGAAACAGCTGACATCCATCAGCTGAGGGGTATATCAGCTGGACGGCATCTCCATCTCATTGCTGAGATATCGTTCTACCAGGAAGGTAACGCACTCAGCCAGTCATCTCATTTCTGAGGAATAACCTTTTTGCTTGTGCTTAAGACAGCTGAAGACTGAACTAGATTCATATCGGATAAGTACCCTACACCGCAGTATTGTTTGTGACTAGAGGTGGAGGTGGTGTTTCCACCCTACGTGTTGCTGCGTGCAGCCGCACCCACATCTGACTGTTTCTGTTCCTCGCCAGCAGTACCGGATCCGACGAGCGGAGGCAGTGGCCACCTGGGAGTTCGGGACTTGGCGGCTCCAGTATTCCCGGGGTTCGGTGGCAGAGGAAATCGGGTGGTTCCGGTTCGACTCGGACGGACGTCTCCTATCGTCGAGCCTGCCCACACGACACCAGTGGAATTGGTTTATTTTTACAATTGTGATCTGTTGTGTTTGTTGTGCGAATTCACAACAGTAAAACCTTGTTATTTGACTTCTTCATTGTCCGTTCATTTGCGCCCCCTGTTGTGGGTCCGTGTTCCTCACTTTCCCCAACAGGATATCTCGGCCAATGTCATGGATCCCGAGGGGCGTCAACCGGCTGTTGAACGGCCAATGGAAGAACAGGACGCGCAGGCATCCGCAGGAGGGGTAATCGGTGAGTTGCAGCGGATCCTCACCGCTTTCACGACTCGGTTAGATTTGATGACCAAGCAGAACGTCCTCCTTAACCGCAGGGTGGAGGCTCTCGCCGCACAGGTGGAAGCGCGCCCTCCGGGCGCCGCTGCGGCTCTCCCTCCCGTAGACCCTGTGCGTAACATTGATGTTCCACTGGTCGTTCAACGACCCCTCCCACCTTCCCCGGAAGCATACATAAGCCCCCCAGAGCCGTACGGAGGCTGTGTGGAGACGTGCGCGGATTTCCTTATGCAGTGTTCGCTCATCTACGCACAGCGTCCAGTTATGTATGCGACCGATGCTAGCAAGGTAGCTTATGTAATAAACCTGCTTTGCGGCGAGGCACGCGCTTGGGCTACAGCACTCTGGGAGCAAAATTCATGGCTCCTTCAGACATATGATGGGTTTGTGAGGGAGTTCAGAACCGTGTTCGATCACCCTAATAGAGGAGAAACCGCTTCAACTGTGCTACTGTCGATGAGACGGGGCGTCGGAGCGCAGCTGCCTATGCAGTCGACTTCCGCATCGCGGCTGCGAGGTCCGGCTGGAATAGCACTGCCCTCTGCGCCGCCTTTGTAAACGGACTGTCATTGGTTCTTAAGGAGCACCTGGTGGCTAAGGACGAACCGCGGGATTTAGATGGGCTCATCGATCTTGTCATACGGTTAGACAACCGGTTAGAAGAACGTCGGCGGGAACGAGACGAAGGGCGTGGCCGGGCACGCGCCGTCCCTCTCCCTTCCGGTTCTGACCGCGCTCCGCCTTCCCCATGCTCCACGGCCCCTGCGCTCCGTGGGGCCACAGCTCCCCCTGCTGACGAAGCTATGGACACGAGTAGGGCAACATTTAGGGCACCAGATGCACAGAGGAGGCGGGCCCACGGAGCTTGTTTTGTTTGTGGCTCGATAGAGCACCACGTAAGAGACTGCCCTGAGCGGTTAAACACCAACGCCCGCCCCTAGAGACTGGGCTAGGGGTGGGCCAAGACATTCACGTGGGACACACCCACATCACCACACGACTCCCAGTTACGATCCTTTATGAGGACTCAACCCTGAAGGCCCCAGCACTGGTGGACACGGGCTCGGAGGGGAATCTGTTGGACAGCAGATGGGCTAGGGAGGTGGGGCTCCCTCTGGTGGCGCTCACCTCGCCTGTGCAGGTGCGGGCACTAGATGGCTCCCTACTCCCTCCGATCACGCATAAGACACCACCTGTAACTCTGGTGGTGTCAGGAAATCACCGGGAGGAGATTGAGTTTTTTGTGACTCCTGCTACATCCCGTGTGATTTTAGGGTTCCCCTGGATGGTAAAACACAATCCCCGGATCGATTGGCCGTCCGGGGT